>NC_063060.1:24073503-24410169 GCF_018812025.1 Megalobrama amblycephala
GGAAATCTTATGCATGTCTTGACGGACAGTTTCATTTTTTTTTTTTTTTTTTTTTAAATGGCAGATACTAGGGGTTTAACGATACCTTCAGGTCATGATTCGATACATATCACAATACTGAATGATATTATTGCGATACTCCAAGACATGCAGTAAAAGGTTAACAAAAAATATGCTCTTGATTAAAATGCTACATTTGGTACTACATTGGGGGCGAAAATGATTAGGCTTGGACTTGGTGCTGGTAACCCAGGACAAAAATATTCATAATTCTGAAGATGAAAATACAGACTTATTTTAGATGAATATGCTTGCACAGATGCCTGAGATAATGTAGAGTCCTCTGGTGTGTATTTTAAAGACACCTATTTATATTGAACGTTGCTTCCAGTGTCACATGCTTCAGTATATCAAAGGGTTAGTTCACCCAAATTCTGTCATCATTTACTTACCCCCATGTCGTTCCACACCCGTAAGACCTTCGTTCATTTTCGGAACACAAATTAAGATATTTTTGATGAAATCTGAGTTGTTGTTTTTTTTATCCTCCATAGAAAGCAACGAAATGACCATATTCAATGTCCAGAAAAGTAGTAAAAACATAAAATAGTCAATGTGACTACAGTGGTTCAACCTTAATGTTAAGAAATTTCATTTTTGGGTGAACTAACCCTTTAATGATAGAATTTTCATATTTGAAACAATCCCTTTAACCATGTTAACTGTCGTGTTACAGCTACCGACAGGCCCAAGCAACTGTTTTATTGGCGCTGCCAAAGCTGCATAAGCTCAAGATTCCTACCAAGCGACCTGAGGATTACTTTGCAGAGATGGCCAAGACCGATCAACACATGCAGAAGGTAAGAAAATGAGCACAGCAGTCAGTCTGTTGATTTGACATGATGAGTCTGTTGATTTCCCATTTTGTCCAGTGCACAATGGGAGTAGGAGAGCCAATAGTCTCCATCCCATAGGCAAGTGAACTAATCATATGTGAATATGTGCTACCATTTGGGGGTCAGTAAGATTTTATTTTTTATTTTTTTTAAAGAAATGAATACTTTTATTCAACAATGATGCATTAAATTGATCAAGATGCGCATGAATTTGTCCGCTCCGATGAGGCAGATTCATTTTTTTGTCCGATAAGAAAAAAACTCACGTGACTTTGCCTCAACAGGGGATGTGATTGGATAAGCAGACTAACCAACGGATCAGTTTCATTGCACAGCATCTCAAATGTTGTTTTAGTTCTGAAATGCTTGAGCCAAAGTCTGTCACCCAGAATGATTTGGTATAATGACCTCCCAGAAGCGTTTCACTTGATTGCATTCACAAACACCATGATTCTGTTTATTGTGTTTTGTCTGCGCTTTCTGAGACGCAAGTCATATATGATGTAGAAGAGCTACAGTGGCTTCTACGATTGCAGCAACTTCCTTTTTTTTAAATTTTTTTATTACAGATAGTTTGCACAAATTTCCCAGGAAGTGACCATTTTGTTCTCTTGAATGCAAGGGATGGAAAGGGGGCTTTATTCACAAGTGCGCTATATTCCAATTTCATCAAATCGGCCTATTAGAATGATTTCTGAAGGATCATGTGACACTGAAGACTGGAGAAATGATGCTGTAAATTCAGCTTTGCATTACAGTAATAAATGTCTTTTTAAATAGAAAAGTTATTTTAAATTGTAGTAATATTTCACAATATTTCTGTTTTTATCATATTTTCAATCAAATAAATGCAGCCTGGGTGAGCCGAAGAGACTTTTAAAGCATTAAACATTTTAAAAACATATTAAAAATCTTCCCCCAACCCCGCAACATTTGAGTTATAGTGTACAAGAAAACATGGGTAGATAAAAAATGGCAACGGGACAATTCAATTCAAATTCAATGTCAATTCAAAAACAAAATATTCCAGGTTTTTGTTTGTTTTTAACAGATTAGGAAAATGCTGCTGCTTAAGCAAACAGCGATGGAGAAGTCAGAAAAGGCCAAGAAGCTCAGAGAACAGAGGAAATATGGCAAAAAGGTCAGGTTTGAAACCGCTTCCAGATTCTCTCCAAATGATGTATTTAGGGTTTGTTATTTGATGCTTGACAGACATTTGTGTTAAATCTCTCGCTCTATAGGTTCAAACACAGGTGATTCAGAACAGGCAGAAACAGAAGAAAGCAATGCTGTCTGCTGTGAAGAAATATCAGAAAGGTACATTTTCATATGTGCACATCATCGGAGCAAAATGTTTTCACTTTATCACATATCGTCACAGAGCAAAGTTTTATCTTCCTTATACTCGTGGAGCAAATTTTCACTCAGTGTTTGTCTTTCAGGAATGACAGATAAACTTGAATTCCTGGAAGGAGATCAAGATCAGAGACCAAAAGGGTCGGCAGCAAAAAAGCAAATAAACAAAAAAGGGTATGCAATGAGTCTATATATTTGCTGTTTTTCAGTCAAATGCGGTTTGATGTTTCTCATATGCAACAGAAATGGCAGTTCTTATTAGTTGGGCAACGTGGTGGTGGCAACCAGTGTGACCTCTAACAAAATTTACTCACACCGGCAGGAAAAAAGGTCGCAAAATGCAACCATTTTGTCACAGTCTGGGGCCCTTAGTGCTGTCAAATCGATTAATTGCATCTATCATACAAGTTTGTAAATATAATTTATTTGATATGAAATGTTTGTCCTGCTGTCTTTAGTCCCAATGCTAAGAAGAAATACAAGGATCAGAGGTTTGGCTTTGGCGGCAAGAAGAAGGGCAGCAAATGGAACACCAAAGACAGCCATGATGACGTTTCAGGATTCAAGACCAAAATGGCTCATGGGAAAGGTGGGAAAAAAGGAGGCAAAGGAGGCAAGATGAATGTAAGTATTTTATTTATTTATTTTTTAAATCTTTTTTAAAGGCAAAAGGCCCATTCACATCAAGAACGATAACTATATTTGTGTCCACACCAACAAACAATAATGGCCTGTTTATTCTAAGCTGGAGCGCTGCGGTACGTCGTGAACGCGTTGAACGTTTTTGCTGTTCTTGTTGCATTTACGTTTACACTGAGTTAACCATGTTTTCGGCATGCTAAGTTTTGAGTGAATCTAGCTTTAGTGTAATTGATCTAATCTAACAGTGATTTTAGCTGTAGTCAATATAGTGGAATAAAAACAATACGTAGTCTCTTTCACTGCAACTTCAAAGGATGCAAGTCAATGTTGTTGAAACTAGCTCTGGATACCTAAGGTAATTTTGCTACACTGTTTGCTAGCCTGGCATAAGGATCTTATCTCCGTTAAAGGGATAGTTCACCCAAAAATGAAAATTTTCAAACTGAAAATTTGATGTTTATCTGCTTTTTTTGGGTGAACCATCCCTTTAATACTTATCACCATTTTTCCATATCCATTTTCTTTAAAATGTGATTAATTTCTCTGCAATGTCGCCTGCCATTTTAAATGTGCGAGCCCTTAAATTTGAATGAATTCTGAGTATTTTGTCATTCAGCAGCTGGAATTGTTCTGAAAGTGATTCCAACGATATTGTTCCTCTTTATCATTATAGCTGTGGTGTAGACTCTGCTATTCTTTTATATTTAGAACGATTTTTAGAACTATATCTTTATTGTTATCGTTTTTGGTGTGAATGGGCCTTAAGTCTGTTAATCTGTATACATTTGAAAATACAGTTTTGTCCACACTAGCATTTTCAAGCACTTTTTAGATGTTTCTTGTCCACACTGAAATGTCGGGAAATGCTAAAATCATCTTACTATGTAAGATAAAACATAATAGTTTTCTGAGACTATACCAAGAGATCAGGGGCCAGTTACATAAATTTTGGTTTAGCCATTGTTAAGACAGTGCCTTAAGATCTAGTATGACCCACTAGCAGCTAGTCAGGGGGCAGTCAGTCTTATTTTTCAATATCAATTTAGGCCAATGTACATTTTTATGTAACTGACTTGGTTATGAACAATCTTAAAAAAAAATGGTCTAACTTGTAAGACAAGTTTTAAAACCAAAGTATACTTCAGCCGTGCGCGTTCGTGCACCATCCGAATTACATAATTTTCGTCATCCGGAGGGCTCGCGGATGTTCACACACCTCGGACACGCAGATGGTTCGCGTGCAACAGCGCATGTGCAAGCAGGACAGAAGTGTCCATTAGGTGGCAATATGCACAGCTGTGAGCACAATGTAGCCGTCGAAGTAGAGTATGGAAAGAGTGATTCAAAAACAAGATGAGTAAACTTAGAAGCATATCCTTCTCCATCATTTTATATTCTTGTTCTTTTGGTGTGTCTTCTGAACTATGTTGCAATGGTGGATGCACTATTTTTCTTCAGCATCAAACCATCTTATAGATGTGTATGCGTCGTCAGATATGAGAAGAACCGCGGTGCAAGTGTTTGCCGAACCGAGTGTGCAGAACGGTACGGTACGGTTCGTTTTTTTTTTTTTTTTTTTTACCGAGAACCATTTCACCCCTAATGCCTAACCATACATCGTTTTCATAGTCCACACTGCAGTGTGAAAACTGCATTTTCAAATTTACGTCTTCAGCGTCCTTTTTCACAGGACAAAAATGGTCTCAGTGTGGATGGAAGACCAAAACAGAGAGAAAAAGATGCATTTTCAAATGTATCCAGATTAAGGCCCGATATACTCACGGCAAAGTTCCTTTTTGTTCCTTGTTTGTGGGTAAAACAAAGTTCGAAATACACAATGAAGCAAGATGTTGAAATACGTGTTGTTTCATCCAAAGTACAACTTTATTTTCTACTATAAAGCAGCTCTCCAGTGTGTTCATGTTTTTACTCATGGACATCTGACCCTGGGGAACAGAAGAAATGAAAAAAAGACTTCCATGTGAAAAAGGCGGAGCCTCCACGTGCATCTATCACCTATAATATCAATGGTGATACAAAGGTGTTTACCAGCCGTATCCGGAAAGTTAGCTTTGACAAGCTGTTAATAAACTTCGTTTTGTCCTGATTTTGTTCTAAATGGCGTCACATCGGTTTGTTCTTCGATTTTGCTCGAAGTATATTGGAGCCTTTAGTTTAGATGTAGCCTAATTACTATAGTTTTGTTGTAACATTTTTAAAGACTCACCCACATGTTTCCCTCTCTTTCTTTTTATATAGAAACGGCCAGGGAAGGAGGCCAGGAGAAAAATGAAGGCACGCAAATGAGCTGTATCTTCAGTAGCTCTCACTGAAATGGATTGTGCCATTAAAAAGACACTTTCTTTTTTTTTTTTCCTTTTTTTTTTTTTTTTCTCAATCTCCTCTATTTCTTTTTACTTGGGTGAAGTCGGGGCTCTGTTCTTTTTCCCCCCAACAAACACCTTTGTATTTTTCAAAAGACTTGATGTTGCCTGAAAGCAATTGTTTCAGTTTTTTTTTTTAAATATTTGTATTTAGCAGACTAATGTAAACACCACAAATAAAACCCTTCGGGATGGTGCTACTGCTTTTGGGAACCATTTATGATCACCATAACACCATCATTTTTAACATTATTTAATTTAAAAATGTATACCATAGATTTGCATGTATTTTGCCTTGTAATGTTTTTCTATGTAAAGAGACAAACAGTGACCATAAAACTAGTTTTCCCAAAATGTCTAGATCCAGCAAGCACAGTTCTGTACTAAATCAGTCAGCAAACCAAATCACTTTTCGCAGTAATGTTTGTATTCGCAATGGGAATAAACATACTGCTTTATCTGCTTGCATTCTGTACACAAATTTGAATTTGGCACACACTGGATCTGAGATTCACATTCAGCAATGCTCTGTGCCAGAGGAGCACATTAATATTCATGAGATTGTAATTAGTTTATCTGCCCACTGGTACTGGTTGTAGTATTCTGACAGTGTCGTTCCTGTGCCGTCTGGGTTCAGATAAGCAAATGAAGTGAGATGTTCATCCTGGGAATCTTAATGTCTCTCTTACAGAGTACAAACAGGATCTCTAAATTACACAGGGCAAAAAGCAATGGAAAATACTGATTTGAGAGTCAAGAGCTGCTTTGGTTGAGTTTCACAAAGTCAGAAAGACGATAAATCTTCAGAATGGATGAGTTTATTCATTAAACACACTTCCAGATTTAGGAAAAAAACATCCTGAACAACATTACTGTCTGAAAAAGCCTAAACAACAGGCCAGAAGAAAAAATATCAAGCATAACTGCTTTTAACATTCAACTGTCCATTCTAATCAGTTAGAATTAGAGCTGTCAAGTTTAAAAACTGTGCAAAAAAAAAAAAAAAAAAAAGACTGATACCATAATTGGTTGTAGTGTAAGAACAAATGTCAAACTCTTGTCTTTACTGGAACAAAGACAGCATTGGCTTCAGCTGTATCTTCTGAAAATCAGAAATACATAGTCACAGTAATGAACATGCAGCATAACTGCTATTGGAAAAGAAAATATGAGAAAACTTTTTGAAAAGGAAATATTGAATGTCTTTTATACAAATTATGTGGTATCAGTCTAGAAAAACTGAAGGTTTTGAATCCTTTCAGGTTGTGTTCCTTGAGGAAAGACTTTCAACGGGTACAACATCTGTTTCCTGGTTACCACAAACTTGAATTTCTGTATTGAGCAAGTAGAACAGACAACTGTATGAACAATATGGACAGCTAGAAGAAAGTTTTCACCTTTTTTCATCAATCTGGCACCAAAGAAATTCATTTCTCATAAAAAACTGACACCAACTGAATATATTAGAACATCTAACTGAATATTAGGAAGGTTAAACTGTGATTATGTCCGTAAATTTTTTAAAAACTTCAATAAAACATTTAATCATGTAAATAGAAATGTTATATACATTATATGTATGTATATAGCACTTAGTATGCCCTCCATAATTTTGAATATACTGCTCTGACCCTTCTTGGCACAGAGTTTGTGTATTAAATTACACAGTGGTGTGGGAATTTATGACAGCATTGAAAATTCCCTCACACCTTCAGCACTCATACATTACAATATAAGAGCTTTACTACCACTGAACTTTACTGTGGGAACCAGGCACTTCTCTGTACTCCTCCTCTAGCAACACCAGAACATTTTTAATGCTGTTAGATCCAAAATGATTGATTTGGTCTCATGAGACCAGAGTATTGATTCCCAGAATCTATATTTTGTAAATATGGGCTTTGGAAATGGCTAACTGACTTTATTGTGCTTTGGCTACAGTAGGAAGTTCCAGTGAGAACAACAACCATGCATGTAATTTCTGCAGGCTGCATCTTACTCTGTGAGATAAACAGTCACTCTTTTCATAGCTTTTGCTGGCTCTGAGACACTTGCTTGGTATTTCTCCTGCCCTTTGTCTAGCAAAAAAAAAATCCCTCATCACTAAATGAAAGCTTAAAATGAAGGCCTGATTATTTCAGGGGCCTCAACACAAGTCCATTGTTTTTGAATTTCTGTGTTACTTTTGCTATATTTTCACACTTAAAACAATGATTTGGTAATCCTCTTGTACCACTGTCCTCTTTTGTGCTAAGAAATAAGTCTCCTGACAGTTCTCTCCCAAGTACTTCCATTGTTGTCAGCATTAAAGGGGACCTATTATGCAAAATTCACTTTTGCATGGTGTTTGGATGTAAATGTGTGTTGGCAGTGTGTGTACACAACCACCCTATATAGTGATAAAAATCCACCCTCTCCTTTTTTTTAATCCCAATAAATTATAAGCAGTGTCTCAGAACAAGCTGTTTCCAGACCCCTGGCAGTGTGAGGTCACAAAAGCCACAGGCTCCGCCCACAGTGTTGACTGACACTTAAGTGTGAACATAGAACCGCCCTGAGCGCGTTGTTTACAACGAGTCCGCCATCGCTGCACTGACGAGAACGTCTCCCAAGCGTTTTAGGTGTTCTGTAGCTGGATGGATTAATCCACATAGCTCTCTTCATTTACTCCCTAAATCTGAGCCGCTGAAAACATTTAATCCAAGGTGGATTAACTTGGTTTTCCAGGAAAATGCTCCCTCAGTTCTGTCAAAATTTGTTTGTCTGCACGAATCATTTCACACCGGACTGCTTTGTGAATGAATATCAATACAAAGGGACAATACAAAACAGAAACTGTGCTTAAATGTGTTACTCAAGGATATACAAGTAAAAACTGTTCGTGATCCAGCTTACAGTCTCCAGAGTGATACTGGATACGGCAGTAATGAAGGTGAGGGCACTTTATTACAGTTCATCTGAGTTTATTTACAGGTATAAAGTTTATTAAGCACCACCGGAAAGGCATAAAGTCTTTATATATTTGTTTACTGTTAGTTGTAATGAGAGTTTCTGTGTAATTCGCAATGTTTGTTGGTGATAATACAAGGATAAGAGAGAGTTTATGGATAATATTTTAATGCACACTTGCAGTGTTTTATTAAGCTCTTACAGTGATTTTCTAGAGTGAAAACAGATGCTTCATATTTTGTGTGAAGTACAATAAACGTCATAAAACTCATCTGTATAGTTTTGGCTATCATTTGGACGGTACAACAGGCCTGTACTAATATAGTGGATTAAAAACAAGAAGACAATATAAGTTATAACCGTAATTTAACTAAACTATACCTGTTCTATCTCCATGCAGCATATATTCGCAGTTTCTTACATTATAGTGCGCCCTGACTGAATCCCGACAGGGAAGAATCAGCTCATGAAGCTCCGCCCTCTTAGGCCGAGCACAGCAGCTCATTTGCATTTAAAGGGACCACACTGAAACGGCTCGTTTTTGCTCAACCACTAAAAGTGGCAATTTTAACATGCTATAAAAAATGATCTGTGAGATATTTCGAGCTAAAACTTCACATACACACTCTGGGGGCACCAGAGACTTATTTTACATCTTGTAAAATGGGGCATAATAGGTCCCCTTTAAGTCTGAGAATGATTCAGTGGGCTATTTAACATTTTTAATTGTCAAGAAATTCCTTCTATTTAAATGTCTCTTTTTGGTTCAACATACTTAACTGTTGATCAAACATTGCCTTAAAGGATTAGTTCACTTTCTAATTAAAATTTCCTGATAATTTACTCACCCCCATGTCATCCAAGATGTTCATGTCTTTCTTTCTTCAGTCGAAAAGAAATTTAGGTTTTTGATGAAAACATTCCAGGATTTTTCTCCATATAGCGGACTTCAATGGAGCCCAAACGGTTGAAGGTCAAAATTACAGTTTCAGTGCAGCTTCAAAGCGTTCTACATGATCCCAGACGAGGAATAAGGGTCTTATTTAGAGAAACCATCGCTCATTTTCTAAAAAATAAAAAAATATTATATACGTTTTAACCATAAATGCTCATCTTGAACTAGCTCTCTTCTTCTTTTTCTCTATTTGAATTCCTGCAGTGTAGACACTGCTGAGTGTATTACTGCCCTCCACAGGTCAAAGTTTGAACTAATTGTTATATACTTGCACTAGAATATTGTGTATGACAATTTAGTTCAAACTTTGACCTGAGGAGGGCAGTAATACATTTAGCAGTGTCTACACTGCTGGAATTCTAATAGAGAAGAAGAAGAGAGCTAGTTCAACCCTGCATCCCAATATCCATACTATCATCCTAAATAGTATGTGAGATTAAAATAAGTGTGTCCCAAAGCATAGTATGTTGAAAAGAGTATGCCAAAAGTCCCCGGATGGTCTACTATTTCCGGTAGGTTTTTGAAGTGTGGATCCGTGCACACTATAAAGGCTAATATTGCCCACAACCCATTGCGCGTTGGACGAGGATTCAGTTCAGAACTACAAACACGAGTACAAAGTGTTAAAAAACTACAAAACATGGCGGATATGTGCGATATCGACGCTGATAGGTTTGAGTGACTAATAATCAGTTCAGCCTGATAGAAAATATTTATTTAATGTTATCTGTGTTATTTTTCATCTGCAAATACCAATGTGGACTTTTATAAAGATCCGATTGGCCATTAACTTTTAAATGCATCATTATGCATTAATATGAGGAGAGTTCTCCACATGAAAGACCCGCGACTGCAGATCAATGTGCTGCATTTCTCTCCAATACGGTAGGAAATTAACTAAATGAAATGTGGAAGATGTAAGATGATTGACAGGACAGTTTACGGTGACAGAATGCGACAGAGAGAAAAGACGCAATTGTATGACGTGATAGTATGTCCCAAAGCTTGTCATCTCTTTTCCTACACACTCAAAAGTAAGTACTTTTTGTTCACAGAAAGAGTACATACTTTTAGGGTGTAGTATAAGTAGGCGAATTGGGACGCAGCACATGATGAGCATTTATGGTTAAAACATATAAAATTATAATTTTTTTTTAGGAAATGAGAAATGGTTTCTCTAGGTAAGACCCTTATTTCTCATCTGGGATCATGTAAACTGTAATTTTGACCTTCAACCGTTTGGGCTCCATTGAAGTCCACTATATGGAGAAAAATCCTGGAATGTTTTCATCAAAAACCTTAATTTTTTTTCGACTGAAGAAAGAAAGACATGAACATCTTGGATGACATGGGGGTGAGTAAATTATCAGGAAATATTAATTAGAAAGTGAACTAATCCTTTAAACTTACACCAGAAATTTTTTATTTCTTTTTATTTAGTAACTTTTATGAGGGTGTACTCATTTTTGCTACAAAAAATTTAACATTTTATCACCTATATATATATATATATATATATATATATATATATATATATATATATATATATATATATATATATATATATATATATATATATATATATATATATATATATATATATATATATATGATTAGATGATCATTATAATTTATCAAAAAGTTTAAGTAATTTCAAATCATTATAATGTATCTACCAAGACACTGAAATACAGTAGAACGCTGAACAATCATTTCAGGTTTTGCTAGGTATCAAGTACTGTTATTTTATCAAAATAATTTATCATATTTTAGCTACTGAACATTTAAAAATCACTGATTATGAGTGATATTTAAGTTCACTGTAATACACGCAGCCAACAACAGGTCATACATTGATGTGAAAAAAACATTATTTTAAATAGGCCATAGGATGCTATTTTAAAAGTTATTAGATTAGATTGACATGCTTTAATGTTCAAAAACCACATTATTTTTCACATACTGTACATTCCAGCACCTCTAATCCCAGTCTGTCTGAAACGCTCTGATTGTGTTCAAGTTTCTATAAAGCTCCTTCGGAAAAGCCCAGAATGCTCTGATTGGCCAGCTGACCTAGTGCATTGTGATTGGCCAAAGACCTCAAGCATGTGCTGGAAATGTAACTGCCCTTATAATAGTGAATTTCTGTTTCCAAGTTTAGTTTCCAAGGTTTCTAAAGCCTTGATTTCATTTGTTTTCAGAAGGCCAAACAAAGGGGTTTTGCTTTCACATCCAAACAAACAGCGTCTCCATGATATGACAACAACACTTTAATTCACTGAAGCCTCATCTTCTCTCTTTGCATATGCCTTTGCGCGGGCATTATGCTAATATTTCACAATGTGAAACATGGTTCATTTTGGTTTGCGGAAGTAATATCTGGACTTTGATCAAGGAGGTTTGGGCAGGTCTGGATCAGTGTTCTCTGTACATTACAGTGGGACACTATGAGCTTTGTAGATGCATGCACAAACATTACACACTAACGCATCATATAGCCTCTTTAAGTGGGAGTGTTTTTCCTTACACCTAGATTATCAGAATAATCAACAAGAGTAATAAATGTTTTTTTCTTTAATACCTGGGACACTTGCAGCTTGAGGAGGAACCTCGGATCTTTCTTGCTCTCCGTTCATATTACACTGTGAATGGTGGAAACGTTCATCTCTCAGCCCTGGATATGGGGGGTATGGACTACACTGCGGAAAATGGATCTCCAGAAAACACAAGAACAGGACATACAGACTTAGTGTATATACACCAGCAGGGTTTTGGTGAGAAAATCTGGAACTGACCTAAACTTTAAAGGAAAGTTCATAAACGTGATCTTCCTCTTTCCTCTTTAAAGGTTAGTTCACCCAAAAATGAAATTTCTATCATTAATTACTCACCCTCATGTCGTTCTACACCCGTTAGACCTTTGTTCATCTTCAGAACACAAATTAAGTATTTTTACTTACAGAACACAAACAAAATATTTTTTTATGAAATCCAAGGTTTTTTATCTCCTAAAGAAAGCAATTACCACATTCAAGGTACAGAGAAGTAGTAAAGACGTTGTTAAAATAGTCAACAGTGGTTCTACCTTAATGTTATGAAGTGATGAGAATACTTTTTGTGTACAAAAACAAAACAAAAATGACTATTAAACATTTTTTCCTCTTCCCTGTCAGTCTGCTTCTTATGGGAGATAAAAAACCTCTTGGATTTCATCAAAAATATCTTAATTTGTGTTCCGAAGATGAATGAAGGTCTAATGGGGTGTGGAACGACATGAGGGTGAGTAATTAATGACAGAAATGTCATTTTTGGGTGAACTAACCATTTAAGGCACATTCACACCAAGAACAATAACCACATTATATAACTATAATATATCGTTATGTTTATTCTAAATGTGTGCACCAATTTTGTCGTCTGCCACTTCTGATTCTGATTGGCTGTCAATGTTTTTATCATTCATTGGCTGGGAAAAAAAAGTTCTGAAAGTGATTCCAACAATATGGTTCTTCCGTGCCGTTTTTGTTATAGCTGTGGTGTGGACTCTGCTATTCTTTACTTTATCAAACTACAATTACTTTTCTATTGATTACATGTTATTCTCACAATGGCAGCAAATTATTCATAATTCATTGATTCTACTTCTTTTAAATGTTCCTCTTTTTTTATAAGTCTACTGCTAATAAGGTCAGAAGGTTTTCCAGGTTTGTGGAATTGCACACACAGACCAGCCACTAGTCATGTGACTATCACTGAAAACTGAGAGCCACACAGCATTTGATCACTGGATTTATAGAAATCATTTCACTTTTAAAAAGTGTTTTCTCAACATTGCAACATTGCATGTCTAATCACCCCCTGACGAACACGTTAAATTATTATTTGTATTATCACTCAGTGAGCCACTTAATCATGTATTACCGTCTCTTGGCTTTTGTCTTCCAAACACTGTATGTACAAATTCACATCATCAATATTTAATGCACTTCATGCATTTTCTTTCCCTTTGTATTTTATATCAATATGGTTCAAGATTATCCTATTCAAATCAATGTAATAAACGAGTTAGGTCAAAAGTAAACTAAAAGTAGTCAGAATACATTATCTAAAATGAGTAATCTATATTACATTACTAACTACCCATCGCTGGCTACAATACTGTCAGCTGTAGCCTGATGCTGCAGAACTGCCATCTGTGCAAATAAAGTGAATAGAAAAAAGGACATCAAAGAAGTTAAACTAGCTTTGGGTTTTCAGGCTTTTTTTAAACCTCTCACACAGTCGACTGCAGAAGATAAAGAGAACAGGAAATAGACATAATTACTCTTTTTTTCCCTTGTTTTTCTTAAAAGTGAGAGCAGCCCAAAGAATTATTGTGACAGTGTGAAGTCCCTTGATCAGAAGTTTGGGTGAGGAGATTAAAAAGTGTAAAAAAGTGTAACAATGAAAAAGAGCAAATGAATAATCACACTACCATTCAAAGGTTTGTGGACGGTAATGTTCTTGAAAGAAGTCTCATCAATGCTGTATTTATTTGATCAAAAATACAGTCAAAACAGTAATATTGTGGAATATTTACATTTTAATATACAGTACAGTCCAAAAGTTTGGAACCACTAAGATTTTTAATGTTTTTAAAAGAAGTTTCGTCTGCTCACCAAGGCTACATTTATTTAATTAAAAATACAGTAAAAACAGTAATATTGTGAAATATTATTACAATTTAAAATAACTGTTTTCTATTGGAATATATTTCACAAAGTAATTTATTCCTGTGATGGCAAAGCTGAATTTTCAGCATCATTACTCCAGTCTTCAGTGTCACATGATCCTTCAGAAATCATTCTAATATGCTGATCTGCTGCTCAAGAAACATTTAATGTGTACAATTGTACAAAATATTTGTGTACAATATTTTTTTTCAGGATTATTTGATGAATAGAAAGTTCAAAAGAACAGTTTTATCTGAAATCTAATCTTTTGTAACATTATAAATGTCTTTACTGCCACTTTTGATTGATTTAATGCATCCTTGCTGAATAAAAGTATTCATTTCTTTAATTTCTTTTCAAAAAAAATTAAAATTAAAATTCTTACTGACCCCAAACTTTTGAACGGTAGTGTATAATGCTACAGAAGCTTTGTATTTCAGATAAATGCTGTTCTTTTGAACTTTCTATTCATCAAGGAATCCTGAAAAAAAAGTACACAACTGTTTTCAACATTGAAAATAATCATAAATGTTTATTGAGCATCAAATCAGCATATTAGAATGATTTCTGAAGGATCATGTGACACTGAAGACTGGAGTAACGATGCTGAAAATTCAGCTTTGCATCACAGGAATAAATTACTTTGTCAAATATATTCAAATAGAAAACAGTTATTTTAAATTGTAATAATATTTCACAATATTACTGTTTTTTACTGTATTTTTAATTAAATAAATGTAGCCTTGGTGAGCAGACGAAACTTCTTTTAAAAACATTAAAAATCTTAGTGGTTCCAAACTTTTGGACTGTACTGTATTTAAAATGTAATTTATTGCTGTGATCAAAGCTAAACTTTCACTGTAATATGATTATTTGATGCTCAAGAAACATGTCTTATTATCAGTGTTGAAAACAGTTGTGCTGATGATGCAATTTTTCAGGATTCTTTGATGGAATGTTCAAAAGAACTGCAAGAAATCTTTTGTAACATTATTAATGTCTTTACTGTCACTTTTGATCATTTTAATGCATCCTTGAGGAATAAAAGTATTCATTTCTTTAAAAAATCTTCCTGACCCTAAACTTTTGAATGGTAGCATATGTATCAGAAAACTTGAGTCACATCTCAAACTCTCACATTATGACTACGATGCACAATGTTGCCTCTGTTTGTAGGCATTTTTATGAGTGCCACTGCAGAACAACCATGCCCGTGGAACATACTTGCCATTCCCGAGTCTCCGGTGGATGAGACAGCGCTCCTGGTGGCAAGGGAACAAATCCAACATGCTCCCTGAAGGCTCCTGGCGCAGGTGGTCTCAGGCTCACCAGCACCGCCGGGAACATGTATCTGTCCGGGTAATGCGGGTGCAAGGGAAGAGGGATTGCGAACATCTCTGCAGGATACATTTGCCCTGGGATTGCCTCTGTAATTATGTACTCTCCAGGAAAAGGTGGTGAATCTGTGGATATACGAGTATTATACAATATTTGGTAACACTTTATAATATTTTTAACATTAACACACATTATTCAATACTTTTGTGTATTCATTACACTGTAAAAATGTTTTGGGATGTAACAAAAAATTGTTAATTTTAACTAACTTTATGCAAATGAAAAAAATTAAGTGGATGAGACTATGCAGCCAATCGCCTTTTTGATAGACGACCGGAAGTCCAGCCTTAAAACTAAAAGAGCGAATAATCTTTTTCATAGAGACTATGATTGCCCCCCCCCCCCCCCCCAACATACTCGTTTTTTTGTGATAGCACACAAAATGTAAAAAATATATCAACACTAAATTAGTTACATACACAAATTTTTTTTTTTTATTTAGCACTGCAACAAAAATGTATTATTATGAGATATTTATATAGTCCACAATATATAATATCTGCCTTTACACAAATTAAGCAGTTCAAAAGTTTACATAAACTTAATTTATTCTCAGTACTGTGTATCATTAACTTACGACTGTTTTTATAATTTTCTTTATGATTAGGCCCATGTTTGGGACTCTTCTCTTACGGTGAAAACATTTACTGGTACTCCAGAAGCAAACAATGCATTAAAATTCAGGGGGTATAAACATTTGCACAGGATGGTTGGGGGGTAAATTGTTTTTATTATTATGTCTTGTGGTTTTTATTTTTTTATATAGCCAAAATAACTGAGCACAACTCTATAGAAATGAACCAAAAATATAGGGGGGAAAGAAGGAAAAGGAAAGAATCATGCAACCAGGACTTCTAATGGTTTAAATTTCTTCAATGAATCAAGTTGTCTTCTTCCACTTTTAAATTTTACCATTCTTAAAGATTTAGAGTAAATCCAAAATTCTTACTGAAAAACAGAAAACAATGGCTTTGTTTTAAGGAACTTACAGTAAATGAATATAACATGAATATAACATTTTCCCAAAATGAAAATATTGTTCAGTAGAAATTGAATGTGTACATCTTCCATTATTATACCAAAACTTATGTCATTTTAGAAAATTAAGAAACCAAATTAATTGTAATTTTAAGCCATTCTGGCCTATCTCTGGCGGCCTTAAAAAAAAAAAAAAAAAAATCTCTGGCGTCCATATATATATATATTTTTTTTACTACAGTCTATGTAATTAAATCATCGAAATGTGAAATTTAATGGTTAAACTTTACAATAAGGTCTCATTTAATAGCATTAGTTAATGTATTAACTATCATGAACTAACAATGAGTAAGTTAGTCTTACCTTACTCATATTACAGTGGCCTGTTTATTAATCTTTGTAAATGTTAGTTAATAAAAAAATAAAAAAATGATGAAATTAACATTAAATTGAGATGAATAAATGCTGTCATTTAGTAGTTAATGTTAACTAATAAAAGTTTGTAAAGTGTTTCACACTGGAACTTTTAAAATGATAATTAAGGCTTTTCTTTAAGATATTTAAGACTTTTCTAGCCTTAAATTTGACCAAAACTGAATTTATAAGACATTAATGACTTATGCGAACCCTAGTTAAAGTTACAAAAAGTCATTTTTTAAAGTAAAAAAGTGTCTATTTATTTATTTTCAATAACACTATAAAGTGCATTTGCGATGCTTGAACATATTTTGTGCGTAGTTCATTACCTTTTGATTCCTTTTATTTTTATTAACATTAGCCTGATTTTCTATATTCTTTGCATATGGGATGTAAAGCGATCCCTTTTTAATTATGGAAACGTTAGTTATATATTTTTCCCCCTAATTATTTAGATGTATTATATAATATTTTACTTGTAAAATAACAGTAACATATTTTAGAAACAAGCTGTAATGGTTAAATTATATAAATGATAGCCTGGTGGTTAGACAACTTAAACAAAAAGTTTGTAACTGTTAGTTAACATAAAAGGATTACTAATTAGAAATTAAGTTTTTAAAAACAGTTGTATTTAATGACAAGAAAGCACAAACCTCCATGAACGCCGCCCGGAGCGCTCGGTCCCGCCGGTGTCTTCAGATCACAATAAACCGCGCCCGAGCTAACGGAACCGCGCGTGCCTGCGGGTGCGTGGAGGTCAATGTACGTTTTATCGCATGTGCCTTCTCGACTAACGGGCGCTTTAATAGCACTCTCCTTTCTTGCGCTGACGGCTGTTTTGCCATTTGCTCCGTTAGTTGAAGAATTATTAGCCGTAGAGACCGTTTTTCTGTCAGATAGAGCAGTCTGCTCGGTACGATCGGCACCCGGTGTCTCGTTTCCCTGAACAGATTTGATCCGTCTTTGAGAGGCCAGGATTTTCGTCCTCTCGTTGATGAGAGAACACTTCCAACACAAGCATTGCCTAAACTGACATTTTCCCGAATGACCTTTTAACTGGACGACGAAGCCATGGTTCCGACATCTGGCACATTTCGGGCTGCGCGCGGATTTTTCTGCCGTTATTCGATCATTTGGTGCCGCTGCTGGATTATTTGCCATCGCCAAAGACATGAATACCAGCATAAATAAAACGGCTATTTAATGTGTCACTTTTGAATAAATTTCGTTTGCAAGGGTGTGTCCTCCAAAACAAAAAAAAAGAAAAGAAAGAAAGCACGTGATGCTAAGTGCCGTGAGACTTTCAGTGTCTGGAAATGGCAGACGGTGGAATTCCCCTTTCAACCAGGTGCAACAATTCTGACTGGTCATTTTTACCCCTACAAAGCACATTTATGACAAACTGACAGAATTTTAATCTTTTAATTTAATATTTAAAAAAAATATATGATTGATGTGGATTACAATTGGGCATGTTACCTAATATTTAGAAATATCTGACCTAAATGGTAGACAAAACCATAAATGATAAAAAATGATTAATTAATGAAGAAGCTCAAGTATAAGCTTAAAACCTTAAAAAAAAAAAAAATAGGATAAATACTTTTGTTCAGATGTCATCTGTAAATTAGAATTCTGATATCTAAATGATATTGTTGACATTTTTAATTGCTTACAGGTCCTATATCATGTCTAATTTTCACAACACATATTTTCCAGACATTTTTCTCACCAGTTTTTTGTTGTTGTTGTTGTTGTCACAGCTTTAAAAAGGTAACAAAATCAAGTCTTTTGGTTTCAGTTTGGCTTTTGGGTTTAGTTCACACAATGCAGAGCATCTAATCATTCATTGTTCATCATTAAATGTCACATGGAAATGTATTGCCCACGACAGTGGAATTATTTGAATGCGTATGTGTGTGGATATTCTGATTTAGGTGCAGTTAGGTAAAAAAAAATTTAAAGCATCTGCTCAAACTTTTTTTTTTTTTTTAAACTTGTTCAATACGTATTCTTTCAGTGGCATTTGTGTGTGCGTGTGCCTAAAGTGGACTGGCAGCCACCTGCTGGCAGTTTACATGATCTGGGTACATGCCAAGTTCATGACAATAGGGTCTTTGCCCCTGTAAATGTGTCCCTTTGAATACTTTGTTGTGGTTGGCTACATACATAGTTAAGCAGTCGGGGGAGGGGTTCGGCCCCATCTTACTGCTATTAAAATGACTGATTATCCTGTCAGGATCGCTCTGGCCTAGTTTTGACTGACAGAATTGTTCATGTTGGCACAGTGCCACAGATGCAGTCTATATTACTGTAACTCTTTTACAAGGTCACCTAACCCCATTATCCTAATAAGGGTTATAATTAATGCAATTTAAAAACTGATCATACTTTTTCTGCCTTTCTTCCTTTCTGTATATTGCTACAGGGTGAGTCGTTTCTTAGGATATGCACGTGAACATATACCGGAGGGGTGGTGCTAGGTTTCAGGAGATTTAGGCTAAGGGGGCGTTTACATGACACCGTTTTCAACTAAAAACTTTTTATGCGTTTTGGCCGTTCATTTACAGGACAGTGAGGTTTTGGGGGCATTAAAATGCAAACATTTGAAAAGAGGTTTCAAAGTTTTGAAAAATAAGATACCGCTCCCGTCTCTGTGTAAACTACAAAAACACGAATTTGTGAAAACGGTGAAGTCATGCGCACTCCTTGTTCAGTCTACTGGCACGTAGTGTTTCTTTACAAAGTGACATCGCCAACTACTGGCCTGGTATTCATATTACTGCGTTTTTAGTCATTTTCATGGATCTGTGTGAACGGGGATCATTTTGACAAAGTTGTCGTCTGTATCCCAGTACATCTGTAAGATGTCTGCTAAAGGTCTGGAGATCTGGAAAACATCTGCTGTATAAATATATCCGTTGAACATCTTAGGCTCCATTTACGCTAACGCATAAGTTTTGCTACGTTACGTCTGTCATATACACTACACCGATGTTTTAGAACCTCGAAAACGGAGACTTTTGAAAACGCTGTGGACCCCGTTTTAGTTTGAAAACGGCGGGGTTGCATTTCAGTATAAACGGACTAAAACAGAGACTTTTGAAAACGATGGCGTGGCTGCCCACGTTTGCTCTGCGTATCCTTGACGACCGTGTAAACAATAACATGTAGACTGAACTGCAATCTTTGCTGGCTTTCTTGTCATTTTTAGCAGCCATTGTGCACTTAAGCTCTGCATTTGAGTTTACACTTGTACGCGCATGCCCAGTGTGCATGGACGTCATGTGACATGCGTTTTTGGCCATGTAGTGTAGATGGAGATCGTTTCTGAAATGCTGTGGAAATGTCAGTGTAGACGAGGATCTTTTTCATTTTAAAATGCCGTTTTAAAACAAAAACGCACTAGTGTAAACGGGCCTTAGAAAGATATATACATTCTAAACCATAAACATCTTAAAGACATCTTCTACACGTCTATATGACATCTGACAGGAGACGTCTTATAGACGTATTGCAGATGAGCAAACACTCAAATAAATACATCTGGCAGATGTACAGTAAATTCAGACATCAAATAGACGCCTCTGAGATGTTTGTGTGCTATCAGGGATGCAAAACTTTTCAAAAATGGAAAGTAAGTACATTGTTGTCGTGTAAACATAGTAATGTACCCTTCACTTTCAAATGAAAATTTCCTGATAATTTACTCACCCCCATGTCATCCAAGATGTCCATGTCTTTCTTTCTTCAGTCGAAAAGAAATTAAGGTTTTTGATGAAAACATTCCCGAATTTTTCTCCATATAGTGGACTTCAATGGCCTCCAAACGGTTGAAGGTCAAAATTACAGTTTCAGTGTTTTATACTTGCACTAGCATATTGTATATGACAATTTAGTTCAAACTATGACCTGAGGAGGGCAGTAATACATTTAGCAGTGTCTACACTGCCGGAATTCTAATAGAGAAGAAGAAGAGAGCTAGTTCAAGATGAGCATTTATGGTTAAAACGTATATAATTTTTAATTATACGCGATGGTTTCTCTAGATAAGACCCTTATTCCTCGTCTGGTATCGTTTAAAGCCCTTTGAAGCTGCACTGAAACTGTAATTTTGAGTTTGGAGGCCATTGAAGTCCACTATATGGAGAAAAATCCTGGAATGTTTTCATTAAAAACCTTTTCGACTGAAGACAGAAAGACATGAACATCTTGGATGACATGGGGGTGAGTAAATTATCAGGAAATTTTAATTTGAAAGTGAACTAATGCTTTAATTATCCATGCACTCAATGTCTGTTTTCAACGTATCTGTTTGGAAATTCACAGGGAAAACTAATAAAGACTGAATGAACTGTAATGTATGTCACTTAGCATCAGTCAAATGAACAAATATAGTGAAATTTATGCTGCCAAAAATCTAGACCAACCACTCACTTTAATAGTTGCAAGTAACTCTTTTAAAAAATAATTATATATATAAAAAATCAAATAAAACAAAGCAATATTTGTTTTTATATGTAAAATATATAACTTAAATTAAACAAAATAAACAAACAAATAAATACATTTGGGGTAAAGGGTTTTAAATTATGATACAAATCCCTACAATGTTAATAATACCGTGCTGATATATTGCTTTGACTCCACCATGCCTCATTTTCTAGTAAATGGTGTTTGATAGCACACTAGCCTTCAGTGCAGTTATTCATACTCGCTTACGTTTGATGTCGTCATTGATTCAAATTGCCAGTGAATCTATTGGAGATTCAGTGAAGGAGCGACGCCATCCGGACACGCTTTTGTTTGTGGATGAACACTCCAACCCGTTTCGGAAATGTGGACAGAAATTGGGAAATTAATATTTTTTCATTTTTTACTTTCGGAATTCTACTCAGCAAAAGGTTTGTTGTATTCTCTTTGTTTGGACATGAAATTATCAGAAGCCTTTTTAAATAGACGGAGTGAATGATGCTGTGTTGGTTATTTCGTGGATGCGCGAGACTACACTTGATTCTACACGGGCACATTGCAGCCTTGTGTTTCCACATTTCTGCCTGTAAACACACACACATAACACTTAATTAAAAAGCTAGTTCGCAAAACGAGTAAAATATTAAAGGTTGATGATGTGGCAGCATATGATTTATTGTTTCATGAGCACCACCATCCTAATAGAAGCATTTTTTATTTGTCTGAAATAGCACTGAAAGAAAGAAAGATTTTCTTTGTCATGGCTTCATTGAAGTGCGCGTGTAGTAATAGAATTGCTGGTCAAAGCACATTGTGTTTGGATTTGCTCGGTTCAGTCATGTGTTATTGTGCAGTAGTAGATACATTGCGCTCCTTTCATGTGATGGTTGCAGGTTGTCTTGGATTGAGTGGAAGAGCAAATACACGACTGTAATTCTCTTCACTGTCGTTCTCAGGTACCGAAACTGGCACTGAGACAGAGTGCGAGGATGGACAGTTTCAGTGTAACAATAAGAGATGCATTCCCACCATATGGAGGTGCGATGATGATGATGACTGCTCTGACAACAGCGATGAGGAGAACTGCCGTGAGTAGCGTTTACTCACTCTGACACACTTGTGAAAACAGCAGTCGTGCATAACGAGATGTCAACAGCACTGATATTAAGACCAGACAAATATGAGCCCACACGCATGAGCTTTAATGCTTTGTTTAGTGACTTTCGAGCTGTTCAAATAATAACTTTGATGCGCTTGATTAAACTGATGTTTGTGCATTGTCTGTGCATTAGTAACGGCCTAAACAACACAAGAAAAAAGCATTTAAGCCATAATCAATGATTTAAAAAGCCTTTTCTAATTCTTTTCATGCTAGTGAATAGGAGGAACAGGGGATAGTTGTTGTCACACTCTTCACTCCAGTTATTCTTCACATTCGATTTTTTGTACAAGTAGAAACATGTATACATACACCACTAAGCAAATGTTTGGGGTCAATTATAACTGTTTTCAATTTTAACCTTTTAAATTAATAATAATAATAATAATAATAATAATTTATTCCTGTGATGGCAAAGCTGAATTTTATCAGCCATTACTCCAGTCTTCAGTCTTCATGATCCTTCAGAAATCATTCTAATGTAATGATTTGCTAAAAAACAAAACAATTCTTATTATTATCAACATTGAAAACATTTGTGCTGCTTAAAGGGTTAGCTCACCCCAAAATGAAAATTCTGTCATTAATTACTCATCCTCATGTCGTTCCACACCCGTAAGACCTTCGTTCATATTCAGAACACAAATTAAGATATTTTTTGATAAAATCCGATGGCTTAGTGAGGACTCCATTGTCAGCAAGATAATTAACCCTTTCAGATGCCCAGAAAGCTACTAAAGATGTATTTAAAACAGTTCATGTGACTACAGTGGTTTAACCGTAATGTTATGAAGCGATGAGAATACTCCAAAATAATGACTTTATTCAACAATATCTAGTGATGGGCAAATTCAGAACACTGCTTCATGAAGCTTGGAAGCTTTATGAATCTTTTGTTTCGAATCAGTGGTTTGGAGCATGTATCAAACTGCCAAAGTCACATGATTTCAGTAAACGAGGGTTCGTTACGTCATAAGTGTTTAGAAATGTTTCGAAATTTCAATGGTTCTCTTGACCTTTGCAGTTTGAAAGTGTTAATTATCTTGCTGTCAATGGAGGCCTCACTGAGCCATTGCATTTTATCAAAAATATCTTAATTTGTGTTCTGAAGATGAACGAAGGTCTTATGGGTGTGGAACGACATGAGAGTGAGTAATAAATGAATTCTCATTTTTGGTTGAACTAACCCTTTAATATTTTTGTGGAAACTGAACGTTTTTTTCAGGATTCTTTGATAAACAGAAAGAACAGCATTTATTTGAAATAGAAAACCTTTGTAACATTATAAATGTCATTACTGCCACTTTAGATCAAGTTATTGCTTCCTTACTAAAAATAGTGTTAACTTCTCAAAAAAAACAAAAATCTTACTGACCTAGTGTTGTAATACTCGAGACCTGTCTTTGTCTCAAGACCGGTCTTAAGACCATTTTTAGAAGGTCTTGGTCTCAGACTAAGAGGACTCAGGATTTTATTTCAAGACCGGTCAAGACCACAACTGAGCACAATTGCAAACGTGATATTGATTTTTTCTTTTTTTTTTTTTTTATAAATGTTAAATAAACAAAATTTTAGTTTTAAAACATTAATCTCAACATTATTTATGCATTTGTAATTATACCAATTCAGATGCAACTTCTGTTCCACCTCTGCAGTGTAAATATTAATTTTGTTGTTAGTGATTTCAACTGATTGGTAACAGCTCTATATAGTGTCTTATTATTCTAATTGTAATTATTGATTAAAATAAGACATTTCTCAGGCAGTAAATGTGGATCTTTCAGATGAATTTGAGGAGTGCTAGTCTGGTCTTGGTCTTGACTTGCCTTGGTCTTGGTCTTGTCTTAATCTCAACCCCCCAAAGTCTTGGTCTTCGACACACACTGGTCTTGGTCTCGACTTGGTCTCGGTTTAGGTGGTCTTGACTACAACACTATACTGACAGTAGTGTGTGTGTGTATTTTATGTGTTTCATAGTTGCAGAGAGTAACTGTAACTGAACATTTACAGTAACTGAAAGAGTATGTGAAGTACCCAAATTTTAAACTTATTGCATCTGATTTGACTGTTTTTGAAGCATAAACTATGCAGAAAGGCATTCTGCATGTCATTCTTTCATTAAATGGTTAATTGCAGTATAAGAACAATCCATGCATGGGTGTTCTGTACAGTAACTTTCTCGCCTACTTTTAAGGGGTTTTGTGTCTTGCCTCATTGCATCGGGTTATTTCTAGAGGCTCTAAGCTGAAAACAGGTCAAAAGGAGTGTTTGTTTTCTTAAGCAATTTATGTGTCACCGCATCATGCGCCTGTTGAGTTTACCGTTTTGACTGCTTCTTCAATTGCTTTCAACAAAGGCCAGTCATGCAGTCTGAAGTTATTGCATCCAAGCAATGTAACACATCCATGTGGGATCCTATCTGTCAGGTTTTTTTCCTCCACTTTGTTCATTAAACCTGAATCAGAAAATTTGTTTTTTTTTTAATACAAAAAAACAGTTTAATTTATGTATAAGATATAAATAAAAATATGTATTTATAGTGATTATATTTATTATTTTATTTATATTTCTTTTATAGAACAGAATGAAAATGAAGATATTTATAAGCCTGCTTAGTGTTTGATTTTTACAACTAGATAAATAGATTCTTGATCCTGATCTATAATTCCACACCTTGTTCAAACAACTATTGGCCCAGACACAGCTGACCTCCGCCCTAACAGATTCCCCTGATGCTCCTCCATCCCATCCCCCCTGTCCCTTTTATCCTCCCCCTACACCACCATCCCAACCCCCATGTCAAATCCAAGATTCATCTGCACGATGTCTATATATCCGCCTCTAATGCATGACAAGGCCACGCATATACTGTACGTAGAATCGCGTGATGCGTTTCTGATTAAAATGATTCCTGACCTGCCCACTCTATAGTGCAGATTGGGAAATGCAGACATTTGATCATGTGTCATGAAGATGAGTCATATTTGTCAAGCTTATTGAGTCGTGCTGAACTTTCTGCAGTATGAAATGATTAATAATCTGAGACTAAGAGCATAAAATGTGTCAGAAGTGATAAATTTGATTAGCAGCATATTAGGTACAGCAGTGGTTTTGCTTTAGGACCAAGATTTTACTTTGGGCATCGAGTGTAAAAAACTAAGCAAAAATGTCTTTGAAATCCAACATAATAACATAGATATTTATTACTATTACTTTTGGCCCATTTTTGGATCCCGAAGCACTATACGGTAGAGTATAGTAATAGTAATTTCTGCAGCTTGCTTAATGTAAAACTTGGTGACAGTAAAGACATTTATAATGTTACCAAGAGATTTTTATTTTAAATAAAGCTGTTCTTTTGAACTTGCAGCTGCCATTTTCAAATGTGTGTGATAAGAAATTTTTCTGCAGAAAATTCAGCTTTACTTAAAGGTGCCCTAGATTCAAAATTTGAATTTACCTTGGCATAGTTGAATAACAAGAGTTCAGTACATGGAAAAGACATACATTGAGTTTCAAACTCCATTGCTTTCTCTTTCTTATGTAAATCTCATTTGTTTAAAAGACTTCCGGAAAACACGCGGATCTCAACATAACACGACTGTTACGTAACATTCGGGGTGTACGCCCCAATATTTGCATATGCCAGCCCATGTTCCCAACATTATGAAAGGCGTTAGACAAGGGCAGCCAGTAACATCTGGATCTGCACAGGTGAATCATCAGACTAGGTAAGCAAGAACAACAGCGAAAAATGGCAGATGGAGCAATAATAACTGACATGATCCATGATAACATGATATTTTTAGTGATAATTGTAAATTGTCTATCTAAATGTTTCGTTAGCATGCTAATGTACTGTTAAATGAGGTTAAAGTTACCATCGTTTCTTACTGAATTCACGGAGACAAGAGCCGTAGCTATTTTCATTTTTAAACACTTGCAGTCTGTATAATTCATAAACACAACTTCATTCTTTATAAATCTCTCCAACAGTGTAGCATTAGCCGTTAGCCACGGAGGACAGCCTCAAATTCACTCAGAATAAAACGTTAACATCCAAGTAAATACTTTACTCACATAATTCGAAGCATGCATACAGCATGCATGACAAACATCTTGTAAAGATCCATTTGAGGGTTATATTAGCTGTGTGAACTTTGTAAATGTGCTGTAATATAATCGAGAGCTCGCGAATTAAAGGGGCGGCGCGCTGAAAAAATCAGTGCATAGTTAATGATGCCCCAAAATAGGCAGTTAAAAAAATTAATTTAAAAAAATCTATGGGGTATTTTGAGCTGAAACTTCACAGACACATTCAGGGGACACCTTAGACTTATATTACATCTTGTGAAAAAGCATTCTTGGGCACCTTTAAGGCCCAATTTTGGTTCCTGAAGCACCATACGGTAGAGTATAGTAATTTTTGCAGTCTACTTGCTCGAGTTTTTTTTTTTTTTTTATGATATTTTTTGGCAATACGACTGGACACATGGACATTTGATCCTGATCCAAATTTCAATACCTTGTTCCTAACAACTGGCCCAGAATCAAAAATAGTTGAGCTGTGCCAATATTGTTGATCCAACATATTATCTTCTTTTTATGTAATTCCCTCAAATTTTTCTTTGATATTTTCCTCCTTTTTAGTATGATTATCATCCAAGGAGCAGGAAACCTGCCAGAATTATTCATAAAACAATACAGTTTCACACATTACATGTTGCGTATGTGGAAATGAGCATTCTCTTTTTGTCAAGAGTGAAGTGTTCAAATGTATTTTAAAGCTGTGCCAATTTTGGCAGGTGATTTTGTAAGAACAATAATGACAGAGGAGGCAGGAAGGCAATAATAATGTAAACGTGCATATACGTTTCTATGTTTCTTGCTGCAGAAAAACATTTCCAAACAATCCCGAATGTGAAAGTTAACGGGAATGCTTACAAAGAAGTCCAATGATACACTGTAACAAATAGCTTAAGGCAGGTGATACTGAAATACAGCCCTTTTACTATCACCATAGCACCGCAACCCCACACAGCCTCGGCACAGCTGTAACCCTCATCTGTGGGCACCTCAAGAGGCTTTTCCCTCCATCTCCCAAAAAAAAATCTTTTGTATTTGGCTTGAGTGCGAGCCCTTTTTTGTGTGCAGACTCCCACTCAATGGTGAAAAACCACTTGTGTAGAGACCAGCAGAATAAAAGAGCAAAACCAGAGGCGAGTAAGATGTAAGACTTGGTGTTTTGAAGAGAATTAGAAGGAATAAGAAAACAGGAGTAATTCAAAACAGAGCTGACTGAGAAATAAGCTCCACACTGAACAGTGATCTTTAGACCCGGAATCTGTGCAAGAGAATGTTATTGAAAAGAAAGTGTCTGGATGAATTCTGTAGCAGATTGTGAAGAGCAAAGATCTTAATAATGATAAAAGGCTCATGGGATGTCTGCATTCTTATTACAGTGTTTAGGAGACGTTCCCAATGATTTTAAATACTGAAAAGACCATTACTGATCGTTTCATCTTTAGAGATCTGTATATACCTTCCTAACAAAATATTACAAGTCTGTCCAAATTCTGCCATACAAATACATTAGAAACAACTTAGACTTAGAAACATTTAATGTGTTTTGCTTGAAGATCACATATAATTACAATGAAGGTTTCTTGCACTTTCAGCAGTTACATAATTGAATTTACATATCTCTATTTTCCACCCTCATGCTGCCCTTTAGAATTCATGAAATTAACATGAAATCACAATTTATGCTTTCTTAATACGTGTCCCTGGTTTTTGTGCACAACATGGTGCACATTATTTTTTAAAAAAGTCTACTATTAGGACTCTTAAGATGTTTAAAATTGTGGTATTATTTTTAGGACAAATAACTTACTTTACACTTGAATTCCCATTACTGTAATGCAAAATACACAGTCTCATTCTCATTACCATAACATGGCATAAATTTAATACAATTTAATGTATTTATGTATCGTGATAGCATTTGTTGTACTGCCTTTAGTTATTAAAATAATTTGTTTTCATTTATTTAAATTTTTTTTAAATATTACAAACCCATATTTGTACTGAAATACAATGAGAATCATCCTTAAAAATAACGAATGAAAGAAAATATACTAAATGCAAAATGTAGTAATGAAATTTGGGGGCGAAAATGTTTAAAATTGTCAAAATGCAAAACATTATGGCCTGCTTCCACAGACAGGGCTTAGATTAAAGGGTTAGTTCACCAAAAATGAAAATTCTGTCATTAATTACTCACCCTCATGTCGTTCCCTTGTTCATCTTTGGAACACAAATTAAAATATTTTTGATGAAATCCGATGGCTCAGTGAAGCCTCTATTGAGATTAAGATCCATAAAGGTGCTAAAAACATATTTGAAACAGTTCATGTGAGTACAGTGGTTCTACCTTAATATTATAAAGCGACGAGAATACTTTTTGTGCGCCAAAAAAACCTAAATAACGACTTTTTAACAATATCTAGTGATGGCCGATTACCAACATTCTTCAAAATCTTCATTCTTTTGTGTTCCGCAGAAGAAATAAAGTCATACAGGTTTGGACTGACATTAGGTTGAAAAAATGATTACAAAATGTTAATTTTTGTGTGAACTATCACTTTAATAGACTGAGGCTCTGCATTTTGAACTTTAGTTTCAAAGTATTGTCTTCCAAATGAGAAAGGAAACTCCATGCTATGTCCTTTACCCAAGTTTGAATCCTACGAAATGAGCACTATAGGCCTCTGTGGGCTTAGTGTCTTGAGCTAACCAAGTCTCCTTATCCCTACAGCAGATTATCAGTCTGAGAGGTGTCTTTTCTCTTCTGTTTTCCCCTCCTGTGTCATCTGGGTTCATGAGCCAGCACCCCGATGTGGCTATTAGGAACTCAGTGGTTCAAATCCACCCATTATCTGTGATTAGTCTGGGTGATGCTGCGGGAAGATTAGTGGATGCTGAGCAGGAGAGCTTAACGTTGACATCAAGGAATAGCACGGAATCGGCTCATAGCAATTTACCCAATGCATACAAACCAGGCTCATTGGAAAAACATGCCTGTGGCGACATTTCTGCACAATGATATTACGTTACCTCTTGCATGTTTCGCGACACTTTCAAAGTTAAACGTCCAGTGAATGGAATAAAGTAATAAAAGTTGTTGGTTTTTCACTGCCTCTAGTGTTCATTTCACCTGGAAACTGCAGTGGTTTGTATATAATGGTACGTATTTGGAGTTTTGTAAAAATGTAGGTAGAGGCACGTTTTTCCAATAAGCCTATGTTGGATGCATAACACATATCTGTTCTGTACGTTCTTAAAAATCTCTTCAAATGTGTTATGCTGATATTGTTTTGAAGGCAAAGTGTGGATGCATGTGTTGGCATTTTTGTTCTAGTTTCCCATATGTAAGTCAAATAGTGTGTAAAAACACTTTCTTATGTAACCCTCTCATTGCACGACACCACTGGATGAAGTTTCTAGGTGTGGTAACGGGTAGATACAGGTCAAAGTTCACCTTAAAACTAGGCAATCATGCTATGTCTGGCTCATTACCCTGCCAATTTGATAATGCTCACCTATCATGTTCAAAAAGGTTCCTCAAATCTGGGTCAGACTGTTGAAATAGACAGAGTAATTGCAAAGTAAACAGCTCATCCATTCGAATATCATCACTTTCGGTCACATCAAAATGAATCAAAATGATCTTGAAATGATGACCTGTGAGTGAGCTGGCTTTTAGAGCATGCCATTCAACTGTGTTAAATGAAAGCTGCACCACTGTGCCTGTGATCATGGTAGTGTTTACAAAGGGAGCTGTTGACAATAAGGAGACTATTAAAAATAATAGATTTATGCTCTTTCTGTTATTGTATTATATTGTACCATATTATTAATATTATTATTTTAGAATCAGTATGAGCATGTTTATAAAACATCTATCTATCTATCTATCTATCTATCTATCTATCTATCTATCTATCTATCTATCTATCTATCTATCTATCTATCTATCTATCTATCTATCTATCTATCTATCTTCCTTCAAGATGATACTGAGCATCAGAATGGTGAAGAAAAATTATTTAAAGCTGGATTCACACTGGCTGTACGATTTGTAATAGTCCTTTACGATTGTTGCTTGTTAGACTGTTCGAACATTGCCTGGAAAATACAGCCTCACCACTGTACCAACGGATGAGTCTGGTCGGCCAGTGATTCAATTCGATTTCTAGGGCGGAGCAAATCCGAGCAAACAGGAAGCGGAGTAAACCAATCAGAGAAGGGCGGATATGACGTTAGCAAAGCGACAAGAGAGTCAACAGCGAAAAGTAAATAAATGGCCCCGGGCAAGCACGGAGAGTAGTTTAACATGGCTAGCACTAGAGAAAGCGACGTTAATGACTTGTGTCGTTGTTGCAGTAAGAATTTGAGAATACGTGGTGTTATTGCCAATTGTGTGTGTGCGTGTGACATTGTATCAGGCCATCAAGCTGTTCAATAAACTGTTTAAAACATACAGTCACTCGATCAGTGCTGAGATTCTAAATGGCATAAACAAAGATGTAATGAATCTTGACAAACTGAGGACGGAATCGAAACCATTCTCGTGTCTCTCTCTCTCTCTCATCTGCTCGTGCTGGGAACAGCAGCGGCGCGGGCGACACAACGAGCCTCTTTACAGATGTCAAACAAACCAAAGAAGCTCTTTAATGCTTTTGTGCTCGCTTGAATGAGATTCGCCATGTATTTTGAGCACAATGAAGCGAGAATGGACGAGCACAAGCTTCATTACAGATGCAAGCCGTCTCTGTTTCTCTCAAAACCTCATCCAATATTTAAATGTACACTTCTAATGCATTCTTGTGATCGAATCTTGTTGATTCGCTGGAGTGTTTTTATTTAAAAAGAGGCCGTCAGCTCACGGCTGCTTTAAAAGGCCTCGCCTCATTTATGTGTGTGCGTGTGACATTGTATCAGGCCATCAAGCTGTTCAATAAACTGTTTAAAACTCACAGTCACCCGATCAATAAATACTGAGATTCTACATGTTTTCACTTAAAAAGGCCAAAAAGAAGCTGCTTTAAGAGACATGGTCTGCTCTGCTCGATATTGAAGGGACTTTCGCCGCACTAGAGTGACGCTGTTTGCGTCACTGAAATAAACGAATCTGATTCGTCGGTACGTTTTGGAGTTGACTCGAATTGCGACAGATGGCAGACTGACCAGACTGATATATCTTGTAGAATATATATCAGTCTGGCCTTGCCAGGCAAGTTCGAACATGATCCTAGCTGTAAGCCATGTAACATTGTAGGATCTCAGTTGTCATTAATGTCAGACTGTATGGCAAATCAAGACACTTTAAAGAAACACTCAACTTTTTTTGAAAATAGGCTCATTTTCCAACTCCCCTAGAGTTAAACAGTTGAGTTTTACCGTTTTCAAATCCATTCAGCCGATCTCCGGGTCTGGCAGTACCACTTTTAGCATAGCTTAGCATAGTTCATTGAATCTGATTAGACCGTTAGCATCTCGCTCAAAAATGACCAAAGAGTTTAAATAGTTTTCTTATTTAAAACTTGACTCTTTTGTAGTTACATCATGTACTAAGACCGACGGAAAATGAAAAGTTGCGATTTTTTTGGCCGATATGGCTAGGGACTATACTCTCATTCTGGCGTAATAATCAAGGAACTTTGCTGCCGTACCATGGGTGCAGCAGGCGCAATGATATTACGCACTGCCTGTGACCCCCTGCTTGCACAGGGAGCATGCCTTGCAACCATGGAGACATTTGTGAGAGACGGTGCGTAATATCATTGCGCCTGCTGCACCCATGGTACGGCAGTAAAGTTCCTTGATTATTACGCCAGAATGAGAGTATAGCCCCTAGCCATATCGGCCAAAAAAATCGCAACTTTTCATTTTCCGTCGGTCTTAGTACACAATGTAACTACAGAAGAGTCAGGTTTTAAATAAGAAAAATATTTAAACTCTTTGGCCATTTTGAGCGAAGTGCTAACGGTCTAATCAGATTCAATGAACTATGCTAAGCTATGCTAAAAATGGTACTGCCAGACCCGGAGATCGGCTGAATGGATTTGAAAACGGTAAAACACAACTGTTTAACTCTAGGAGAGTTGGAAAATGAGCCTATTTTCAAAAAAAGTAGAGTGTTCCTTTAAAAATAGATACACGCAATAAGACTCATCCAGAGTCTTATATCATCAGTCCTTGATATGTTCGGTGACTGTGAGCTGCATTACATGCAGAATTTAAGTGGTGGCTAGCAAAGAAAAGCAGTCTCTAGCATTAATTTTGATCATGGTTTGTCTTAAAAAAAGAAAAGAAAAAGTTTTTCTGTGCCCCTATTAGTGTATGATTTGACGGTCGCCATAGGAGAAGCCACACCCCAAAATTTATCACACTGGCAGAATTTCATCTGAGGTAAAAATTTGATAGCAGTGGTCATTAATTGGCTGTCAGTAAACATATCAAACTAGCAATCAAAGACTACAGATATTGACCTAGGATCAGAGAAATCTTTTAGGATTCTCAAAATTTCTCAAAAACGTGCCATGGTTGTTGGTGCCAGACGGGCTGGTCTGAGTATTTCAGAAACTGCTGATATACTGGGATTTTCATGCACAACCATCTCTAGGGTTTACAGAGAATGGTCCGAAAAAGAGAAAATGTGAAAATGGCTTGTTAAAGCCAGAGGTCAAAGGAGAATGGCTAGACTGGTTCGGGTTGATAGAAAGGCAACAGCAACTCAAATAACCAATCGTTACAACCGAGGTCTGCAGAGGAGCATCTCTGAACGCAAAACACGTTGAATCTTGAAGCAGTTGGACTACAAAAGCAGAAGACCACACCGGGTGCCACTCCTGTCAGCTAAGAACATAGGATACAGTTCACATAGGCTCACCAAAATTGGACAATAGAAGATTGGAAAAACGTTGCCTGGTCTGATGAGTCTCGATTTCTGCTGCAACATTCAGATGGTAGGGTCAGACTTTGGTGAAAACAACACAGAAGTATGGATCCATCCTGCCTTGTATCAACGCTTCAGGCTGGTGTTGGTGGTGTAATGGTGTGGAGGATATTTTCTTGACACACTTTGGGCCGCTTAGTACCAATTGAGCATCGTTTAAACGCCACAGCCTACCTGAGTATTGTTGCTGACTATGTCCATCCCTTTCCATCTTCTGATGGCTACCTCCAGCAGGAAAACATCACAAATCTCAAATCATATCAAACATGACAATAAGTTCACTATACTCAAATGGCTTCAGTCACCATATCTCAATCCAATAGAGCATCTTTGGGATGTGGTGGAACTGGAGATTCATGGATGTGCAGCCGACAAATCTGCAGCAACCGCATGATGCTATCATGTCAATATGGACCAAAATCCCTGAGGAATGTTTCCAGCATCTTTTTGAATCTATACCACAAAGAATTAAGGCAGTTCTTAAGGCAAAAGGGTGTCCAACCTGGGTCTACTTTATAAAGTGGCCAGTGAGTCTTGGCTGCTTATTGATAGAGTAACGTTAATGGAAAACTGAGTTTATATCAAATGGAAATTTACATTGAACTAAAATAAGTAAAAACAAAAACAGCAACAACACACACACAGGGGACCACCACACATCACTGCTTGAATGCCCACAAAGTCGCTTTGGATTATAGTGTCTGCCAAATGCATAAATGTAAATGGTGCTGTTTATACTGTAGGAGAAAATCTTTCAGACAGTAGGCGTCTGTTTACATATAGGATTTCTTTAGTCTTGTGAGAGGCGGCCATTAAATTCAGATGTCTCAATGTTTTCTATAAATTACCTCATATATAGTTATTGGTGCATACACAATGCATTTTGTGTGTCTGGTGACTGATGCTATGGGTCAGGTCCATATGATGTGTTTGAAGGTGAATGTGGTGAAAACATGTGCAGGTTATTATCCAGCCCTTGAAATCTAAAAGAAAGAAATAAGCATTAAGTTAGAATGAAGCCTATTTTCAGGACAATTAAGATTTTTTACACTATGACATTATTTTCCTGACAGTTAAGCATTTTAAATTCCCAAATTCTCAATATTTCATCTGGACTATATATATATATATATATATATATATATATATATATATATATATATATATATATATATATATATATATATATATATATATATAGTAATTTTCATTAATGATGATGATTTCCATGATTCCCAATTACAAATACAATTGTTTTTAATTAAATCTTAGGCAGCACAAAATATTACCATGATGTCTAAATATATATCGTTTTTCTTATTATCTTATTGAGACTTCGACTTCGATCAGTGCAAAAATTAGGCTTAATTTTCTTTCAACAATAAATGTTTTGGTTTTGTGAAAGTAAAGGAATTGCATTGAGTTAAAGAGGGGTTCATCTGAACTCACAGGTTATGATTATAGCATTTGTGCTGTTTTGCTGCTCACATGTAATTACAAATAATTTGCAGTGATTATTCTCTGATCCATGTTATTTGCTTATGCCATTGAAAGTCAGTAACACTAAGAGCCTGATAATGCACAGATTAGTGCAGCAATGCTGAACAGTTGTGTTTTTAGCACCACTGACTACCATCTGTGTTATTTCTCAGATTTTATACAAAAATGGAAATTTAGCTCAGGATCCAATTATTATCTTCTGACATTAATTTTCCCTCTTGAAATTCATTGTTTCATTACTGATATGAAATGAAACGATAGAGATGAAACTGACAAAAAACTAGAGAGAATGCAATATCTCAGTGCTGACAGAATTTTGAAATTCTTTTGAGATCGAGAAAATTGGAACTCTTCTCCAGATCACAGCAGACATCAAAGACTCACTCCAGTCTTTTTTTTTAATGAGAGCACAATATCTGATGGCTCAGTCTGTCATCCATTCAGTATAACTACTGGATTTAACAGGAATCCATAATATTGATCTACAAAAATGCTCTCTCTGTGTCACATTACTGTAGAAATGTAGAAATGGTTTCTGATTTTGAATTAATACACACCTCTTATTTTTGCTTTTAGTATGGACAGATAAATTACTTCTCACTGAAAACTTACATGTCCCATTGGGTTTGGACACAGTGTAACATTCAGATGTTGTTTCAGACTATTTTAGATAAGAGTTTCATTATTGTAATGCCTTCTTGATTTTTGGGTGGCACTGCAGAACACTGGAAAGCAATCTAACTACTTATTGTCTCTTTATTACCACAATATTGACTTATTGGGCATATGCTAATGAGGGCCAGCCAGAAAACTACATTGCTTTGCACATCTGACTTACTCTGACTCAGCAGAACATAGCCATATAAATGACCTAATCCTGACTGACCCATTTAGTTTTAATGCTAAATGGAACGGTATGTCTGCGACTGTGGCAAATTGTTGCTAGCGGGCTTAATTATGTAAGTGAAAAAGAGCTTCTTGGGTTTGCCAACATTCTCTGATGCTAAGTCAGCCATGCTCATTAAAAATAGTAGTGTTGTTTTGATTTGAAAGTGTACTTGATTATGATTGTAATGCTAGTCTAGCCACTGCTTAAAGGTTTGTTAAAGCTGTAAATTGATGTTCAATCTACAACATAGTCCATGTGACTGATGTGTAAGAACATCAGAACTCCAGGGACTGGATTCACAAAAAAAAAAAAATCCCATTCTTAAAGGATTCACTTTCAAATGAAAATGAGTCCAAGCTTTACTCACCCTCAAGCCATCCTAGGTGTATATGACTTTCTTCGTTAATAAATACCCTGACGCATCCCAGCTTTATAATGGCAGTGAACAGGGTTCACGAGTATGAGCTGAAGAAAGTGCTTCTATCCACATCCATCCATCATAAATGTGTACTTCACACGGCGCCGGGGGATTAATAAAGGCCTTCTGAAGCGAAGCGATGCGTTTGTGTAAAAAAAATGTCCATATTTAAGTTATGAAGTAAAATATCTAGCTTCCACCAGACTGCCTTCCGTATTTAAGTTACGAAGAAAGTGTGAACTGACCTCGCGTTAGTTAGTTAGGTGTCGGATGTAGTGTAAGCTTTTTGTACTGCAAGAATTTTACAATTTCCTTGTGTGTTTAATACAGAAGGTGGTCTGAAAAAAGCTAGATATTTTACTTTATAACTTGTTAAACGTGGCTTTTTTTTTTTTTTTTTTTTACATGAAAGCATCGTTTCGCTTCAGAAGGCCTTTATTAACTCCCCGGAGCCGTGTGGAGCACACTTTTATGATAAATGGATGTGGATGGAGACCCTTTCTTCAGCTCATACTCATAACTCCTGTTCACTGCCATTATAAAGCTTGGATGCATCAGAATATTTATTAAAATATCTCCAATTGTGTTCATCAGAAAGAAGAAAGCCAAATACAGCTAGGATGGCTTGAGGATGAGTAAAGCTTGGGCTAATGAATATGAATATGCTCTATGAATATGCTAATTAGCCCCACCTTCACTCATTCGCGCAAGCTCAGAGATCCACTCAGTCTGAGGTAAACTCTGCACAAAGGTATCGCTCTTTACGTTTGCTTGACTTTATCAAACAGCTAATAATGTGGGTTCTAATGCTACACAAAACACGTTCCTGTTCTTCATCTCAGAGTCAGACAGCTGCCTTCTAAAAATCAATATCGTTATAAACGCAGTTTGAACAACGAACGTCAGTTGAGAGAGGCATATACAGTCAAACCAAACATTATTCAGACATTTTTGATATTTTTGATAATATTTTAAGTAGGTGCAGGACACTATAGTTCATTTATGTAAGTGAGGATAGCAAAATAAAGTAAACTGTGACATATTATACCCAAAAATACAGTGGACTACCAGTAAAATTGATAAAAATTAAAATTGATTGATAAAAAGTAAAATTGATAAAAAATGTGCTTAAGTGGTATCTGACATAATTAAGATTATTTATTTATGACAGTTTAACTCTGAGATCTTGTCATATTGTATTACCATTTTTAAACTATAGTGAAACTGTATTAATAAATGAATTGTTCAAGGTGTCTGAATAAATTTTAATCATAATATACATCATGCACCCGCTATATTGCTAAATGTACCCGATTTTTCATATATATCCTGGCTTCTTTTGAGACTCCCTTGTGCGGTCAGTTAATGATATGCTAAAGTCCGCCGGCACATTGACGTGATTGGTTACAAGGTAGTTTGTGACATCACAAACACCAGCGATTTCAAACCACGTTTCTGAAACTGTCTTTAGATCACTGCAGTTTTAAAGTCCCTGTAAAGTCATTTTAAAGTGTGTGTTCTGAGTTTGTCACACCGGAAAAAAATGTGTTATTAACCACCCAGCCAAATTAGAATGATTAAAAAAATCTGCAAGTAAATGAAATAAGTTATCAAAATCTCGAAAAAATAGGCAGCGCTCTCTGCTCTCAAACACTGGGGGCGTGTCCGCTGTCGGCGCTGAAACCACATCCACTCGCGAGAGCTGCCGTCTCAACTGACTTGAGTCTAATGAGTCAAACATACTGATGCATATAAAAAGAATCATTTAGAGGGTTGCAAATTTTAGTAGAGTTACTGTGGACTACCTACTAATTATAACATAAACACACTCGGCAACTTACACTGCCGACTGTTGTCGAGTTGACAAATGACGGTGCCGCGAGACGGGAGGATGAAGGCCGGGACGGGAGAGACTCTGTCCGGCCCCATATATCATCGGTTATCGGTGGGACGGTAGGAAGGCCGAGGCGGGAGGGGGGCCGAGGTCTGTTCAGTCACATTCACCTGTCTGATGAAAGTTTGTCAAATTATCCGGTGTAGAACGATCACTTTAGAATCCTTCATATCATCGTTTTAGGAAATTTAAATAAGGAGACCGAGCATATTGTATATTATAACAACCATGTAATATGCTTTTGCGTGACGAAGGCATTTACTAGCTAAATGTGCAATGGGCTGTATAACTGTAATGACACTCGAGATTGAGCGAGTGAACTGCTGTAGCGTTAGAGTCGGCGCCACGCTCGGTGCGTCATCGACAGTAATATAGTGTTTGGGGAGGGGCTATGCTCGGGGGTCCAAGTGCGTCATCAGACCCCCGTTTTAGCTCCGCCCAAAAAATCCTGAGCAGAGACTTGGTGAAAAACTGTTTAACGCTCTAACTTCACAATTAAGCATTACACAATTCACAGTCTTTGTAATGTGTTTCAGCAATACATTTGTAACATTTATAAAGGGTTTAGAAAGAATTCTCAGAATTGACTTTACAGGGACTTTATAGAGAAAATATTCAACAATTAAAAAATTGATTTTCACCACAGGGGGACTTTAATCTAAACTGTACAGAACTGTCCCAAACCCAGTCCATCTATGAGAAACCAAGGCTAGAAGGTGTGATGCTTCCTCCTCCACCTGCAAAACTGTCCTTAATCCACATTCATTGGTAAAATCTAGCCTAGAGGAACAGAGCAAACATCAATACTGACTGCTGAAGCTTCATTCTAGTGCATCTCTAAAGTTTGAGCTCTAATACCAGATGGCAGCTTGCCCCCTGCCAAGCACCGCCCGACCCCCATGAGGCTTGTGCTCGGTGATCAAAGCTCCACTGAGCTCTGCCCTGAGGAGACGGAGTCCAAATGCATCATTGTTGAGGAAAACTGGGCTGAAACATGCCCAGAGACGGAAGGGCGTTAAAAGCTGAATTTCCTCTAACGTCACGCTCAGACTCAACAGAGCAGCTGTGGTAGAAGAAGTGGCGTTCTTCATCATTTATCACAAACATATTGAGAGGCCTGAGGTTGAAAGGAGAACAGATTAACAATTACCACCAATTTGTCAACAGTGATGTATTACACTGTCTAAAAAACAAATCTTGCATTGATTGAGAGACAAATTTGCTATTAAGAATAGGGAGGGATCTTTGTCAGTTATAAAGGAGGTGCTCTGCTTTCTGAGGAGAGGCTGATGTTTGCACACTGCTGTTTAAATTATGTCTGTAGGAAACAGCCCACACAGTTGTGTGCACTTTACTAATCAAATGTGTACACACGGCACATCCACACATGCAGACTCTTTATTCTGAGGTAAAACTAGCATGAGCACTCTTATATGTTTGATCAAAAGCTTGTAGGCTGGAGGTCTCCAACGTTATTGTGAGTGAGAGCTACCTGAAGAGAGCTACTGTATCCATGCTGTTTCTTATGCTTCAGGCTGCTAATATTTTTAGTTTCATATAATATTTTTTAAAGAATAATAATGAAATATATTTTTTTTTATTATTGAAATTCCCATATCCCATTGCATGATCATTTGGTGTTTTCACTTCAGATTTGTAGAATTCCATTCACAATAATGTTGATCTGGTTAACGTGAAATCATATGGTAGAAAATGTCCAAATGAAAAAATGTATTCAACAAGCTGACAGAAGTCGATCAATTTCTTTGTTGGAAGGGTGTAAATGTAACTGTAGTTTGTAAATATTCACTTTCCCATATGACCACGGAGGAGAATCGGAGGGTCACATTGAGCGGACAGACACCCTTTTTCACACTCTATGACAGACAGTGGCGGAGCCAGGATTTTTTCATAGGGGTGGCCAGGCAGGGGCCAGCAACCAGTCTGGGGTGGCACAGAAACCTTCATTATTTCAACATAAAAATGAGTCTGACTATAATGTACTGGACTGTGCCTACAACACAACTGAATACAGTAAATTTGTACTTAATTGTAATTGAGATCATGGAATGCTGAGTAAATTTGACCCTTTTTTCCCATTTTTTTTTTTTTTTTAATCATTCCTCACTTGCAGGCATATTAATGAAGGGGCTCACACTATAGCTGAATTTCAACTTGTTCAGTCAGTTTTGGGTTCTCAAAACCCCCAATAGCTCCATTGTTGCATCTCCATGGATGAGACATGCAGATAACTACATACTGTAGTTCAAAGATTATTAAACCTTCATTTAATTTTATGTATAATCAATGAACTACAACAATTCTGAGTTTGTCTGTTTGAAAAACTAACCAAAAAAATAAAAACTAAATGTTTAACTTTCTATATTTTCAAAATAAATGACAGTTCTATCATACCTAAATTAAATTATTTTAAGCATTTAAATGTGATACATTTTTGTTTGTACTTTATAAATTAACGCAAAATTAGCATCTTCCAGTACAAATGCAGAATTCTCACATTTATTTATGCATTAAAAAAATTACATATCAGTTTGTGCCTTTAAGATTTTAGTCCAGACATGTGATGCATATATATATATATATATATATATATATATATATATATCGCAAATAAATAGGCCTACATACATGCATGCACAGTTTTAACACAGATTTAATCGCCTTTTTGGTTATTTAATGACTTAATAGACGACAGAACTACGACGTTGCATGCTCGTAGTTTCTTTTGCGCTTTATTTATAGTGAGTAATATACAGTGCGACGTATTTGCGCATGATTGAAAAGTGCACGGTCTTGCAACCCACCAGTTGAGAAACATATATATAATATATAATGTATATAATATAACGTATATAATGTATATAATATAATATATAATGTTCGCCATTCACCGTTGTTCTGCTGAAGCTCATTCGGCACCTGTATCGTTTCCGTGCGCGTTTGATTTGCGCCTGGCACTTGAGGCGAAGTTGCAGCCCGTGTCTGAAAAGTCTCCCGTTTTTTGTGGTCTTAAAGAGATGGTTCTGTGTTTAAATAAACACAATTCTTTTTAACAAAAAAAGTAGACAGAAACAGCACTTGTGAGTGGGGTGGCCAAAGGGGTGGCCAAGCACCCCCTGGCTCCGCCCCTGATGACAGATACCGACACACTGTATTTTTATTTTATTTTATTTGTATTTATTTCAACAAATGACAACCAAAATCAAACCCATAGAAGCTTGTGAACAGTTTTGAAGTGGCTGCGTGCAAGTTATGATCATTAACAAGCCGAGTGAGAGCCATACTCGCAAATGTTAATTATTAAACTAAACAAAATACAAAATTTTCAAAAACACTCAGCTATTTGATTATTTTATTGAGTGATAGGCAGTGGGTTTAATCAGTGACATTATTAGATTTGCTATACATCGTCTCCCCGTCACCCCCTCAACTTGCTTCTCTTAGTGTGTTTTTACACGTAGAAAAGGCGAAAATTGTATTATTCTGTCCAGTTTTTTCCCTGAACGATGTTGTGAGCTCCCGTTGCAATTCTTGATTCAACATAAATGACCTACAATAGCGACATTTTTCACAATCACGACAGAAAATCTAAATACTGCCCTTAACGTCACTAGCAGAAAGGCAGCGCGATATAAACAAACCATACTAGAACTGAACACGGCGTGACGGCAGCTTCACATTCTCTATATCTACCACCACAAATTTCGCTCCTCTTCATAACATAAGGTTCATGTCCAAAATATGTTGTGATTTTCTGTTTATACATTTCTAAACCAGCACAGTACGGACTTTTCCACATCTCTTCCATTCTAATTTTCACTTCTTGCCCTCCAGAGAATTTTGCGCATCACCAGAACCACGTGATTGCAAACAACCTATTGCAGGGAAGCTTGCAATCCTCATAAAAGTGACTTGCTTTTGCCACATGGTTTGAAGGTCAGTTGGAAAGTCAATGAACTGTCAAACAGTAGTGGCCAAAAGTGATGTCCGGACTAGGAAAATTGACATGTTATCCAAATATTATTAAAAAGATAGATAGATGGATGGATGGATGGATGGATGGATGGATGGATGGCTAGCATTAAAAATATTTTATCCAGTTCCTTCTGCTTGAAGATCAGATTCACCACACCGGTATGCAGATGAGGCTGGTCATAGGGGTCTGTGCAGAGGACTTGTCTGGTTCTTGTGGTCCTTCTACTGAGCATTGCGGTACTCCATACTGAACTTGTAATCGATATGATACCTCTTCATTTACTGCTACAAATTGATAACGATTTGATATGATCATCTGAACCATGCCAATGCAATTCCACTAATGCCAACGTAATTTTCGAGTTTATTCAAAAGAATGATGTGGTCGATTGTATCAAATGCAGCACTAAGATCCAGTAACACTATTAGAGAGATACAACCATGATTGGACGATAAGAGCAAATAGCTTATTTAGCTGTTTAGCATCACCAGCTTTAACCTCAGAGCACCAGCACACCACAACGTAGAACCGGGCACTGGCAACAATAGACTGATAGAACATGTAAACCATCTAACTGCACATGTTAACGGAATTTAGTTTTCTCAAAAAGTATAGCTGGCTCTGTCCATTCTTGTACGTAGCCTCCAAATAATTTTGTCAGATAAATACCTTAACCAAGGTACAATCAAGCTTGTATTGTTTTATCAACTCCCGTCATGATATAACTCCAATACATTATATCTTCATTGGAAAGTGTGTGGTTCCTCCTCTCTGCTGCCATCTTGTTACTCCTAACTAGTTTAGGATACCTCTCCAGCACCCTTAAATAATTTAGCAACTGAGACCTAGTCTACCTTACCTTTATGATTCACTTATTCTTAAGTCTAGGAATGAGAACCAAAATTACGGCATTTTTAGAATTTTGACACACTTAAAACGTTTAGTGCTTTATACATATGGCTCCAGAACAGTAAAACTTGATTTGAAGCAAAAAAAACAAATGTACAAGACTGTGTACTTATGGCTTCAATGAGGGGAAGTAATCCAATGAAGCAGCATTGTGAATGATATATTCAAATAAAAAATGTAGTTTATTGCAAAATATATATGTATATTTATTGGAAGACTGACTGCATCATAATTTAGCTGAAAAACAGTACTGTACGTGAAAATAGTATGTCCAAAGTAGGCGAAAAATACATGTATTACTACTTTTGGCAAGATTCTGAACTGTGCATCCGGTAGACACTTTACTATCCCATTAGACCAGTGGTTCTCAAACCTATCCTGGGGACCCCCCACCACTGCACATTTTGCATGTCTCCCTCATCTAATACACCCAATTCAACTCTTGCAGTCTCTACTAATTAGCTGATGACTTGAATCAGGTGTGTTAGATGAGGGTGACATGCAAAATGTGCAGTGGTGGGGGGTCCCCAGGACAGGTTTGAGAACCACTGCATTAGACCATGCAACTGACAATTGTAATGACAACATGTCGAACGTAGTACATCCTGATTACATTAATAGTACACATTTTCATACTACATAGCACGCTTTTTCAGTAGTCGTGAAGTAATTACATATTCAGAAGAAGTATCTACTCGGAGAGCATGCAGTTGACATTGACTCCATTACGTAGTGCCTCACTGGACTAATGACTGTTTTTTTCAAGTGTTATTTTGCCGTGAATTGCTCTAATTGCTCAATTCTCTAATTGGTGGAGATTGTCTGATTTTTTTTGGGTAATGTAGTATTTCCACCAGAAATTCTGCCATTATTTAAAAATAAGTTATAAAATGCTAACTGATGACTTCAACAGATGCATATAACATTGACTAACAGCCTTGTATTGCACTATATATATATATATATATATATATATATATATATATATATATATATGAAGAGTTTGGTTCCAAAACGCAATAACTCCATTTTGATTATTTTGAGTAAAAAGGTATTTTCTTTACCAAAAAATTGGCAAGATGAAAACCCCTATTTTCTGTTTCAAACTTTCACATAGCATCTTTTGGATATAAAAACATTAAAAATTCAAATCTACATTTTGATTTTAAAAAGTGTATTATAAAAACGTATTATTTTTTTTTCAAAATGCAATTAATCCATCAATATAAAAGTTATTTTTCAAACTGAAAATACACAACAAAGTAAGTTGATTCACATATATGACAGAGTCTAAACTTTGCCAATATTTATCTTATATTCAGCCAATTTACTAAAAATACATTCAGCCGTCGCTCCAATGGTCATCTTGTTAATGTTATAAATTATTTGTCATTACGGATTAAAGAGTATCTGGCGCCACCGCACGGTTAAATAAACACATTTGCCGAGTACATTGGTATTAAAAACGGCTTTTAAAAAGCCTTTAATGTTTACAGTGTGTGGAATGGTGCGCTGTGATTGGTTGAGAGCGGATATATCGCGTTCTGCAGAGAAAGGACACTGGCGTTTGTCGCATTCTGGGAAGAAAGGGAGAAAACATGACAGAATAACACGACGGATATCGCATTTTGCGCAAAATTAATTTTTTTTTCAATATCGACCAGATACAATACTGATTTTGGTGGAAACTCAATTTTTTGAAAATGGTGTTTATCGCGTTTTGGAACCAAACTCTTCATATATATATATATATATATATATATATATATATATATATATATATATATATATATATATATATATATATATATATATATATATATATAGTAAGGTATTACCCTAATGACTGGGATTTTACAGAACCTGATTTTTGCACTTTGAACAGCATTTTTTTATTCCACATTATTGTTTTTGAATCTGATTGGTTGATCAGTTTCTTACAACCATTAAACAGTATTTTTTAATACCACAGCATTGTTCTCGATTCTTGATTCTGATAGGTTGACAAACATTCCAAAGTATCGATTAATTATCTGTAACTGCATGATTATGAACACAGAACTTTTTTACTCCAAATACAAGAATTACTCACTTTTGAATTAGTAACGGAGGCTTGCATTTATGATAAAAAATAATGATAACATTTCACAAGTCATTGAATATTGGTAATGTTGAAATTTGTTAATGTTTTTTTTTCTTTTTTTCAAGCAAGTATTATGAAATAAGGAAAGGAGAGATCTAACATTGAGTTTATTTATAGAATGCACGCTGGTTGACTCACATGCTTCATGCAACCACCAGGTGCTCGTGGGCACCGCATTGGAGACCACTGTTGTGGTCTATGTATGACTCCTTGGCTCTCTGACATCCAAAGAAATCTTACCAAACTGACTAGAGTTGGTATCATTCAGTGATTTTGTAATTTTATTTTCCACTGATGTCACTATATAGTTACAGCTAGTAATAAATACATTTAATGCACAGTGCCATAAATAAAAGTTTTAAGTTCAGTAATACTGAGGCGGGAAATTGATTGTTCAGTGAAGTGTAATGAAATGGGACCTGCAGTTATAGCACTTTCTTTCGACCTACTACTGCAATACTGTGCGTAGCGTCCGTACAACTGTAAAAAAGTGTCTGAAGCCTTAAAAAAATGCCTAATTATACCGGACTTCCTTTACACCAACTATTTGACTAGCCGTTTAGAGAACCCACTGACTAGTTGATTGAAAAAATGTGTAATTTTGCACATCGCTAATTCAATAAACTTCAATAAACATTGGAATATTTGAGTTTTTTTTTTTAAAAATATCAGTAGAATTAATGTTTGATGACAGAAGACATCTTTGTTGAAGACTTTGATGTAAAGCTCTCTAAAAAATGTGTATTTTATTATAACCTCCCTTAAGAGACCATTAGACAGACAGCAGAACACAGCAGCAGAAAACTACCACTGAGAGTATTAAAGTACACAAATTATCAAATCCTCATAGTGCTATAATAGAAGATATATCCCTCCAACCCTGTTTTACTAGTGGCTTTAAACTCAAATACACAGAAGTAAAATAAACCAAGAACGTAAGCAACTTTGAAGTTTTATCAGCATCTCTGATAATCAACTATAATTCTTATTTCCAGCCAGTCTGCCAAATATTGATTTTCCTTTGTTATGAGGATAAAAATAAGAGGGAATCTGGATTAGATGTGAAGGCATGTCATGGGTTTATATTCTGATATGTGAAGCATGTCCAATTGTTTGATAGAGACATTTATTTGAGGATTACACACATAAACATGATTGGGGACAGGCTGTTCTCTGGAGCGGGTATTCAAAGCTCCAGGTATTTCAATTTGTCCCTAAGCCCTAATTCTGGATCAGACTCCTGTTGAAATCCTGTAGTATTATATGAGAGGGAGAGGAAGGGAAAAAGAAAGAGAGTAGTAGAGAAGTTAAATGGTCTCAGATCAGTTAAATGAAGCTTGAGGACTATTTTCCTTTATCCCTACTTGTCCTGATTGACATTCATAAAGGACTCTTTTTTAATATAGAGGGACAACTCATAGACAAAGATCTGAGCAAGAGTACATAACAAAAAGTAAATAATTAAAATGATTAAAGGTGCCCTAGAATTGAAAATTGAATTTACCTCAGCATAGTTAAATAATTAGAGTTCTGTACATGGAAATAACATACAGTGAGTCATCAGACTTTATGCAGGTAAGCAAGCAAGGACAATAGCAAAAAATGGCAGATGGAACAATAATAACTGACATGATCCATGATATCATGATATTTTTAGTGATATTTGTAAATTGTCTTTCTAAATGTTCCGTTAGCAGGTTGCTAATGTACTGTTAAATGTGGTTAACACCACATTTTCTTGTCTTCTGCTTGCTTGAGAATAATTGTCAGATTACTAGATTAGCAAGATGCACAACACAGATTACTCAATCACTTGTCAAAATAATCAACAAATAACTCAGTTACCAAGATGTACATCAAAGGTTGCTCAATTAATTAGGTTGCTCAATCAAAGTAGTTATTACCACCGGTTACTAAAAAAATAAAAATAAATAATTACCAGGATGAATAACAAAAAGTTACCCGATTAATCAGGAATATTGTTGGCAGATTGCTCAATTACCAAAATGCAACAAACATGTACTTGATTAGTCATCAAAATACCTGGCAGATTACTTTTTGTCACAGATTACTCAATTAATCGTCAAAATTGTTAATATATTAGTAGATTAGCAAGATATACAAAACATATTACTTTTTTAACAGACTATATGTCATCAAAAGTATTATCAGATTACTGAATTACCAGCTCTAATCTGAACCAGGATTTGTGGTTTGCCATAAAATGAGCATCACCTGTCGGATGCACTTGGATTCTCAGAGAGTTCTTTTGATTTCTGCTCTAATGAAACAGGAATTTTAGAGTGTTAACGTTAGAGCAGGAGAGCAGAGCATCAGAAGAGATGCGGGGAGGGATTTCTGAACCGCAAAAGCTCTTCTCACCCATCACTGATGCCCAGACACACTGCTGCAAATCCTGCCTAATGTGATTTCATTTCCCAAATGCACACTATTTAATTTCAAGGATTATATTTACCAATGAAATGGTAATCTTCCATTTGCTTGAATGGAAGACTCAGAAATACAATATTTCTTAAAGGGGACCTATTATGCCCCTTTTACAAGATGTAATAAGTCTCAGGTGTCCCCAAAATATTTCTGTGAAGTTTCAGCTCAAAATGCCCCACAGATCATTTGTTATACCATGTTGTAAATGTACATTGTTGAGTGGAAGGAAAAAACAATCTGTTTTCGTGCATGTGTCTTTAAATGCAAATGAGATGCTGCTCCCCACCCCACTTTCCAGAAGAGGGAGGGGCCTGTACAGCTTGTGCCTCGGATACTCTACCAAAAACTAAAACGTCTGTTTGGTTTTGATTATCATCTTTATCGTGCTCACGTGACATTACAGTTATTTATCATGAATGCCATAAAAGCCATATCAGTCTAAACTTCTGATATATGGTTTTCTGAGCACACACATCAAAAGCACGTCCACAGAAAGCTGTTAGACGGCACATCCCGTGAGTATTAAACTAAGTTCTCTTTTATGTCTTACTGCACTTATACTGTCAAATACACACAAGGACATGTCAAAAACACACACAGTTCACATAAACACAGTCGGTTATATCTGTGAACGTAAACAGCGAGCAAAGAAATCGCATTTGTTTAATAGATCTGTGTATTAAAGTGAAAGCAGCGTAATATACAGTACCTACTGCTATATATGCTGTTAATGTGAATCAAACAACAAAAGAAAACGTCTCGGGTTACTTGTGTAACCCTGGTTCCCTGAATAGGGAACGAGACGCTACATCATATGACGTTATAGGAACCTTCTGCGTGACTGCGTCGTGAAGCACTCTTGTATCTAACCAATAATGTGACGAGACGTCAGAGGCGGGTGACGTCACGGACCAGGAAACTATAAAGCATACCCAGAACAAAGAACACTAGCTTCTGGATTATGGCTGAAGCAAGACGCTCACAGGTATGCCGGGGGTACGGCAACGCAACGTAGCATCTTGTTTCCTATTCAGGGAACCAGGGTTACACAAGTATCCCGAGACGTTCCCTTTCATGGGAACTGTCGACGCTACGTCATATGACTGTATGGGAACGCTGTCCCAACTACGCCATAAGACCAAGTACCTGTCTGTCATCTTGTAGACAGAACTGAGGACCCCGGAGTGGAGCCTACATCCAGGTTGTAAAACCTAATGTGTGCTGGGATGACTATTCAGCTGAATCACATATGTCATTAATGGATACTCCTGACATTAAGGCCTTTGAGGCCGCCATACCCCTAGTAGAGTGGACACCGACAGCTAATGGAGATGGCTGTCCGGCTGCCTCATAAACATGTGAGATAGCCTCGACCACCCACTTGCTCATTCTCTGCTTAGATGCTGGGCCTCCTTCCTTAGGAAACCCGTAACACACAAACAATTGATCTGTTTTGCCCCACAGGGCAGCTCTGTGGACATATGCATCTAAAGCCCTCACTGGGCAGAGCAGACTGAGTTTTTCCTGATCCGAAGTTGTAAATGGAGGAAGATAGAAGGCCTGAAGTATGATGGGACCTGGGACATTGGGAATTCAGGGAAATTTCTCTGAAACTTCCTCTAGTGGTTCAAAGGGAGCCTCAGCTAACCCTTCTAATACCACGGCCAAGTCCCAGGCCGGAGTCCTTGTACATACTGAAGGCCTCAGCCTCAGAGTACCACGGAGGAAGCGTATAAAAAGGGGGGTCTCGACCTACCGATGAATCCCCCAGAGGAGCATGGCCGAAATGGCCACATACAACTTCCTCATGGAGGGAGCCTGGCCCCCTCAGAGGCCAGGCCCACAGTCTCCTTAGTTCTGGGCGTGGATGAATTATCATGCCACCCGCTTGAGACAGGAGGTCCTGCCTGAGAGGAAGCTCCATCAGGGAGCCGTCTCCAGGACTCCCGGGAGCAGAGCGAATGGTGAAATGCATACAGACGCAGCCTCAGCCACGTCTGTACCAGTGCATCCAGACCCAATGGTGCTGGATGAGATAGGGAGAACCACAGTGGACACTAGGTTGATTCCCCTGAAGCCAATAGGTCGACTTCCGCTCGACCAAAGTTTTCCAAAGTGAGGTCCACCAACTTGGGGTGGAGTCTCCAATCCCCGGGCCTCGACTCCTGCCTCGACAGGGTGTCTGCTCCCACATTTTGATGCCCTGGGATGTAAGCTGCTCTCAGTGAGAGGAGCTTCCCATGGGCCCACAGGAGGATCCGACAGGCCAATTGCATAGTTGGCGAGACCGCAGACCCCCCTGATGGTTGATATGAGACCACCAACATGTTGTCCGTGCGGACCAACATGTGATAGGCCCTCAGGTCTGGGAGGAAGTATTTTACTGCAAGAAATACCGCCATCATTTTTGCAGACAATTTATGTGCTAGGAACTCTGATGGTCCTCCCAGAGACCCTGAGCTGAGCGACCACTCATGATTGCCCCCCCCCCCCCCCCAGCCCGTGAGGGAAGCATCCGTCGTAAGCATTACGCGATGACAAGGAACCCCCAACACAGGTACTTGGGACCGGAACCAAGGCTTTTTCCACACGACCAGAGCATGAAGGCATCGCCACGTGACTTTGACCCGTTGGACGCAGCTGCCATGAGACCCAACTGTCTTTGAAACTGTTTTACAGTGAGTGACTGGCCTAGTTTCACCCCATTCACAGCATTGAGAATGGAACTCACACAAGCAGGAGACAGATGTGCCTGCATCGTGGTGGAGTCCCAAACTACCCCTAAGTAGTTGGTAATTTGAGCCGGAACCAGCACACTTTTCTTGGCATTGAGCCTCAGCACAAGCCTCTTCATGTGTGACAGAACAACATCTCGATGTTGAACTGCCAGATGTTCTGTTTGAGCTATAATCGACCAGTCGTCAATATGGTTCAGTACGCAGATGCCCTGGAGTCTCAGTGGAGCCAGAGCTGCATCCACGCACTTCATAAATGTGCGGGGTGATAAGGCCAAAGGGAAGAACCCTGTACAGGTAAGCTTTGCCCCCGAAAGCAAACCTGAGGAACTCCCTGTGTCGAGGATGGATGGATACATGAAAGTAAGCATCTTTCAGGTCTATCACAACAAACCAGTCCTTGGACCTGATCTGTGGGATAACCCTCCATCCTTCTTTGGAACAATGATGCATTGGTTGTAAAACCCTTACAGCTTGCTGGGAGGAGAACCCCTTCTATAGCTCCTTTTTGCAAGAGCGTCATAACCTCCTGTTCCATTACCAGAGACTGCTTGGGGGTCACCACTGTGGGAAGGACCCCTTTTCTATTGTGAGCAGCACCCATTTTGAAATATTTGGGAGAAGTTTCCATTCTGCCAGAAAATTTACTAAGGGAACCAGTCTCTCGAGACTGGCCTCTGGTGTTTTTTGAGCACTTGACTCGGCGCCCTGAAGCAGCGAACTGGCAAGGAACAGCCGAATCAAGTGATGACTGGCCCTCCTCGGAGGGTCGGTGGAGACCGCTGCGCCGTGAAGACTTTTATTACCTCGAGAATAAAGCCAACAGGAGTGGAGCTACAAAACTCCCGCTAGTGCATGCTTCTCTTCGGGACATTTTTATGAATGAACTGTCACTGTCAGTTGTGAGCTGACGTGCATGCTCCACTCCCAGCAAACAACACATAAATTGTGTGTATCCCCACTCGCTTTGTAGTGTAGCACAGGGGGAAATGCGATTCAAACTGCTGTTCACTATTGATTTGTTATAAACGTGTGATTTTGAAACACGATATGTGTGTTACTGTAAGGTGGCGAGTCCTCAGATCGTTATCACAATATCCACCTCCTCAGAGCTGGACATGTGAGTACCGGTGCCTCAACCCGGGGGAAGAAACCGCAGAGCATGCTTCCACCTGGGAGACGGCACTGAACCTGGCAGGTAAGTGCAGAGAAAGGGTGGTGCCCGTCTCTAACCCCTCTGTCAGATCGATTTGTGAACCCCACGAATGGAGCCTCCGCCCTGCCTCAGCAGAAGTGGGACCCGATCCGCGGGGAACACTGGAACAGTGTCCTGAGAGTGAGTTTTTTCACAGTGCACACAGACAGCTCCCTCGAGAGCTGCCTGGGCATGCTCAACTCCCATTCAACTGCGGTTTCTCGCCATAATACGTGTCTTTTTTATATATAAATATATGGATTGGATCGTGACTTGTTTATATATAATAAGACAAACAACACCAAATAAGACACACAATAACACAGAGTGCTTGCTGAAGACAACAGAAGCTAGCGTTCTTTGTTCTGGGTATGCTTTATAGTTTCCTGGTCCGTGACGTCACCCCCCTCTGACGTCTCGTCACATTATTGGTTAGATACAAGAGTGCTTCACGACGCAATCACGCAGAAGGTTCTCATAACGTCATATGATGTAGCGTCGACAGTTCCCATGAAAGGGAAACAGAAAATCACTCACTGCTTTTGATTGAATAACTTTAGTAGCTTTGATAAGAATACATTCCTTACTTGAATGCTGCTGTTAAATGCTCTGGCAAGGAGAAAAACTGTGTACAGCTCACTCAGGGTGGGGTCTAATAGGGCAGAGTCTGCCAGCCGTCGTTGGCGTGGCCTGTGCAATGTGACGTCACATTGCACAGAAACTGCAAACAGCTTATTCTGACACACTGCTTATGATTTATGGGGATTAAAAAAAGGATTCGGTGGATTTTTACCATTATAGGGTAGTTGTGTACACACATTGCCAACACACATTTATGTTTAAAGACTATGTAAAAGTGAATTTTGCATAATAGGTACCCTTTAACAAAACTATTAGTGTTTTGTCGGTGTGCCTCTGTATGTCCTTAAATTGTGTGGGAGTAAAATGTTTATATTCCCATGTCTCAATCCTCCTATTGCTCAGACTTTATTTTTTCTGTACTTGAAACTGCTCTAGTTTAAAGCAGGTTAGATAGTCTTTTGTCACAGAGGCATATTTTTGTGCCTGTGTTGACTTATCTCAACCTTTGACTTTTAAATCACATTATAACACAGTGATGGAAGACTGCAGAACCAAAACAAGATGTAGAGATGGATAGAAATACGCTTGTCTGCCCTATTCTGACAGAAAGGAGAAGCATATCTGGTTGATGCTGCGGCCTCGGGTGATTACAGGATCCAGATTGAGCCGCTCGAGCAGAACTCTATTTCTTATCTGGAGGTGAAACTCAAAGGACTGTGGCACATACAAACTATCTTGTTATTGGGTTTTGATGTGCAGTACTACTACATCCCTGCTGAAAAATCCAGCATTGCTGGTCACCAGCATAAGGTTGTGTGTCCACCAAAATATTTTTCCCGAGGCTAGTGTATATTTCCAATTGTTTTCAATGGAAGTGCAGCACTTTTAAAACACCAGCAGCGCGATGAGGCGCTGAACATCTGTTTCACGCTGAACACTCAGCATTTTTTACCAGTTGACAAGAGTTGAAGAATGTTCAACTTTGGGTAAAATGCAGCGCTCATCACTGTCACTTTTTACCCAGCCGTCCAATCACAGTAGAGGAGGGGTGTTACAAATACCACACCGACCAACCACCACATCCTGCTGCTTGTTGTTGTTGTCGACTGTTGCCATTGTACAAGCATAAATAACAGAATAAAATAATTTAAAACAAGAGCCAAAGCAAATATTTTACATTGTATCAACATGTTATAAAGAAAAATTACAGAAACAAGCTATCTGTAAAATCTAGTAACACTTCCACGGATATTCTGTATAATAGCAAGCAAAGTGTCAGAAACCCAAAGAAAAGAAAGAAAAAAAAAAAAATAAATGCTCTCAAGTGCCCACAGCTAGGCATTTTCAGCAGAACACCTGGCTTTTTCCGCTGGCTAAAAAGACTTTGGTGGACACACGGCCTAAGGTATGTTTTGTATGATGGGAGTGGGACCAGCTTGGGATGCTGGTTTCTGGTTTTCTGGTTCCCAGCATGGGATGCCGGTGTGCTGGTGGACCAGTATATGTTGTCTTTTGGGTGCTGGTATGTAAAATTTTCAGTTCTACTTTCAGCAGAGGGAGCATAAGAAATTACAAAGTTATAATCATATAATTCAATAAATAATATATGAAGAGTTTGGTTCCAAAACGCGATAAACGCCATTTTCAAAAAAATCGAGTTTCCGCCAAAATCAGTATTGTATATGGTCAGTATTGAAAAGTCATTTATTAATTTTGCGCAAAATGCGATATCCGTCGTGTTATTCTGTCATGTTCCCTCCCTTTCTTTCCAAAATGCGACAAACGCCAGTCTCCTTTTTCTCCAAAACGCGATATATACTCTCTCAACCAATCACAGCGCACCATTCCACCCACTGTAAACATTGAAGGCTTTTTAAAAAGCTGATTTTAATAACAATGTACTTGGCAAATGTGTTTATTTAACAGTGCGGTGGCGCAAGATACTCTTTAATCGGTAATGACAAATAATTTATAACATTAACAAGATGACCCGTTGAATTCATTTTGGGAGCGACGGCTGAATGTATTTTTAGTAAAATGTCTGTACATAAGATAAATATTGGCAAAGTTTAGACTCTGTCATATAGGCCTATGTGTGAATCAACTTACTTTGTTGTGTATTTTCAATTTGAAAAATAACTTTTATATTGATGGATTAATTGCATTTTGAAAAAAAAGTATCATGGATTTATTGCATTTTGGGGAAAAAAAATAACATGTTTTTATAACCAAAAGATGCTATGTGAAAGTTTGAAACAGAAAATAGTGGTTTTCATCTTGCCACTTTCTTGGTAAAGAAAACACCTTTTTACTCAAATTAGTCAAAATGGAATTATTGCGTTTTGGAACCAAACTCTTCATATTTTAATCTTATATTGATTTTTCTTTACATCATTAATATGTTAATAGAGAAATATGCAAGCAAAAAATGCTTGTCCCCAAAATGCTTGCATACAGACAGCTGGCCTACTCACACTCAACCCCACAAGACCATGATGGTGAACTAGCTTCACCAGCTCTGTTTTGCTTGAGAACAACATTAATATGCTGGTCCACCAGCCACTATACCAGCAAAACTAGCCTGGACCAGCATGGAATCCAGGCGTTTTCTGTGAATGTGTGAAATTTCTGATTTATTAGGCGCTACAGGGAAAATAACAAAAAGAATATCAAAGTGAAGTAAACTGTAAAAGTGTTTGGGCTTCAAACCAGTGTTTTTATAAATAAGAAAATACATTAAAGTAATATTGTAAGAAATACCAGTTTCCAATATCAAGCAGCATAACAAGTTGGTTTGTACAGCTGAAAATAACTGGAAGTGAATGACACTGGAAACCAGACTCCTTAAATTTACAAATGGCCGCCCTCGTTCTTACTTGAAAAATAAGGTGGATAATGTGGCTTGTGTGTTAGAACAGAGCTTTTGATTTCCTGCATGTATCTGTTCTGTTGAGCATTTTACTGAATTTGTTATTGTATTGCCTTGTGTAAGATGCCCTATCACTCATCACTGCTAAATGACTGGTTAGGATGATTTATCGTGTCACATCTAGTTACGACAAATTGTTGCTTATAACTAGATTTCAGATGAAGTTTTACATTCCTCTCTTTATCCATCTCTTTCATTCCCTGTTTTTTCTCCTCCATTCTGTTTTTGTAAGTTCTATTCTGTCTTAATTAAAACAAGCAGCAGCAGATGCCACTAGTTGGAGAAAACAGTTACTAGTGAGTAAACAACTTTGTGGTGAATCACTGAATCTCAATGCAGATGTCCTCATTGTCCTCGAAATGTCAAACCATTACAGTTTCATCCATTTGAAATTAAATTAATCACAATTTCATGATTGTGCACATGTTCAGTATTTCATTTTTTTAACGTTATCATTATTAATAAACATATTCATTATTGCTAGTTAGTTCCCTCTAATCTTGCAATTGCTATGTTAGTCTTTGAGTGATAAAACTGAACAAAATTATAATTTAAAAAACATTGGAAAACCGTTTCCGTTTCCTGCTTCTCGCTTCAGTTTCTTTCCAAAAATCAGACATTTTTGGCTAAATATTGCTATTTTTGTTCTCTAACCTTTCTGATATTAATTCACTGTTCAATCTCTCTTTCATTTTGACTGCTAATCATCTGTTAACACTAGAAAATACATGGAGACATCACCAAAAATTCCAATTTACTTTCAGGCTGAAGAGACACACTTCTGTTGGCACACTTCATATTCACACAAACAGCTGCTCAAATGTGTGTGTTTTTTCCAAGCACAATATATTTATTTTGTGTCACATATTCCCAATTGATTACAACAGTGCTAAGATAAAAAATAAAAATACTGTTTATATTTGCACACACACACATACAGTGGTGGTCAGAATTATTGGCACCCTTGGTAAATATGATCAAGGATGACTGTAAAAATATATCTGCATTGTTTATCCTTTTGATCTTTAATTCATAAAATTAGCAAAAATCTAACCTTTCATTGAAGGAAAACAATTGAAAGTGGGGGGAAAATCACATTATGAAATAAATGTTTTTCTCCTAAACACGTTGGCCAAAATGATTGGCACCCCTAGAATTTTTTATGAGTAAAATATCTTTGAAGTATATTCCCATTCATATTTACTTTTTTTTTTTTTTTTTTTTTTTTTTTTAAAGCACAGCAGGGAACATGAAATTTAATGAACATGAAATTGTCCAGCCATGACTTCCACAGGAGTATAAATATGTGGAAACACAAAGGCCAAATTCCCGTAATCATTCATCACAATGAGTAAAACCAAAGAATATAATTCTGATGTGCAGCAAAATAGAAAGTGGCTGTAAGAAAATAGCTAAAGCATTGAAAATCCCCATTTCCACTATCAGGGCAATAATTAAGAAGTTCCAATCAACTAAAGATGTTACAAATCTGCCTGGAAGAGGACGTGTGTCTAAATCATTCTAATGCGCGGTGAGGAGGAAAGTTTGAGTGGCCAAAGACTCTACAAAGATCACAGCAAGAGAACTGCAGAGATTAGTTGAGTCTTGAGTCTCAGAAAGCCTAAAAAAAATGATCAAACAGCACCTACATTCCCACAAGTTGTTCGGGAGGGTTTCAAGAAAAATCCTCTGCTCTCATCCAGAAACAATCTCCAGCATATTCAGTTGTCAGACAAGACTGGAACTTCAAATGGGACCGGCTTCTATGGTCAGATGAAACTAAAAAAAAAACTTTTTTGGCAGCAAACTCACCAGATGGGTTTGGTGCACACATGGATAAAAAGTACCCCATGCTCTCTGTTAAATATACTGCTGGATCTTTAATGTTGTGGGCCTATTTTTCTGCTGGAGGTCCTGGACATCTTGTTCAGACACATGGTATCATGGAATACCAACAGATAAAAAATCATTTATTTATTTTTGGGAATTTAAAGGATCTGTAGAGATTGTACATGAAGGAATGGTCTCAGATCTCTTGTCAGGTGTTCTCCAAACTCATCAGGCATTATAGGTGAAGACTCAGAGCTGTTATCTTGGAAAAATGAGGTTGCAAAAAGTTTTGAATAAAAGGGTGCCAATAATTGTGGCCAACGTGTTTTGGAGAAAAACATTTATTTCATAATGTGATTTTCCCCCCACTTTCAATTCATTTCCTTCAATGAAAGGTTATATTTTTGCTAATTTTATGAATTAAAGATAAACAATATAACAAAACAATGCAGGTTTATTTTTAGAGTCATCTTTGACCATATTTACCAAGGGTGCCAATAATTCTGACCACCACTGTATACTGTAGTGTCACACGTCCCAACGGATTATGTCCCCCCTGCCCCCCTTTTTGCCGCTCACACGGTAAAAACTCTGGGGAACATCAGGCCATTTTGAACAAAGACATGGCAAGGTTAATCTAAAAAACACTGGCTTACTTTTCATGCTTTTATTTTTCTAAGTGATTTGACTTTTGGATTGGATTTTCACCTAGTGGATAATAAAACTGGGGAGGGGGGGACTGTTACTGAAGGAGACGTCCAAGCCATATCGAGAAATAAAAAAAAAAAAAAAAAACGTTAAGAACACCTTAGCAATTACAAAGGAACATCCAGACATCCATCTGATACTGCAGTCAAGTCACATGTATTTATATTGCGATGTATACAATACATTGTTTCAAAGCAAATTCACTGCAAAAAATAGGAAAATAACAGTGTTAATGTTGCAAATGTTACAAACTGGCTGTAACGAAGTGCACGGCGATAAGGGTATAACAGAAAGCTCTTAAAACAATGCAACTCAGAAAAACACAGGAGATTTTAGGAATTTGAATACAACCACATATAACATTAACATAAACGAGACCGAATACTGAACAAAGGAAACTAAGAGCTTATAAACACAATTAGTAATCAAGGGGAAAACAGAACAGCTGTAAATGACTAATCAAAAGCCATAGTAAGTTATGAATAGTGGAAAAACAGAACAATGGGAACAGGAAACAATGAGAAAAAAACCAAAACAAGAACGAAACGTGACAGCAAAATGAATCAATTCCAGTTGTAAAGCAGCTCTACAAAAGAAAATATTTCATCATTATTCAGCTCATTTGAATTCAGTGTTGATTTAGTTCAGTTCAGTAACAATGTCAATGTTCATCAGTTATGAAGTTCATCAATAATTAAATGAATTTAATTCAGCCCTTAAGCAACACTACAGAAAGCAATAGTGTCATTATTCAGCTAAATTAAGTTCAGTGTTGATTAAATTCAGTTAGCAGCATTGTATAGCATTGTGTTGATGTTTTTGACCACTCATATTTTGTTCAGAAAAACTGAAAATGTACTTTTTAAACAGTTCATATTTCATATTCCTAATTTAACAGCTGTGCCTGTAGTCATAGATGAAAGGGGGGCAAACTCATCTGACCTAACTGACCTTTTGCCAAGCTCCACATTCCTTGTTTACAGTACCGACTCAGACAAGCGTTACAATAGAGACTTCAGTGCACAGTGTGAATTTTTTTCAGTATGTGTCAATTTAATTAATCCAAATTAATTATTTTTATGTGGGCTGAAAGGAATTGAAAGGAACATTTTTATCTGATGTTTTTCTTTTAAAAAAATGTAATTACAAAGTAACATGGAGAAAAAAAAGTGCAGACTAACAACTCATTTTTTGGTAATTTCTGTAAAATGTCATTTTAAATGTCCAAACACAGAGCAAACGGCAACAGTTGCTAAAGTACGATTGTTCAGTAGCAAGTATGGCTTAGCGATGGGTCTATCATGATTACAGTCTGCTCAATAAACAAGTGTTTACTGCCTTGAAGGGGAAGAGAGAGCTGCTGATGTAATGTTCCTGTTAGAAACACATTCTCGGATGAGTCAGATGCACAGCTTGATGATTCAGGGAGGGCTGCGGGTGCATTCCGTTTGATTAGACGCGTCCCTGTTGGTTGGTTACTGGCCCACAACACGCAATGCCTTTACCAGAGTCCAAGGACAATAGGAGGCTTTACAGAGCTGCGGGGAAAGAAAATAATGCAGCATTGCTGCAGTGGATCCTTCAGGTTTGTCGACAGGTCTTGTGGAGTTGTGTTAGGATATTGTGATTGCCGCCCACTGAAGGTCTGTGAGTGTTTGTAAGTAACTTAGCAGGTGGAGAGCAGTGCCTCTGCATTTAATATCTGCAGCTCCAGACTGTTGTCCATGCTCTGCTGCATACAGCTCCATCTGCTCTGATCAGTGAGTGCAGCAGTATTATAAAAGAAATGAAATGAAAATTGACTCTCTGTTTTCTGTGCATACCTTTAATTTATTTTTTCTCTCCATTTTTATCTAAAATGTCACAACTTGATCTTCCAGTGAAATAGACTATTAAAAAAACAATTGGCAAGTGCATTGGCTTTCTAACATTAATATCTGGTATAGCAATATTTTAGTTAAAAGGAGACTTTCATTCATATTTGAAACACAAATGAAGATATTCATAATGAAATCTGAGGGAATTCTGTTCCTCCATTGAAAGTCTATTCACACAAATAATCCGACTGTTCAAAATGCTCATAAAGACATTGTAAGAGAAATCTGAATTGAGCAGTTTAATCCAAGTCTTCTGAACAGACACGATTGCTTACGGTTGAGCATCCGTTTACCACAATTAAGTGCTCTGTGTATGTTCGCTTATCAATTTTTATATGCGAATAAAAGCCTGTTCATCATCATTAAACCGATCATGTCTCTTCAGAAGTCAAATGCCACATCCTTTTATAAATGGAATGTTTGACTTGTGGTGACATTCGCTTCCAGTTATTTTTAGCTGTACAAAACAGCTTGTTATGCTGCTTGATAAACTGGTATTTCTTACCATACTGTTAATTATCGTAACCTATAAACTGTAAAGAAATCCACTGAGGGTGAGCTGAAGTGAACCCAAGTGTAGGTTTATTAAAGAATATCCAGAACAAACAAAACAAGATGATAACTTAAACTAGACCATAAACATGAAAATAAACATGAACTTGACGTGACGTGACCGGACTAGAAGCATTAGACTCTCCAACACCGGTTACAGGGAATAAAGCTAGACAAGATACAATGGAAACACGTGTGCTATTTATACACACCTAAAAGCAATGAACAATGAACCAATGAGAATGTGACACGTGAGACTAGGGAATCACAAGACATGAGGTGCGTTCCATTCAATCGTAAGTGGTCTGTGAAGTGGACTTCACAGGGTATTTCACCATCTTAAGTGAGATTCCAATCTGAAGAAAGTGAACATGTTTAGCTCGAAGGGCACTGCGAACGGCATAGGGAATAAGGGTACATTGATACATCACTTCACAGGAAGTGAAGAGGAAAAATCACCCAACTGTCATTGCGCACCGTGCCACCAGTCAGAACTAATGATGGAGCAGAGCCATTGAAAGAGTTTTTAAATGGCTCTGTGATGGAGGAATTTACAAATGCGTTTTGAGTATGCATAAATTTTGATATTATTATTATACAAATGAGTATTTATGAATGGTTATGGCGATGAATGTTACATTTGCATATTCTATTGTGTGAATAGGCATGACAAAGTAAAAGTGTTGAGAAGCAGCTAAGGCTCTGTCATTTTTTAAATTTTACTTTATTTACCTCAGGAGCGTTTATGTGGCTGTGCGTGGAAAAGAAAGCACACGAGATGATACCCAGACGAGATGATATAAAGTACACATCTACAGATAGTTAAAGCTGCAGTCCGTACTTTTTTTGGTTAAAAATGATCCAGCCAGTGTTAGCCTCTCATAACATAACCAGCCAGTGTTTAAAACTGTCTCCTTACCTTAAGCCGGGTGCACACTGTGCGATTTATAACAGTCCTTTACGATTGTTGCTTGTCAGACTGTATGAACATGATCCTCATGTCACACTGTGGGATGTCAGCCATCATTTTTGTCAGACTGTATGACAGTCAAGACTTAAAAATGGACGCACACATGAAAACTCGTCCGGAGTTTTACATCATCAGCCCACACACGTTTGGTGACTGAGCTGCATTACACGTGGGACTAAAATGGCTAACAAAGACATCTCTAGTGTGAATTTTGATCAAGGCTTGTCTTGAAAAACGAAGACAATTTGACGTTTGTTGTTGGAGAAGTCACACTGCAGGACTGTGTGCTAAATCTTCTGACACTGCCAGAATTTCGTCGGAGGTCAAATTTGATCTCAACGATCATTAATCGGCTGTCGGTGAACACGTCAAACTAGCGATCAGAGACTACAGATTTTAGCCTAGGATTACAGGAATCTTTTAGGATTCTCAAAATTTGTCTCAGGGTGCTTTCACACCAGAGCGTTTATTTCAGAACCTGGTGCGTTTTCTCCCTTGGCTCGGTTCGTTTAGGCATATGTGAACACGGAAATCTCGCACGGACCAGCAACAAAACAATCGCTCCGAGACTGCCTGAATGAGGTGGTCTCAGCCTGATTGCAAATGAACTCTGGAGCGGTTCTCTTGTGGTGTGAAAGAAATCCAACCCAACAGACCAACGACCCGAACGATATCATATTTCATAGTGGGAAATGTGTTATATAAAATGCAGCAGTGTTTGATTCTGAGTGAGCACATTAGTTACTGCAGTTAAAAACCAAAGAGCACCTCATAATCTTAAAATGTTGTGTAGTCGTGCTTATCTGTGCAAGAACGCTGTCCCGACGAAGCCTTGATTCCCGCTCTTGCTGCATTATGACATTCATATAGTGTTTCCATGTGTCTCAACACTGTTAGCCTACTAGACAGTGCTGGGAGATACAGAGAGAGTGCGCTTGAATTAATATGAATGTAGTGTATAACAGCGGGAATGACGGCTACATTCATATAGTGTTTGCATGTCTCGACAGTACAAAAAAGCCACAATATGCTCATAAAGTGAACTCGTCAATCATTTTAATGGATGACGCTGAGAAAATGCTGACCAATAAGGGGACAGTTGTACACGCATGTGACTTGCATAAACACATTTTGGTACGCTTTGAAATATTGCCTTGTGAAAGCAAACCGAACCAAGAAGAAAATGCAACATTGTAACAAATTTAGTCCCTGTTTCGGAACAATGTAATCAATCTACAGGTGTGAATCTGTGATTCTGAAATACAGTATCCACACTGATGTGGTGACTTGTAACAAACATTAGATACATCTTCGCTGAGGAGCCGTGCCGACGCACAACCCATGTAAAGATGATAATTCCCCAAATAACTGCAATTGAAAGCTTCAAACAGAGATGGCGACAAAGAGGCAAAACTTACAGACTGCAGCTTTAACCAAATCAGAATTTATTTTCATATTGCATGACAGTTAGTACAGCTTCAAATCTGTTAATAGTCAATTAATAGCCACAGTAGTCATAAGTACATGATGTATGTTTTGTATGTGTATGTAATGTTTTTGTATATGTATTATATATTTTTTAGATTCTGAAGTAAATTACAATATCTATGTTATTTCATAATCTGCGCGACTCCGTCATTGACTTTTTTTTTTCTTTTTTTTGATGACGTTTGCAGGGCGTTCCAAATGAGCGTTTAGGCCGTGTGTCCACCAGAGCGTTTTTAGCCAGCTGAAAACACTAGGCGCTCTGCTTAAAACGCCTGTCTGTGAGCGCTTGAGAGCGCTTCTGCAGCGCAGCGTTTTTTTCCGTTGAGATGCTTTGTTGCTATGATACGGAATATCCGCGGCACTGTTACTTAAAACTGATTTTGCAGGGTAATTTGTTTCAGACTTAAAGTGTTGACACAATATGAAATTACTTTGCTATGTATTTTCGGAGAGCAGCAATATTAATTTCTCATCCATTTTGTTTCTGTTTGTTGATGTAGCTGTACAGCAAGAATGTGACAGTTGGACGGAGTTGTATTTGTCCCGCCCCTCCTCCCCTCTGATTGGACGGCTGCCTAAAAAGTGACAGTGATGAGCGCAGCGTTTTACTCAAAGTTGAGCATTCTTCAACTCGAGGCGACCAGTAAAAAACGCTGAGCTCGCAGCGCTTGAGCGTTAAAAAGACGCTCAGCGCCTCGTTACGCTCTTGCCGTTTTAAAAACGCGGCGTTCCCATTGAAAACAATTGAAAAAGTACGCTAGCAGCTGGAAAAAACACTCTGGTGGACACACAGCCTTATTGTCAGCAAAGTCCACTTCAACTGATATACCGTGCTCAGGGAGTAGGGAGAAGTGAACGCTGCGTAGGGACCCTGTCGAATAGAACGCAGCTATGATCACATGAGGGCAAGGAAAACACATGATGACAAACAGGAAACATGACTATAAGAATTTCAAAATAAGAGACATGAACACAAACAAAACCCAAACTAACGTGACATACTGTAAACACACTGGTTTATATCAGTCTGTAGCGGCTACTGAATCGAAAGTCTCGCACATTCACAAAAAATAGCTCACTTCCACATTGCATAATGAGGTGGAAATGGTCTCTTGCTTGTTGCTTAGAGTCTGTACGAACATTTAACTCTCTCTTTCTTTCTCTCTTTCTTTCCATGTGCAGTGAAGATCACATGCGCACCCTCAGAGTTTGCGTGTGCGAACGGTCAGTGTGTTCCTGGGCGTTGGCGTTGTGACGGAGAACCTGAATGTCCAGATGGATCAGACGAGGCTGATGCCACCTGCAGTAAGTCACATAACATCATAAAACTTTTACTGGTTTTGTTTCATTTCTTGGTTTGATTGTTTATTTAAAGCAGTGGTTCTTAACCTTTATCCGAGGCCCTCCTATGTAAGTTGATATGTACCTCTGGTACTTCTGTTGTAATAAAAATAAATAATCTCAAAAATAAGTCAGCTTAATGTTGTACATCTTTTAATGTTGTTGTTTGTTTGTTTTTTAGCATTTTTTAAATTTTTAGTTTATTTATGAAACTCTGGAGGGCGCAGGCTGATCTTGGTCCTTTGCATACAATCTACAAGGAATCATATCATTACTGCAGTGCACAAGCTGATTGGCCTCTGCTGATCTTGCAGCCAATGAGATTGCTATCTCAATATTTAAATAGTCTGGTTCATTGTTTGCTGTATTTTGTTTCCAAAATTCATCTGAAACCCTCCACCTCCCCCAGCACCACCTGCTTAAAGCTTAAAGGTGCCCTAGATTCAAAATTTGAATTTACCTCGGCATAGTTGAATAACAAGAGTTCAGTACATGGAAAAGACATACATTGAGTTTCGAACTCCATTGCTTTCTCTTTCTTATGTAAATCTCATTTGTTTAAAAGACTTCCGGAAGACACGCGGATCTCAACATAACACCGACTGTTACGTAACATTCGGGGTGTACGCCCCAATATTTGCATATGCCAGCCCATGTTCCCAACATTATGAAAGGCATTAGACAAGGGCAGCCAGTAACATCTGGATCTGCACAGGTGAATCATCAGACTAGGTAAGCAAGAACAACAGCGAAAATGGCAGATGGAGCAATAATAACTGACATGATCCATGATAGCATGATATTTTTTAGTGATATTTGTAAATTGTCTTTCTAAATGTTTCGTTAACATGTTGCTAATGTACTGTTAAATGAGGTTAAAGTTACCATCGTTTCTTACTGAATTCACGGAGACAAGAGTCGTCGCTATTTTCATTTGTAAACACTTGCAGTCTGTATAATTCATAAACACAACATCATTCTTTATAAATCTCTCCAACAGTGTAGCATTAGCCATTAGCCATGGAGCACAGCCTCAAACTCATAGAGAATCAAATATAAACATCAAAATAAATACTTTACTCACATAATTTGAAGCATGCATACAGCATGCATGATAAACATCTTGTAAAGATCAATTTGAGGGTTATATTAGCTGTGTGAACTTTGTAAATGTGCTGTAATATAATCGAGAGCTCGTGTGGCAGGGAGCACGCGAATTAAAGGGGCGGCGCGCTGAAAAAATCAGTGCATAGTTAATGATGCCCCAAAATAGGCAGTTAAAAAAATTAATAAAAAAAAATCTATGAGGTATTTTGACCTGAAACTTCACAGACACATTCAGGGGACACCTTAGACTTATATTACATCTTGTGAAAAAGCATTCTTGGGCACCTTTAAATCTGCTAGAGGATATATGTGTCTGTTCATGCTGTAGCTACATGCTCACAGCATTATGTCTGTGTATCAAATGGCAGTAGCAAATCCATGCTTGTTCTGAAACGACAATATGTGCAGAAGATCTAGTCCGCCAAGATCAAATAGATTAACATTGCCATATTGAGTTGTCATGATTGGACTAAATTTAAATATTTGAATACCTATTGGGGAAGTTTGCCTAGGCCCCCTGGTTGAGAACTAATGATTTAAAGGATTGTTCTAATTTCAATATAAGTTAAATAATTTGAATAGCATCTGTGATATTCTGCAAAAAAAATAAAATAAATAAATAAATAAATATTCGACTCAACCCTCAGTTTGTCAAAACAAGCACAAGCGTGTTTACAGTATCGCTCTAATGGAAGTCAACAGGGCAAATGTATCCACATAACAATAGTCTTAGTATTAAATGATCATGTAGATGCCTTTCAATAGCTGCATTTACATGTTTTTGTACAGAATAGTTAATAATAATGCTGTAATATAAATACAAGCTTCACATTTCAGTTGTTTAACCCTCAAGAATGCCTTATTTATTATGTATCATCCATAATGCATTACTGTACTGCGACGAATCAATTTTTTTTCTATGGTAATCCAAGTGAGAGAACTTGCACTGAACTGAGAACATTCCTTCAGGCTATTTTTTCAACAACACTGTTTGGAAGTCTAACCAATCAGCATTAGGGGGCGTATGACGGTCGAGGAGAGAGAACAAGCAAGAGGGAGATTTGAAAAAGAAAAAAAAAAACGCAGAAAGAGAGATGATGAGACACAATACAAAAGAGCTCAAAAGAATATCACTGGAATGAAGGGTTATGACTGGGCAAACACTTTAGGACCAGCGTTAATATTAGAAAAGCTTTCCAGCGCTGGAGAAAGCTAAGCGGGAAGGCCTGAAAACAGACTCTGAGGCTGCTTTGATTCCGCTTCACGTGTGAGTAACACTGGGTTTGAGTGTCATGATTGTCTGGAGCTGCTGTGCTGTTGGCGACTAACAACGAACACTTGTTTGTATTTACTCTTGTGTACTGTACGTTCATTTTTTGTGCTTCCTTGTCGGTCGTTCATCTGTGCTTATTTTTCGTGAAGCATTTTTTGCGCGTCAGCTGTGATAAACAGACATCCACTCTCGCATTGTGTGTGTAACAGTGGCAAGAGTTGAGCAGGTAAACCACTGCACACTGACGGCCGCTGGAGAATGTGGTGTTTAGCGTCATTGTTAGTGCTCTCGCCTCGCATGCCAGCAACAATCGGGCCGGGGTTCGAGACAGACTCGGAGCAGGGTGGTTAGGATTGGAGTGTGAGTTTTGGAGGTGAGCAATGAAGAGGGCTGGGTTTGTTTGGGTTGATTTCAAATATCAACAATGTCCAACAGAGTTGTTGAAAAAATACATACCCCACCTTTAATATTAAACACACTGCAGTAAACTGCATTTGAAGTCAGGTTAGCCTCTCAGTTTAAACCCAGTCACTGATTGGCAACCCGGTGTGTTTGTTGTGCAGCAACATGATTGTGTTTGTCTGATGTTTGGTCTGATTGATTTATTCAGTAAATGTTCTCTTCTCTCTGTGGGAAAATTAAATGTGACAAGTTGTAGTGTTCATGTTAGCGTCACACAAACTCTATTTACTAATGGCTTTGCGATGTATTCAAGGCTAAAATCAGAGCATGAATTTAGAAGCAACATTAAATTCCTTCTTTTTAATGTGTTTTGTGCCAGTGGGACAAATTATCTGAGTGCTATCTTATTCAGTATAAGTTATTTCAAGGCTCATCAGGGCAGCTCTAGATCTAGTATTTAATTACATTTTCACCTTCTGCCATCGCGTGTGCACTTTTCTCATGCATGATTCAGCCGCCATCTCCAACCAGTTCAGAAAAATGTGTTCAGGGATGATTTTCAGTGGGAAAACATGAGAGACATCTACAGAATGGGCTGTTTATGCTAGAATACCCATTAAAGATGAATGAGTCCACAGCTCAATTCTGCCCTAGCACAAATCTTCACCACTAATAAAACAGAGAAAATAGGATGACTTTCAGTTTTTGTCCTGTGGATTGTTCCATAATTTTGGTTTGTCCATTGTTGCTTATAAGTCAAGTCAAGTCACCTTTATTTATATAGCGCTTTTTACACTGCAGATTGTGTCAAAGCAGCTTTACAGGAAAGTAATTTTTGCAGCTCTAGGAGAAAATAGTGTCATTGTCCAGCTTAAGTAAGTTCATTCCGTTGTAAAAATCATTAGTTATTAATTTAGTTCATTTATCTATACAGCAGCTCTGGAGAAAACAGCAATGTCATCTTCCAGCTCAGCTCAGTTCAGTTCGCACAATTCAAGGGTTAGTTCACCCAAAAATGAAAATTATGTCATTAATGACTCATCCTCATGTCGTTCCAAACCCATAAGACCTCCGTTCATCTTCGAAACACAGTTTAAGATATTTTAGATTTAGTCCGAGAGCTTTCTGTCCCTCCATTGAAAGTGTATGTACGGTATACTGTCCATGTCCAGAAAGGTAATAAAAACGTCATCAAAGTAGTCCATGTGACATCAGTGGGTTAGTTAGAAGTTTTTGAAGCATCGAAAATACATTTTGGTCCAAAAATAACAAAAACTACGACTTTATTCAGCATTGTATTCTCTTCCAGGTCTGTTGTTCATCCGGGTTCACGACTCTCTCAGTGAGGCTGCTGAAGTAAGACGCTGCTGACGTGTTATCTAGTGCGCCCGAGCTTCGTTTACAGTCTGAGGGAGACGCACGCTGTATTCAAGCTATTCTACATTGTTTGTATTTTGGTATTGCTATATTTTTTAAAATGGTGCGTAGGTGTGCATGTCGCGGATGTCCTAATCGCCAAAAACAACGACGTATAAGTGCATTACCAATGCCGACAGATGAAAGGATTCAATGGAATCAATTCAGTGGAATCAGTTCAGTGGAATCAATTCAATGGAATCAATTCAGTGGAATCAATTCAATGGAATCAATTCAATGGAAAGGATTCCGGAAGAGAATACAATGCTGAATAAAGTCGTAGTTTTTGTTATTTTTGGACCAAAATGTATTTTAGATGCTTCAAAAACTTCTAATTAACCCACTGATGTCACATGGACTACTTTGATAACGTTTTTATTACCTTTCTGGACATGGACAGTCTACCGTACAAACACTTTCAAACGAGGGACAGAAATCTCTCGGACTAAATCTAAAATATCTTAAACTGTGTTCTGAAGATGAAAGGAGGTCTTACAGGGTTTGGAACGACATGAGAGTGAGTCAGTAATGACATAATTTTCATTTTTGGGTGAACTAACCCTTTCAGTTCGCACAAATGGTGTCAATGCACAAAAAATGGTGTCAAAAACATTGTTGAATATCAAGTTTCCCCAACTAAGCAAGCCAGGGGCGACAGAGGCAAGGAACCCAAACTTCATCATGTGACAAAAAATGGAGAAAAAAAAAAAACCTTGGGAGTTTCAGTTGGGGGGCCAGTCCTCCTCTGGCCAAGTATGTTAATATGTATGAAAGAATTCAATTGGTCTGAACAGCATATTGAAGCATAGGCGATTATAAACATGATTCCAACTCTAAATTCTGATATTAGCTCAAAGCCATTGTAAATGCACACCTGTGACCGCACATCAGCCGAATTCGATATTAATGTGCTGAGTTGCTGCATGGCTTGGCAGCTGTAAACAGTCTAATGAATTAATGAACCAGGCAGACAAACTACAGTCTTCACACTGAACATCTGGGACTCAAAACCTAATTTAAAACTGGAATAACAAAATGAAATGTGTACAATTCTGCACTATGTCTATGGGTAATATGGACGGTACCAATATTAATATAACAAAAGACAGTAAGACACCATGTCCAATAGATAGTTACATTAGCATTAATGATATTGCTAATAGTAATCGTTTTTTGACTGAATTTCATTCTTTGAATTATGCTTTTGGCTATATTACTTTCTCCAGCATCTATAGTATTTCAGTTGTTTCAGTGTGTTAAGCTGAGCACATGGGTACTCAGTACATCAAAAATAGCATGTTTAGTCTGTCCAACAGGCCTCTTATCGCTGTTTTGACAAGTGAAAAAATAGACACTGATTACATTGATGTAATGTGGCCAGAATGTGTATTTTGTGAGTTGCACAATAAAACCATAGCTCTGTTTCCATGACTACTGTATGCCGGCATCTGTAGGTGAAGAGCACAGCTGTGGAACATAAAACGTCATCTTAGATTGACTGCAGCTCAAATATGAGAGCTCCCTGCGGTATTTCTGCTCTTTCCGCTCCATGTCTGCATTAACTTCAGCAGAAAGAGACAACCATGTTAGTTCATGTTAAATTTATGTAGGCCAGTTATGTGGATTTAAATAATAAGTCATTTACTTTCCGGCTACATGGGCATATTATTGTGTTTATTTCTTTGATGAGTAGGCAGCTGTTCATTTCATGAGTTTGTATGCTAATAGGATTTTATAATCTTTAAGAAGCATCTTCAACAGAAATGCCAAACAAAAGAGTCTTCTAATGCATTTAAATGGAATAAATACTCAAGGGGGCATTTCAACAACTGCTCTTCTAATGAATTCACAAAGTAAGACTGATGTTCTCTGTAAAAACCATTAGCTGATAGGCAAGATATAAGAACCAATTAGGGATGCTGTTTATTTGGAAGTCTTTTCATTTGCATAAATATTTGTTATGCATTAGACTGAGCATTTTTGTGTAGGATGTTTATTTGATGTTACTACATTTTAGACTTGCAAGTGAGGAACACATAAGCAATTTGCCATCATGAGACTGTCACGGTTATGGACTTTTATTCTGTTTTGTTTAGTTCCTGTTTCTCTGCTCCATTCAGTTTTGGTTTTCTTGGTTGCTGATTATCAACTCGGCTGTGTCCGAAATCGCCCCCTATACCCCTAAATCAGGCACTATTTGAGGGGACAGCCATTTGTAGTGGTGTCAGAAACCATAGTGGACGTTACCGAGTGCACTCATTCAATTCCACAATGCACCGCAATAACGAGTGTACAAACAATGTACACTCAACGGCTAGAGAATACCCATAATGCACCGTAAAGTCAAGTCAAGTCAAGTCAAGTCAAGTCACCTTTATTTATATAGCGCTTTTTACAATGCAGATTGTGTCAAAGCAGCTTTACAGTGATAACTGGTATATAATTTGGCTGCACAACAGCTCTTAAAGAATAGTGTCAATGTAGGCAGATCAAAGCACTGTTGAATAAATGTCAAGTCAAGTCAAGTCAGGTCAAATTTATTTATATAGCGCTTTTTACAATTGGTAATTGTTTCAAAGCAGCTTTACATATTAGAAGCACAGAAAAAAGAGAAGTGGTTAAAAATAAGCTGTACAAGCAAGCGTGGTAATATGTAACATATACAAGATGGTGCTACATTAAGCCAATGTCGGCTGACTCCCAGGGGTGGAAAAAACCCCCTAGGAGAAAAACCCAGCATGCTAACACTGGGAAAAAAGTCCTAGGAGGGAAAAAACCCCTTGGAAGATATATATAATATATGTAAATGGATATGGAGATCAAAATCTGAATTATACATTTTTATTATAGAGATTAAAAATAGATTATATATAGATATATGTAAGCGGATACGGAGATTAAAAATCTGAATTATAGATGCAGCCAGAACTGGATCTGTAGGCCCATTGTCTCCTGGGCTACGTTGTAGTCAGGTCCAGACACAGGTTCTCCATCTGATCTGGATACGGCCTGGATCCAGCACCCGGCAAACCTCAGGATAAGCAGAGAGACTGATATTAGCGTAGATGCCATTCTTATTCTGATGTACAGGTATATCTAGTGTTATAGGAAATGTTCTCGGTTCCGGCCGACCTAATTATTGAAGCGTAACAATCCTTTAACGGATTTGAAAAATGTTAATGTATTGATAATGTGTTATGTGTATGCAAGAGCAAAGAGATGTGTTTTTAGTCTAGATTTAAACTGACAGAGTGTGTCTGCTTCCCGAACAATGCTAGGAAGATGTCAAGAATACTGTTGAATATCAAATGTCAAGTCAAATGTCAAGTGTCCCCAACTAAGCAAGCCAAAGGCGACAGCGGCAAGGAAACCAAACTCCAACAGGTGACATCAGGTGGCAAACAGGTGGCAAATAGGTGTTAAATGGAGAAAAATACCTTGGGAGAAACCAGGCTTAGTCGGGGGGCCAGTTCTCCTCTGGCGAACAGTGCTTTGTTACGATTCAGGTTGCTATCATAAGTCTGATAGGATCGCAACATTCAAAGTATGTATTTCAGTTCCATCCAGTTGAGGATCGTATTCATCACGCCGGTATGGACGGTCTGTTGAGGAACTGTGGCACTGGCTGTCGTGTCGATGAGGCCTTCACAGTGGATGATCTAGTCGACTCGATCTCTGCTGATACTTCAGGGCTGCGTTGTGGTCGTGTCAGGGCACCGGTCCTCGGTCTCATCTGGATACGGCCCGGATCCGGTTGACTACGGTAAACCTCGGGATAAACAGAAAAACTAATATTAGCGTAGATGCCATTCTTCTTCTGATGTAACGAGTACATCTGGTGTTATAGGAAGTGTTCCCGGTTCCGGCTGACCTAATTTATGCAGCCTAATAATCCTTTAACGGATTTGAAAATATAAATTGATAATGTGTTATGTGTATGCCAGGTTAAAGAGATGTGTTTTTAGTCTAGATTTAAACTGACAGAGTGTGTCTGCTTCCTGAACAATGCTAGGAAGATTGTTCCAGAGATTAGGTGCCAAATAGGAGAAGGATCTACCGCCTGCAGTTGATTTTGATATTCTAGGTATTATCAGCTGGCCTGAATTCTGAGATCGCAATAAACGTGAAGGACTATAATGCTTTAAGAGCTCGCTTAGGTACTGGGGAGCTAAACCATTTAGTGCTTTGTAAGTAATTAACAAGATTTTAAAATCTATACGATGTTTAACAGGAAGCCAATGCAGTGACGACAGACCTGGGCTAATATGGTCATACTTCCTAGTTCTAGTAAGAACTCTAGCTGCTGCATTTTGTACGAGCTGTAGTTTATTTATCAAGCGGGAGGAACAACCACCTAGTAGAGCTTTACAGTAATCTAGCCTCGAGGTCATGAACGCATGAAAGAGAGGGTCGCGTTGCATCGCGCGCTGAATGAATTCCCATTCCTGACCAGAAGATGAATCAGCTGAATCTTCCATCCATCCACTTCCCAATGTGGTTACATTCATTTAAATAAATTTTTACTTATTACATTGTTTAATTAAGGTTTATACATACTAGTTTACATGACAGAGCTCAAGATACATTTTTTCATTACTACTGGAGCTGCCAGTTTGCTATGTAATATAATGATTATTAAACAGCAAGCACAAACTATCCAAAAGTGGCAGCCCTTCCGGCATACTCCGAGCCTGTCCACACGGAGACGCCTTTAGCTGTATACGTAAAAATTTTATATCGTATTGGTGTTTCATCCAGACGGATCTGGCGTTTTGGGAGCCTAAAACTGCTATTTTTTGAAACAGGGTTCCAGAGTGGATAAATAACACCCATGCGTTTTCGTGTGTACAGGCAATTTTTGTATTTTGTGAAATGATGATGTCATCACCCCATGTCTTGTCGCTAGTTAGACATCGCTACATCATGGAACAGCAACAGCAACAACAATAGCGGACTACATGCTTGTGTTTGTGCTGCAGAAGCTACTGAGCCTATTAGCTTTACTAAAGTAAAGCTTTATTACTAAGCTTTACTAAAGTTTGTATACAGCGCACATGCTCCAAGTCGTCTCCATTTTTAGTGTATCTCTGTGGCAGAATTACAGCACCATATACTGGTATACTACATCGTTTTGAGTCGGTTTCACTGGTTTTGTGTGTACGCAGATATTTCTTGAGACGACACTGTGTTTACAGATTTTTTTTTTTTTAGAACGAGGAAATAAAAAGATTGGATAGAGAAAGCGCTGGCTTCATGTGGATGTGACCTCAGTGTCCGAATTCACTCACTAGTTTTCATTCACTTCTTCGAGTGGACTATATTAGTGGACTAATGTAGGGAATAGTGAATGAGGGTATAGGGGAACACAGCACTCATTTGTTTCTATGGTTATGTATAATTATCACCTGTCAGTCATTATGTTTGTCTTGTATTTAAACTCCCTGCTTTGTTCAGTCCCTTGTCGGTTCTCGTTTCAGTTAATGTGATTTGCAGTTTTTGTTTCCCTGGATATCTCCTTCACATTACTTGGAATAAAGACTTTGTTTGTTAACCCTATTGTCATGTGTGCTGCATACCATATCTGTTACAGATACTTTATATATACTTTTATATTCTTATCAAAATGTAAAAGTAGATATATTTGAATAAATAAAAACCCATTTTTACAGTGAGAAATATATTTAGTTCTTATTGCATGACTTCCAATCCTGGCTGGTCATCACTTATAACATCCAAAATAGAGCATACAGTCAAACCAAAAATTATTTAGACATTAGATATATTTCTTTTATATTTTTTTTACAAGTGGGTGCAGGACACTATAGTTCATTTATGTTATTTATATATAAGTGAGGATAGCAAAATAAAGGAAACTGTGACATATTATACCCAAAAATTCTTCATACAGTGGACTACCAGTAAAATTTATAAAAATTTGGAACCAAAAATTATTCAGACACTTTGACCTGACCATGTTTTGCTTGAGTGTTATCTGACATAATTAAGATTTTTTTTTTTTTCTGACACAGTTTAACTCTGAGATCTTGTCATATTGTATTACCATTTTTTTAAACTATAGTGAATAAACTGCATTAATGAATGAAATGTTCAAGGTTCAATCTGAATGCATTTTGGTTTGACTGTATGTCTGTAAGCAATTTGCTCGTCATCTGAAAGGAAATGACAGTATATCATATTTTTTATCAGGAATAAAGTATGTTTGAATATCCTGGAAGTATGAACAAAAGCATGTATAGTGTATGACATACACTGAATGGTACTAGGACGAGACAAACGCTGAGTATAAATATGCACCAGTTACTCTATGGTATGATTTAAATGTCATATATGCAGTTTTGACATGTTTTATTATTATTATTATTTATATGGACCAGTTGGTGGCATGCCACCATTAAAGAGGAGCCAGACGGATTAGGAATTAACTGGCAGTGATTGATCAGCGAAATGGTATAAAAGAGAGTGTTACGATTGGGATTGTTCGATGTACAGCTGGCATCTGGAACTTCTTGACTTTAGAGTTTTCTTGCAATGAAAGTAGAGCTTTTCCACAACAACAACAATTATAACAAGTGAATAATTGGATTTTTTTAGACATATTTTCCCCCAAAGAGCTATAACTGCACTGAACTTTTGTAGCATTACAAAACCTCATTCATGTTTAAATTGTCTAGCTGCCATACACAATGAAGCACTACTTTGTCCAGCAATATCTCAAAGGCTTTGTTTAGCATTTTGCCTCAGACTACTTTCTTTAGCATTCAGGTCTTGTCAAAAGAACATTACGAGATGGCAACCCTGAGATTGTTCCCAGAGCTGTTCAACATCCTCAGAGTTTCACCGTGTCCAAAAGATTGCCATTTCAAATACTGTTCTTTTCAACTTTCTTAAAAAATCCTAAAAAATCCTACACTGTAAAAAGTAATATGCTCTATCTACACAATAAAATTGCGGCAACAGATTACAAGCAATATTATTAATTAAATTCAACATATAAGAATTGAGATAGAATTAATCAAATTAATTCCTTAGAAGTCAACCATTTAAAATTAGCAAACACCATTACAAAAACCACAAACTGACATAAAAAGCAAAGAGTCAAGCTGTCCAACTAAATGAAACACTGATCACCATAATAGTGACCAAACATTTTCAATAAAATCAACATCTAAATCTCTGTTAATTCATGTGTTTCTCTTTCCTTCAGTAATTCTACTTGTTATCATCAGGTGTCTTCAATGTTGGCAAAAAAAAAATAAATAAATAAATAAATAAAGAGTTTTAAATTAATCTTTGACGTCTGTCTGTTATTCAGATATTTTGTTTGAATTTTACTTAAAGCTGCAGTCCGCAACTTTTTTTGTGTTAAAAATTTACAAAAAGTATATAATGAGAATATACAACATGAATCCATTTTCCAAACCGTGTTTTTGTCTTATCCTGAATCATTATGGTACACTTATAATGAGTGTTTATATTCGGACTATTTCAGACCGGACTGGTAGGACTCGCCGCAGAGTATCACAGTAACTGCGTGACTCGCCATAGACGTACACGGAGAAAAGTAGCTCCGGCTAGAATGTTCCTCCGCAAGACGCGTGCAGTTCTGTTTATTAACCGCTAGAGGGCCAAAAATCGCGGATAGCAGCTTTCAATTTTACTAGTTTTAAATGGTTGACATTTAAGGAATTAATTTGATTAATTCTAACTCAATTCTATTTGTTGAATTTAATTAAAAATTTTATGGAGTAGATACAACATATTACTTTTTACAGTGTAAAAAAATTATTATGGTTCCTAAAAAAAATTATCTTTGTTTCCAAAAAGAGTTTTCAACATTTATAATATTATTAATAATTGAGCATAATTGATCCTAACTGAGCAGGAATCAGCATACTAGAATGATTTCTGAAGGATCATGTGACACTGAAGACTGTATATATATAGTCCTTATTATCTTATCCTTATCCCTATTATTCTTATCCTTATTATCCTTATTATCTCATCTTCTATTATGATGGTTATATAAGCCAAGCTTTACACACATGCACATAAACCTAAAGGTACAGCACGAGTACATTCCTATAACTAACACACATACGCTGTCTGTCGCACACAATTTTCATGCTGGAGTAACCTTGTGCTCTCACATTAGTGAATACTATTCTGGATGTCTTATTTAAAAATGAATGATACTCCCATGTTCAGCAAATGTAACATGTTCCTATTGCAGTGAAGCACATAGGAATGATAAAAGCCAGTTTAAAGGCTTTTAAAAGGAAAATCTAAGCATTCATAAGGACAGCATTAGTGGCTGAAAGCTGAGAATGTTTGTGATCTCTACCGTCAAAATACAGCATAAACAGGGCTTTGCTGCCCCACTTTATGTAATTGACTGCCATATGCTGTACAATATGTTTAGTAAATCACTGATGGACTAGTGCATGAAATCTTTTTCTTTAGTATATCGAAGCTTGTCTGGCTGTTACATTACCCAGTTATAATCAAAGGATTATTACTAGTTCGTTGATCCGTCTATGAAGTGAACTATAATGCCAGCTGAATTAAAACAGTGCTTAAATATTTTTTTTAGCTTTCTGTCTCTTTAATTTGGCCCACATCTAGAAATGACCTAGTTTGTTCCTCAGTAACAATATGTAGTTAACAATTGAGCTAACAAGAGTCAAGCTGTACTAGTGCTCAGTAAATGTTTAATTAGAGAAAAATTGAATTTTGTTAAAGCGCAAGTTAATTAAAAAATGTGAGTTGCCATCTTTTACTCACCCTCACGCTCTGTGTGTTTTTGTACATGCACTATCATTCAAGTTAAAGGTCCCGTTCTTCATGATCCCATGTTTCAAACTTTAATTAGTGTGTAATGTTGTTGTTAGAGTATAAATAAAATCTGTAAAATTTTAAAGCTCAAAGTTCAATGCCAAGCGAGATATTTTATTTAACAGAAGTCGCCTATATCGAACGGCCAGTTTGGACTACATCCCTCTACTTCCTTCTTTAATGACGTCACTAAAACAGTTTTTTGACTAACCTCCGCCCACAGGAATACACAAGAGTTGCGTTTGTAGAGTGTGTTTGTCGCCATGTCGTCGAAACGCTGTTATTTTCATCCCGCTATCCAATCACGGGGTCTGATTCCGGCTCAAATTAAAATGAAAGACATGTTTACAATAACACTGAGCGCGTGCATCTCCACGTTATGGTAAGAGGCGTGACCTTTCCGGGCAAGATGCGCTAAACTGCTGTCGAATCACAACACAGGAACCGCTGGCACAATCAGAACTCGTTACGTATTTCTGAAGGAGGGACTTCAAAGAACAAGGAAGTCATCAGCCCGTTTTTATGACAGTGGAAACAGCGGTATACAGATAAGTAAATCATGTGAAAAATACTGTGTTTTTTTACACGCGAAACATGAACACGTTATATTGCACACTATAAACACAATCAAAGCTTCAAAAAACCATGAAAAACGGGACCTTTAAGATTTTTTTAATGTTTCGATTTGATCAAAAATACTGTAAAATATTTTAATATTGTGAAATATATATTACTCCAGTCTTCGGTGTCACATGATCCTGCAGAAATCATTCTGATTTACTGCTCAAGAAATTAATATTGATGAACTCGTAATTGCAAATTTACATCTCAGGATTCTGACTTTTTTTTCTCAGAAATGAGTTCTGAACATGCCGTTCCAAGTTATAAAGTCAGAATTGTGGGATATAAACTCGCAATTGTGAGGAGGGAAAAAAGCCTGAATTGTAAAATAAAAAGTCGAAATTACCTTTTTATTCCATGGCGTATACCTATCAACATTTGGGTACCAAAATCCAAGAGGTATTATTATAATAACATTCTTTATATTTATTTATTTTTATTTGTATTACAAATTTTATCACATAAAAACTGCAAAGCAACTGTTGTGCATGTAACTGTGGAACATGTAACAAAAACACATGTATTTCATGTATTTAACATTGTACATTAACATTACATTGAAGGTCGAAATGGCCGGTGTGCCCTTCTGTGCCTCTGCTGTGCGATTGTGCCGTTGTGATTTAATGTGCTGAACGTCATTTTTCCCACCGTGTCCAATATTAAAATAGTGTGACACACTTTGCAAAAGGCGTGGGCATTGTTCATATGGCTTTCGAGATATTAAATTAGATTCTTCCATCCAGTGGTTGTTAAATTTACATGTATATTTTGTTTTTTGAGTCTTCTCTCATTTCTACCAGTGATGCTTGATTCAACTTCCTGTGTCTACTACCTGCGCAGATATCAACTGCGCAACTAGGTTGCCAGGTTGAGGTCACAAATGGGTTTAAATTTGTATGATGTGTCAATGTGACGATTGTGCCGTTGTGATTTAATGTGCTGAACGTCATTTTTCCCACCGTGTCCAATATTAAAATAGTGTGACACACTTTGCAAAAGGCGTGGGCATTGTTCATATGGCTTTCGAGATATTAAATTAGATTCTTCCATCCAGTGGTTGTTAAATTTACATGTATATTTTGTTTTTTGAGTCTTCTCTCATTTCTACCAGTGATGCTTGATTCAACTTCCTGTGTCTACTACCTGCGCAGATATCAACTGCGCAACTAGGTTGCCAGGTTGAGGTCACAAATGGGTTTAAATTTGTATGATGTGTCAATTGTGTGAGTAGAATGCGTTTCATACAAGATCTGGCAACTGGACAACTTTGGAATAATATATTGATGTGATTATTCACACAGTCAAACCAAAACTTATTACGTTTTTGATATTTTTGGTATATTTTTACTAGTGGGTGCAGGACACTATAGTTAATTTATGTAAGTGAGGATAGCAAAATAAGCAAACTGTGACATATTATACACAAAAATTCTTCATACAGTGGACTACCAGTAAAATTAATAAAACTTTGGAACCAAAAATTATTCAGACACTTTGACCTGACCATGTTTTGCTTGAGTGTTATCTGACATAATTAAAATTATTTTTTTCTGACACAGTTTAACTCTGAGATCTTGTCATATTTTATTTTATTAATGAATGAAATGTTCAAGCTGTCTGAATACATTTTGGTTTGACTGTATAATGAGGTTTGGGCCATACAAATTACGGGAGTTTCTTGGGAGAAATAACAAAACGGGAGGGGGGCGGGAGATAGGTGTGAAATACAGGAGACTCTCTGCAAAAACAGGAGTTTTGACAGATATGCCGTGACGGAAACAAGCTTCCATAGTATATACTACTTTTAAAAGTGTTTTTAATGTTGTTCACAAAACACATATTCAACCAATTCAGTGTAAATTGTTATTCTGTTTGGTCTCACTTGTGGCTTAGAAATGACACACTGCAACTTTAAGTTAAAGATGACTGCATGTTCCGGCACATGATATTCCTGTACTCTATTTCCATATGGCAGCTCCCCTGACAATAGAAATGATTATAAAGTGGGGATCATTTTAAATGGGTTTAGAGCCTAACGGCGTTATTTATGAAGTGGAGTTAAGGAGCCCTTCATCAAATAGCCATCAGCAAAGCCAAATGTCTCCTCTGAGTCCACCACGACCTTTTCCTGACATCACACTCTCTTACCTCACAGCTCACTGCATACAGCACAAGTGTGAGGTTACGTGGGACTGAATAAAGCTCTTCTGACCTTGTTGTTGTTCCACACGTTTTCTCTGTCACTCTCCTTCTCTTACCTTTTCCCGCTTTTTAGCAGATATTGCAGAACTCTTTTAAAACAAAAACCTTTTAGGGGGCTTTCACACTGGCAGTTTAGTTCGAAACGGAGCACATTTTGCATGAAAAATTGGTAATGTGAAAGCTGTCATGCGGACCTGGGAGCGCACCAGGTACTGAACCATAGATTGCCTGTTTGGCTACATAGGAACCAATTTGAATGTGAATTGGTTGTGCGATAAGCACGAATGCGAAAGGGTCCAAACTTTTTCAGCAAATAAATTAACCTGCGCATGCGCTTTAGCCTACGTCATTCCACTGCGTTCCAAATTATTATGCAAGTGACATATCAGTAAGATTTCAGTAGAATAAATATTCAGATTTTAGTTTTTCTAAGAAAATGTTTGTTTGTTTATTTATCCATGTCTTTTTAGATAACTGGCATCAATCTCAGACAAAATAATTTGCCAGGTCTATGGAAACCCTACTTAGAGGTTGCTCCACATTATTAAGCAAGTCACAGTTCTCATGCAATATGGGGAGGAAGAAAGATCTTTCTGAAGATGAAAAGCATGAAATGTTGCAATGTTGTGCAAAAGGCATGAAAACAACTAATATTGTGTGAAAACTGAGACTATCGAATTATCATAAGATTTGTGAGTGATTTAGAGCACAGCAGAACTCGGTCAGATAAAGGCTTCTTATTGAAAGTTCCTGTCAAAAAAATTAATTGTATTAAAGCCAGTGTTGAGCAGCAAACAGGTATTTGAAGCTGCTGGTGTCTCTGGAGTCTCAAGAAGCTCTCCATGCAGGCTGGCAGTTGTGCGTAAAGATGCATTTCAGCCACTCCAAACCAAACCTCACAAAGAGAAACATTTACAGTGGGTTTAGAAATACATAAAGACTCATTTTTAAATAGTTTTATTCACTGACGAATGCCATACTACAATGGATGGATTTCTGGATGGTTGGTGAATGGCCACCACTTTCCAACAAGACTGCGACGTCAGCAAGGAGTTAGAGGGTGATGATTTGGGCTGGAATATTGGGAAGTGAGATGGAAGGTCCCTTTTAGGGTCTCTGAGGGTATTAAAATGACTTTTGCAAGATATGTGAAGTTCATAATTGGCCATTTTCAGTTATGGTATAATAAGGAGGATAGTGCCTTCTGAAATACAATGTACTATGCACTATCCCATGCTGCAAAAAAAAATACCACAGCAATAAAACTGTTTGAAAATGTATTTCTACACCCACTGTAAATGTTTCTCTTTGTGAGGTTTGGTTAGTGGTGGGTAAAATGCATCTTTACGCACAACTGCCAGCCTGCATGGAGAGCTTCTCAAGACTCCAGAGATACCAGCAGCTTCAAATACCTGTTTGCTGCTCAACGCTGGCTTTTTTATAGCTGCCCTTTTAATACAGTTAATTTTTTTGACAGGAACTTTCATTAATAAGCCTTTATCTGATTGTTTTAATCACTCACAATCTCCGTTAATAATATAATCTCCATTCAGTTTTCACACAATATTAGTTGTTTTCATGCCTTTTGCACAACATTGCACCATTTCATGCTTTTCATCTTCAGAAAGATCTTTCTTCCTCCCTATATTGCATGAGAACTGTGACTTGCTTAATAATGTGGAACAACCTCTAAGTAGGGTTTCCATAGACCTGGCAAATTATTTTGTCTGAGATTGATACCAGTTATCTAAAAAGACATGGATAAATAAACAAACAAACATTTTCTTAGAAAAACTAAAATCTGAATGTTTATTCTACTGAAATCTTACTGATATGCCACTTGCATAATAATTTGGAATGCAGTGTAGTTCAAGAAAAAACTTAAAGGATGACAGTGGTGATAATTTACCTTGGATATGCAAGAGTAATTGCAGTGTAATTGCGCATTGTCAATGCAATCACAGTGGCAAATGAGTAGCTCACAGTCAGCTTTCTCCTCAAAAGAGTCAGTTTGCAAGCATTAGAAAGCCACCTTCATGCGGCACCTTCACACAGTAAACCCAAGTGTCTGCTGCGTATAATTGCACCAAATTAATAAAAAATCATAATATATTGACTTGAGTTCTGTTTTTATCATGTGCCATGCATGTTTGTGATGATGTAAGATGAATGCAAATGCACAAGGGTTCAGTAGAATCAAGTTGAGTGTGAAACCAGACAAATGCTCCTAGGGGCACTGGGAGAAAATGCATTCGGATTCGGACTGCAGCAAACGTGCACTATAATGTTGCTTTAAGGGATTGTTCGCCCAAAAATAAACATTTTTTCTTCATTTACTCACCCTGATGTATGACTTTCTTTCTTCTGTTGAACACAATATAAAATATTAAAAAATAAATGTTTTTTTCCCCCATACAATGAAAGTCAGTGGGCTCCAATGTTGTTTTGATTTTTTGAAAGAAAGTAAGTTTGGGATGACATGAGGGTGAGTAAAGGATGAAGATCATTTTTGCAGCATTGCAAGGCAATCGCAGAATAAAGTGTTATATACAGTTGTATTATTTATTAATATTAGTTAACTATAATAACAACTAGTTTTATTTTTATATTTTCAGTTTTCATTTTAGTTTTAGTAATTTTGTTACATAATTTTATCATTTTTATCAGTTTTTTAATATTCCAATTTAGCTTTAAGGCTTTAATTTTTATTTCAGTTTTAATATTTTTAGTACTGCAACTCAGAAGGTAACATTTCTAATTTAATTTCTAGTTTTTTTAAGTTTATATTTAATTTTATTTTCAGCTTTTTCAATTAACAAAAATGTTTTTCTAACAATTGTTTGTTTTTTACTAATTGTAGTTTTACTTTGAATTAACAATAACAGCACTGATACTAAGTATATAAAGTATTGATTATTAGTTGATAGTTCTATCTAAATTACCAATATTTGAGTGCTCTGTGCTGCATATTTTATGCTTGCTCTTGTGCCATTAGCTTAGCGACATTCTTATGCTGAACAATTGGAGTCAATTGTGAACCAAGTCTCCTGTGTGTTTCACGTGATTGGTGCTATTTTGTATGGCACACATGCTGTGAAGAACGTTCCAAATCTGTCACTTATAAGGTTCCATGACAGATAGATGCTGTCAGCTGCCTATGTAGGCTGTAGACAACATAGCTCACTATGTTTTGTTACAAAGCTCCAGATTTAATGTGTCCTGTTGATGTTTTCAGAATTATTTAGTGGTTCGACAGATCACAAAACTCATGGATCGGATCATTTTTTGGATCAGCGAGAAAAAAAATATTTTGGGGGTGGGGTAACTTTGCTTTGCCTTTATTATTTAAAGCACACTTTAAATACTCATTATTAAAGGCAAGTGAACAGTCAGTAAAAAATAAGAACAAATAAATTAATTACAAGCATAGATACAAAAATGTAATCATTAAATGTAAAATAATGCTATAGTGTTCACTGTATAAATGTAATATAGTTTAATCTTTGATAAAGCTGTGATTTGTTTTTTGATTAACATTAAAGGTGCGATAAGTAGATTTTGAAAAACACTGTTTGGAAGTTGTGTTGGGCTGACACAAACAACAAACGTGTGAACCAATCAGCATGGTGGTTGAGGAGACAGAATGAGTAAGAGGGAGATTTGAAAGGGAAAAAAACTGCAGAAAGAGAGATGATGAGACACAAAGAGCTCAAAAGAATATCAATGCAATAAAGGGTTATGACTGGGCAAGCGCTTTAGGACCCGCGTTTATATTAGAAAAGCTTTCCAGCGCTGGAGAGAGCTAAGTGGGAAGGCCTGAAAACAGATGTGGAGGCTGCTTTGATTCCGCTTCACATGTGAGTAACACTGGGTTTGAGTGTCATGATTGTCTGGAGCTGCTGTGCTGTTGGCGACTAACAATGAACTCTTGTTTGTATTTACTAGTGTGTACTGTATGCTCATTTTTTGTGCTTCTTTGTCGTTCGTTCTTCATCTGCGCTTTTTTTTTAGTGAAGCATTTTGTTGCGCATCAGCTGTGATAAACAGACATCCACTTTCGCATTGCGTGTGTAACAGTGGCCAGATAGTGAGAGATTTGCAGTTAAACTACTGCACACTGATGACCGCTAGAGAATGCAGTGTTTAGCGTCATTGTCAGTGCACTCGCCTCGCATGCCAGCAGCTATCAGGCCGGGGTTCAAGACCGACTCGGAGCAGGGTGGTTAGGATTGGAGGGTGAGTTTTGGAGGTGGAGCAATGAAGACAAAACATGTGCAGATAATAAACTTTCACTCTATGGTGGTTAATCTTGCAATTAATCCACAAATCACATGTGTGCCGAATCACGGATCAGCTACGATCTCTTTAACCCCTAGCAATACAAATTGATTATCCTCTCTTGGTGGCTTATGAGTCTCTGAAGCATTACAATTATTTCAGTTTTTATTTCCTCCTGCACACTAAAACACTGCATTAATGCATTGCTGATCTTGAAAAAAAGCATTTTGGATGTCATGAAGTGTTATGAAATGACACTGTTGGTTCACACTGTTTTAATAGCAAGGCTGGCTTGCATTCAAAAAAAGCATATTTGAATAAATGAAGGAAGATAAATGGCAGCCATCTTGCTTGATGAATGATACTGAAGGGTTGGACAAGTGCTGCAGTAATGTAGATATCACACCCCGTTTGATATGTATCACTCATCTAAATGATGAAACAGATCCAGTGATGGATAATAAATTCACTCAAAACTGACTGCTGCCATTTCTATACAGTTTACAACATATCCTTGGCCAGGCTAATTGGTACAACTTGTTGGGCCCCTCTGAATTCTTTCATGATATAAGAGCAGCTGAATGGCCCCAGCAGACTCATTGACTGTGGCGGATCTCCAGGCCTCTGCAGCTAGAGATGATTTATTTATGCCTGCATTTCTGATACCTCTCAAAATGTAATCTAATATCAACAGACAGCCTGCCAAATGGAGCAGATTGACCGTGACTGTGAAGGAGAGAGGGGGACAGATCTGCTAAAAAGAGGGCCACAGGCCCTCTGATCTGCCGCCTGACCCCATTCACTCTCAATTAAAAGGATAGTTCACCCAAAAATGACAAATCTGCCACCATTTACTGTTATTTTCTTTTGAGTCATACAGGTTTGGAACAAAGGTAAGTAAATGATGACAGTATTCTTTTTTTCGGTGAACTATCCTTTTAAAGGATGTCAGGAGTGCACAACTATGAAAAGCTCTGAGACTATGTTTACAGCTGTCATTAACATTGTCATCACCATATATATATATATATATATTTTGTTATTTGTTTTATTTTATTATTTTTTTTTTTTATTCTTAAGAGGCATTTAACAGTTTGTTTATGATCAGATTGATCCCAAATAAGAACATTTGTTGTTACTGTCACATTCAGTTTAAGTTTCAGTTTAATTTTCATGGACTCTTATGGTCCAAAATGAAACACTATGTACTTATGCACTTACTATGTAAAGTATGAATTTTATCATTTTATCATACAGGTTATTTTGTCATTCAGTATCAGAGCCCCTCCCCTTCCGCTACGTAATTAAAGCTGTGACAGTCGAGTGCATGAAGTGTCCAACATTCCACACTTCATTTTTTCGGTTAATTAAGTGCGTCATCTGGGTATTTAAAGTGCACATTTTACTTTTGGCATTTTCAGTGTGAACACACTATCTATACTACAAAATGGCATAGAATAGTGCATAAGTACGCCAATTGGGACACACCTTTAGTTTGTATTTCATTATTTGCTGTGTTTCCTTTCTTTTTCCATGGTTTCTTAGCATGTTTTCATTTGTTGTCATGGTTTCTCATTGTTTGATTGATTTGACACACTTGTTTCTTATTTTGATCATGACGGTTTCAACGGCAACAACATAAACAAACGTTTTGTGGCCCAAACTTAAAGGTGTCGTAGAACGTCTTTTCAAAAGATGTAATATAAGTCTAAGGTGTCCCCTGAATGTGTCTGCGAAGTTTCAGCTCAAAATACCCCATAGATTTTTTTAATTAATTTTTTTAACTGCCTATTTTGGGGCATCATTAACTATGCGCCAATTCAGGCTGCGCGGCCCCTTTAAATCTCTCGCTCCCTGCCCCCCTGAGCTCTCTTATACAGTGCATAAACAAAGTTCACACAGCTAATATAACCCTCAAATGGATCTTTACAAGATGTTCGTCATGCATGCTGCATGCATTGATCGGACCATGTGAGTATAGTATTTATTTGGATGTTTACATTTGATTCTGAATGAGTTTGAGGCTGTGCTCCGTGGCTAAAGCTAACATTACACACTGTTGGAGAGATTTATAAAGAATGAAGTTGTGTTTATGCATTATACAGACTGCAAGTGTTTAAAAATGAAAATAGCGATGGCTCTCTTGTCTCCATGAATACATTAAGAAACAATGGTAACTTTAACCACATTAAACAATACATTAGCAACATGCTAACGTAACATTTAGAAAGACAATTTACAAATATCACTAAAAATATCATGATATCATGAATCATGTCAGTTATTATTTCGCATTCTGCCATTTTTCGCTATTGTTCTTGCTTGCTTACCTAGTCTGATGATTCAGCTGTGCACAGATCCAGACGTTAATACTGGCTGCCCTTGTTTAATGCCTTGAACATGGGCTGGCAAATATTGGGGTCGTACATATTAATGATCCCGACTGTTACGTAACAGTCGGTGTTATGTTGAGATTCGCCTGTTCTTCGGAGGTCTTTTAAACAAATGAGATTTACATAAGAAGGAGGAAACAATGGAGTTTGAAACTCAATGTATGTCTTTTCCATGTACTGAACTCTTGTTATTCAACTATGCCAAGGTAAATTCAATTTTTGATTCTAGGACACCTTTAACTTCTGGTAGACTTCCACAAAAAATCAATAACAACAGAGTCCCTCTAGAGTAGGTTATTTCTGACAACAAGCAAAATAAATAATTAAATAACATTAGCTACAAAGTTAAAACTATGTCTAGCCAGTATTATTTTTGGTTACCAGTTCTTCTACTGCCAGTAGAAGAAAAGAACCGTTACTTGGCCAAACTTATATGCGACAAAGTTACTACTAGACCTGTTCAACAAACAGACCTGAAGTTAACTTTGGGCCAGGCACGTAACTCATTCTCATTGCCTAACCAAAACATTACAGTTACAATAAGAGTTCATCTGGAACTAAAATAATTAGGATCTCAATTGGATGACATTAAACTTGAGCAGATACATTTACTCAAAATACAGTAATAAAAAAAGAAACATCCTAATTTATATATTTCAAACAGGGTGATGAAGAGCAGCAATTAACTATATATTTTGCTACAAAAGCACTTTTTCTGCAGTGACTCTGGTTAAACTAATGAACTCTTCAATTGAATGAACTGAACTGAACTGAACTAAATGAACTGATTCACCAATTCAAATGAACTGATTCACTTATGTCTTACCTGTCCCAAAACTACAAATTCTAGGATAAGCAATTTGAATAAATTTGAAAATAAATTTGATATTTTTTTTTAGATAGCCTTTAAACTGTCTAAAATTTTTACAACTATTATACTGCTTTAAAAGTATAGTTCACCCAAAAAATTTAAATTCTTTGATCATTTTGTTGTTCCAAATTCAATGTTGTTTTGATCTTTTTTTGTGTTCAGAAAGAAAGTCATATAGAGGTTTGGAACGGAGCAAATGGTGACAGAAATTTAGTGTTTGATTGCAATATTCCTTTAAGATACTGTTTGTTGCATTGCATGTGTCATTCATGGACAAGACAATCCTAGAATGCACTGTGATTTGAAAAAAAAACTGATCAATATTATATATACAGTACCTCATTCAATACTGAAAGGTATTGATTAAAAAAGTTCCATCTAATTACTTTTACCAAATATTTGTGTGGTATATTTTCATGCTTGTTTTGTGTCATTAGCTTAGCAACATGCTAATATTCAACAGTTTGACTCAATTGTGAACCAACCCTGTGTCTGAACAAACCTACTTCCATACTATATAGTTGGCAAAAAAAAAACAGTATTTTTTTTTTTTTTTTTTCAGTATGTTTTTTTTTATTGTTAATAGTAAAAGAGTAGGCATAAAGTAACAAGATGACCCTGAGATTCTGAACTGTGTATCCAATGGGCACTTTACTATCCCATGAGGCCACGGGAGATGAGGTGTAGATGGCAGTTAAGTGACACAACTGAAGCTGTAGGTCACATGACATTGACAACATGTCAGATATAGTAGCCTACATCTGAATTCCATTCATATTATATAGAACGTACTTTAAGTAAGAAGTAAGTTTCAAACCAAATGTAGCACCTACTATACAGTATGCGATTTCGGACGCAGACCACGATGTTGGTGATGCTACAGTGCTAGTGCATGGAAACCCTACATTCTGTCACACTACTTAAAAAATCTAGTTCAATAAATACTTAGTAAATTTAATATTTAGTATTCCCCCAACACTTTACCTCATTCTGACATGCCTCAGCAGTCGGAAAAGCTGCAGAGAGTATAAAAGGACTTCAAAAAGAAAAAACATGCTAAATATTGCATTCAGAAATTCTGTTCAGAGGTGTCCCATGTGATTTTTATCACATCTGCAATCTCACATCTCACCCTGTGATGGACAGCACAGATCCAGGGAACACAGTGATATCAACAGAATGATTTGATTCCAGTTGGTTTACTTGCCACATGTTTTAGGTTAACCTGTTCAAACATCTGCATCTGTTCCACAGCAGTCAAACAGACGTGTCCACCAGAGAAGTTTGACTGTGGAGGGAAGTGTGTGTCGCTGTCCTGGCGGTGTGACGGAGAAAGAGACTGCGAAAACGGTGAAGATGAAGCAGATTGTGCAGCAGGTGAGTCTGCTCTCTTTCTGTCAGACTATGTGTTTGATTCTCCGCAGGGAGTTTTGTTCAAGGCTGAGGTGATACTTTGAACTGACTTTCATCCCAATGCTGTGGGCCTGCTTCAGTCATGGCTCTAAAAAGCACAAATAGAAGACAGAGAACTGTTTATTTCCTGAGCCCTCTGTTGTCTTGTTAAGTTTATGTTCTGTCTTTTATTGAAACTGGACAAGTACGTGTTGATTGAGACGTAGTACTACACAGTAATAGCTGAGTGTCAATTACAGCATTGCAATAAATTTAGGTCTGCGGTTCCTTTTGTGTAATTGTTCTATTTACAACGTGTTTTGCATTGTAACCAATCGTCGACATGTCTGTTGTGCATGTGTAATATGTAATAGTGAGACATTTAGGTCAGTCTACAGGCCAGTCAGTGACAGTACGAATGAGTTTTAAACAGTCTGGTCCAAAAGTGTGTACTGCAGGTTTTATTTAACATTCTGGCTCTGTTTGGTCATTAGTGACAGAAAAATTGTACATTTAGATTTTTTAAACTTGTTGACTTTGGCTGCGTTTACACTTGGCATTAACATGCGACCTGTATCTGGATGTTGTCCACATACGCATTGAAATGACAAGTGTAAACGCGTTTGTGATCGGAATGTTATCCGATCAGCGTGTCCTGGTTCGGAGGTAGTCGAGGACGCAATGTGGTCGGATCTCAGTGTAATGTAAATGCGATCCAGCCATCGTATCTACATTCAGAGGGCGACATAATTTAAATCCCCGCCCAGTCTCTCCGCGTGGCTGTCAGAAAATAATGGACAGACGCGGTTTTGACAAGAAATTAAAGTTCTTTGAACTTTACAATAAACGTCTGTCTTTAAAACAGTTTATTTACACTTGCATGATACCTTGTGTGTCATTTTTTCATTTTAATTATGCAACAATATCTAAACGAGGCGATCGCATAGGCCTATGTTTTTATTGTTTCAGTTTATTTCCAATATTGCATGCTTAACTTAACTTGATGTGACTTGTTTAACATGATCAACTCAGTTATTTTTCAACTCTGGAAGTATTTTTTTAAAAATTAATTTGATTGAAGACTGGCGATTGCATCGGAAAGTAAAGTAACTATAGTGAGTGAAAGCAATAGGACATTGTTTAATTTGTATTGTCTTTACTCTTTTCTGGTGTCGTATAGCCTACCCTTATTTAGTTCTAATTAATGTGATGTGCAATCTTTTATTTCTTTAATTCAAAGTGTTCGGATTCTGCCGTTACACACCGTACAAGATTAATGTTGGGAAACTTAAATTGGTAGATTAAACTCTATTTGTGATCGATTGTATTTTTGTGGAATAAATCACAAAAATTCCATGCTGTTTGCACTGCCTTGATAGAGGCTAAAGTGAAAGTTGTTTTACGCTAATGAAGCCATTTGAAGCATCTGCCTTTCAAACGCGCCTAATTTAAATATTTTGCAGGAAACAGAAATCCGATCAGTTATCCAGATACAGAGACCACTTAATGTGATCAAATATAAATGCACTGTGTCCTAATTGGCTAATGATCTGGGGCCAGTTGCATAAACTTAGTCACTATATTAAGACTGTGTCTTAAAGGGATACTCCACCGTTTTTTCATATTAAACTATGTTATTCCCTTAACTAAGACGAGTTGATACATACCTCTCTCGTCTCAGTGCGTGCACTAAATCGCTATGTCTTGCGGCGAAACTTTGTTAGCACTTAGCTTAGCCCAGTTCATTCAAAAGGGGCCAAGCAGAGAAGCTACCAAACACCTCCACGTTTTCCCTATTTAAATACAGTTACTTGAGTAGTGTAACTCGACCTAGGACGGTGACACAAAACAAAACGTTGCGCTTTTCTAAGCATGTAAAATGGATAACTATATTGTATGGCGGAATACCATAGCAAGTGCTCGGGAGCACTTTGACTTTGCGCAGTAATATCTTCACTCGTGAAAAGTCCTCTCACCGGCCCCCGCTCCCTCTCATTTCCGTCAATAGAACCAACGTGACCTGCACCAGTAGTAATAGTTTGAGCAGAGTTGACGAAGTATCAGGTTGTAGGAAGATAGTTTGTGGACAATCATGGTTATAACGTGCATCGTAAAGGGTTGTGATAACAAGGAGAAGGTATATAGTGCCGTCATGTTTCACAGAATTCCAACTCACCACATACAGCGGAGAGCTTGGTTAGCTGCTTTGAACAAGAATCCAAAAACACCGTTGCTGTTCGCAACAGTCACACTTGCACCACCAATTGCTGTTTGCCCGTGTTCTTTCGCCGGCTCCGGTCTGTTCTGGTTCGTATCTTTTTTCCCTCTCACGGTCCATAAGAGCTAATTCCTCCTCCGTGTACTCGGGTTCAAACAGATATGGCTCTGGGTCTGCTACAAACAAGTCATAATCATCTACAAAGTCCGCCATTGCAAATGATCTCTTGCAGTTTGCTAATAGCACAGGTGGTAAAAGTCACGTTGGTTCTATTGACGGAAATGAGAGGGAGGAGGAGAGGGAGCGGGGGCCGGTGAGAGGACTTTTCACGAGTGAAGATATTACTGCGCCAAGTCAAAGTGCTCCCGAGCAATTGCTATGGTATTCCGCCATACAATATAGTTATCCATTTTACACGCTTAGAAAAGCGCAACGTTTTGTTTTGTGTCACCGTCCTAGGTCGAGTTACACTACTCGAGTAACTGTATTTAAATAGGGAAAACGTGGAAGTGTTTGGTAGCTTCTCTGCTTGGCCCCTTTTGAATGAACTGGGCTAAGCTAAGTGCTAACAAAGTTTCGCCGCAAGACAGAGCGATTTAGTGCACACACTGAGACGAGAGAGGTATGTATCAACTCGTCTTAGTTAAGGGAATAACATAGTTTAATATGAAAAAATGGTGGAGTATCCCTTTAAGAACTAGTTTGACCAGTTAACCAAGGGGTAATCAATGTTATTTTTCCAATTCAAATTACACCAGTCTACCTTTTTATATAATGGACTTTAAAAAATTAGGACCACTCTTCAAGAAAAACATTAGTGTCTTAACTTTTAAGACTAGTCTAAGTGGTTTATGCAACCGGACCCTGATCTCCTTGATCGGACCACGGTGATCGCATATTAATGCCAAGTGTAAACGCAGTCATTTATGGCACTTGCTATGTGAACACACACACTTGTATATGTGGTTTACGGGGACTCTCCATAGGTGTAATGGTTTTTATATGGAGCTACCCATCACAGAAAACTTTTGGCATTTTTTGAATATCGTAAAAATGGTTTAGTATATTTTTTAAGCCATTTGGTTAATGAAGACACTTCCTATTACTTCCAAATATTATTGAACTAAAATGTAGTTCATTGATTTCATTAAAAAACGGTCAGTTTTGACTGATGAACAGTCAAAACTGCCCCCCCCCCCCCCCCATTAACAATACCAGTTATTTGACACAAGCTTCATAACTGAAGACAAAAACATCCTCTATAATTTGAGAGTATTTTGAATTTGCTTGATGTTGTGCCACATGATGTACACCACAAGTAAGCGATGTGACAAAACTGCATTGTTCTCATAATCAAGGTGCAGACAGTGTATAAGCAAGAGTTAATTCTGCAGTGAGGACAGCTTCATTCATTGTATCTGGAGTGTTTGTTAGAGTTCAGGCAGTGAACTCTCTGAACTGCAGAGCTCTAGCAGACGCGTGAAACTTTGTGAACAGCTTCAGTGATTATTATGAGATGAGTGTTCCAGTACTGCCACTCACATTCTGCATAATTTATGCAGCATTTGAATGACAGTTTTGCTTGTCAAGCTGCTAAAAGAGTAAAAGTGAATTGTGCCTTGCTACACAATTACTACACAAGTACTAACAATTATAATTTTTGTCTTAATCAAGCTGCCCTAGTTTTTTGTGTTAGTCAGTAGATGTCAAGTGGTGTTTATCTTGTATTTACGTTTAGAATGTATAAACTTCATTGCGTTATATAGCAATTTATAGCAATATATCAAACCAAGTGACATTTATTTTAAAGATAGATAGCACAATGTTCAAGCTAGTTTGATGTTGGGTGTGAAGGGTAAAATGATAGGGCGCATCTCAATGAGCTCACTAGCTGCCTAGGTCACGAACCAGTAGGTTATATCATGTACACAGATTCAGGCACTGGTAAGGACTGTAAGGACCCTGACTCACTACACATTGGAACACTGATGACTCTGTTTCCGGAGACATAACAACATCCTCATTGTACAACATCACTACTGGTATTTATGAACAACAGCAGAACTGAAATCTTTATTGAGAATGAGAATAGACATGAAAATGCACTATCCAAACTTAAATGATTAGAATTCAAGAATGCTTTGGAGTACAGACCTAAGTTTGCTCTTGTTTTAAAGAAGACACACAGCAGATTTTTGTAGAAGTAAAAGCAAATTTACAATAAATCAAATGCACTGTACTAAACATTTTATATAATATTTATATTTTATCAAACATATGTGACTCTAAAATTGCTATCAAATGAACACCATATGTCTAACCAAGTTGTGTTCCAAATTTGAAGTTGATATCACAAAAATTGAAGTTCCTATGAGATTTTGTTTAAGCACGGTACCAACAACAGCCACCGGGTGTCACAGACATTCTTTTGAATTTTTTTTTGTTACAAGTTGATACATTTCTGTCCAAATATCACATATCTATCACAAAACAGTTGGCAAATATGGAACTGTGAGACTCAGAACTTTCCGATGATATGTGTTTTGTCAAGATTAGAAAAGGTTTTGACTATCAAGTAGCTAAAATAAATATTGTAATATGAAACCTGCCACCACTAAGGGAGGAGCTCGCTAAAAAAAATTAAAGTACTGTTTCCATGCAATGCAACTTTCGATTTCAAAATGGTTTTCACAGACTGAATCTTGAGTTCGTAAGCTTTTTTTTTAAATTTTGATGATTAGAGCGTACAGCTCATGAAAGTCCAAAATCCAGTATCTCAAAATATTAGAATATTTCCTAAGATCAATCAAAAAATGGATTTTCAAAACAGAAAAGTTCAAGTTCTTTAAAGTATGAATAATTTGTGCACTCAATACTTGGTCGGCAGCACATATTACAGCAAATGACTTGCTCCTAGCACAAATTACAGCATCAGTGAAGTGTGGCATGGAAGTGATCAGCCTGTTGCACTGCTGAGGCACTATTGAGCCTTCAGATCATCTGTATATTGTTGGATCGACTGTTTCTCATCTTTCTCTTGAAAATATCCCATAGATTCAGGGGTCAGGCATGTTGGCTGGCCAATAAAACACCGTAATATCATGGTCAGCAAACCACTTGGAAGTGGTTTTTGCACTGTGGGCAGGTGCTAAAGTCCTGCTGGAAAAGGAAATCAGCATCTCCATAAAGCTTGTCAGCAGATGGAAGCATAAAGTGCTCCAAAATCTCCTGGAAGATGGCTGCATTGACTTTGCACTTGATAAAACACAATGGACCAACACCAGCAGATGTCACGGCCCCCCAAATCATTACTGACTTCAGAAACTTCCCACTAGACTTCAAGCAGCTTGGATTCTGTGCCTCTCCAGTCTTCTTTCAGACTCTGGGACCATGATTTCAACATGAAATGCAAAATTTACTTTTATCTGAAAAGAGGACTTTCGACCACTGTTCACTGTCCAGTTCTTTTTCTCCTTAGCCCAGGTAAGATGCTTCTGACGTTGTTTCTGTTTCAGAAGTGGCTTGGTAGTACTTTTCCTGAAGATGTCTGAGTGTGGTGACTCTTGATGCGCTGACTCCGGCTTCATTTGACTCATTGTGAAGCTCTCCCAAGTGTTTGAATCGGCTTTACTTGACAGTATTCTCAAGCTTGTGGTCATCCCTGTAGCTTGTGCACCTTTGCCTACCCAATTTCTTCCTTCTAGTCAACTTTGCATTTAATATGCTTTGATACATCACTCTGTAAACAGCCACCACATTCAGTAATGACCATCTGTAACTTACTCTCTTTGTGGAGGGTGTCAATGATTGTCTCCTGGACCATTGCCAAGTCAGCAGTCTTCCCCATTAGTGTGGTTTCAAAGAACAAGAGATACCCGGAATTTATACTGTAGGGATGGTCATTTAACGAAACTCAAATGTAAATATTCTAATATTTTGAGATACTGGATTTTGGACTTTCATGAGCTGTACGCTCTAATCAACAAATTAAAAAAAAAAAAAAACTTTTGAAATGTTTTACTTTACATGTAGGGAATCTAGTATAAATGAAAGTTTCATTTTTTAAAATAATTTACAATAAAAAAATGAACTTTTTCATGATATTCTAATTATATGACCAGCACCTGTATGTATGAATGTCATAGGCTGTGGTACCAAGTAATTATTCTGAAGAAGCAGAGCCGGCAAAAAAGATGTCCTTGACATCCTCGCCCAAGGTTTTCTTGATAAATTGTCTAGGCTCCTGGGTATTGATGTTAGTGGCAGGGCTCATACTCGTGTGTCATTCTCATTGAATGTTTCAACACTTCTTGTGGGAGGTGCTTGAGCTCTGCTTATTAAACATAGTTGTTTTACCTCAGCCAATCAGGTGTCTTCACAGACTTCCACTGTGAATCTCGCTGCCCTACTTTTAAGAAGCTGTGAAAATTGACTCTTTCTCTAGCTTCCTTTTCCCTTGCTCTGCCTAATAGTATATCTCCACTGTCTCATTAATGGCTTCTCACACTCCCTCGTTTTCCACAATCTCTCTCTCTCCTTCCAATTCTGCCTGTTAAAATAAAGGTAGATGGTAAAATATGATAATTTTGAGCTACTCATTTTATAAATCACATATTTTCCCACTTATAATAATAATAATCATAATAATATATTTTTAATATTACCAAATATAATATAATAAAATATAATATAATTATTAATGACCAAATAAAAATAAATGTGTGGTTTAAATTTACCATATACACTGCCCAGCCAAAAAAGAAAAAGAAAAAAAGTTGCTGTATGGATTTAAATAGGCAAATGCTTAAGAGTCTATGACTGGATCATTATTGCAGTGATTATTATGTTTCTAGCAGATTATATGTTTGGAAAAAGTCCTTCTTACCTTAATTAATGGAGTGTGTATTTCTTAAACAACCATGCAGAAAGAATGACAATGTCAAGATTCATCAGGTTGTTTGGGAGGGAGCATGAAGAATCATTTTCACACATGAATTGGCTCCTCTGAGTCCAGGCCTTAAATTCATTGAAAGTTTTGGGATGTGCTGGAGTAGTCTTTACAGAGTGCTCGACTCTTTCATTGTCAATACAAGATCTTGACCAAAAATTGATGCACCTCTTCATTCACGGCTCTGTCAATAGACAGAGCCGTAGTTCACGGACAAGCCACGCAATATCACGTTCAGTATCGAAGTCGATTCATCTTCGATACTGAACGCGATTTTGCGTGGCTTGTCCGTGAACTACGGCTCTGTCTATTAAAAGGCGCTCCATTTGAAAGCAGGTGATGGCGATTTAGCGGTAATCAGGGAACCGGCTTTACTGACGAAATGCGCGTGAGAATCGCATGCGATATATCGCCCAGCCCTACTCTTCATGGAAATAACATAACGACATTTATTTCCATCAAGAGGTGCATCAATTTCTGGTGTCTTCCTACATTTAGGAAATGAAAAGCTACACTCTCCATCAATTAGGTTTAGAAGAACTGATGCATATAACATACTAGAAACATAATAATCACTGCAATAATGATCCCTTAAGTATTTGCATATTTAAATCTAAACAGCAACTTTTTTTGGCCGGGCAGTGTATATAGTAACTACATTAGTTAAAATGAACTGTGAAAAATACTAAAATATTTGTTAATCTCTGTTAATTTCATCATAAGTTGTATCTGTTAATATTATTTAATGGACCTGAGTTGACATGAACTAACAATGAACAGTTGTATTTTTATGATCTAAAGTTAACAAAGATTAATAAATTCTGTAACAACTGTATTGCTTAGTTAATGTTAGTTAATGCATTAAATGTAAAGTGTTGCCATAAAATTGTAATTGTAAATATGTAATAATGTATAATACAATAACAATAATACATGTAATGATTATATTATGAAAAATCGAAATAATTATATTATCATAGAAATAAAAGTTATTTCAATTATGATTACAGCCCAGCTTTTATTTAAGTGGTCTTAGAAGGTATGCAATCCAGGGCGTATTTTCTGTGGTTATCTTTAGTGTATATAATTTAATATTTCATATCTGCCTGTGTTTTGAAAAATGTGTTGTCTAGCTTAGTTCTGATTATGATTTGGTCCACCTTTTAATTGTAATTAACCTGCAGGTCATTCTGTGGACAAACTGTGAGGAAGCATTACTGTGTCAACACTGCCATTTTAAAATATCCTTTACAGAAATAAAGATATAAATAAAGGTCTTGTTGTTATGATTAGATTCAGATTTAGTTTAAATAATGTAGCAAATTGAAACCTCAAAGTGCTTCAGATCCTCCTTTGTTGCATGTCAGTCCATCTGAAACATTAAAAACTCTTGCAGTGTCACAAGATATAAATCACAATGTTAATTGCCCTATTAAAGGCAGGGTAGGCAAAAAAATGTATAAAAAACTTTTTTTCAAAATTTGTTTAAACTTTATTTATATATCAATACATAATTAAAATGTAAGTACTCTGAAAAAGAAAGTATAAAAATCGAGTGTCTGTAGACCTCTCACGACTGTTTTAAAGACAGCTCATTATTTCCATTCACTCCACCCCCTCCCTTCTGGGCTCCTTCCAAAGCCACGCCCCCAAAACGCATGAACGTGTGACTCCGACCACTGAGCTGGAAGACGCATTATTTACCTGAGACGAGCGGAGAGGAAGGAGCACGGCATGTAGTGACATCATGTCAGAATCACATGTAATAAAAATAACTTTATAATTATGAAGATAAACAAACAAGATGTATTTTAGTACTCACTATCAAGCTAGCATATTGATATTGGTAAAGTTTAAAATATATATTTTTTGATTCGCTAACGAGCTATCTATAAGGCAAAGCTAAAAACAGGTTGCATGATACACGTTTTCCATTACCATCATTTACACTGTGATGAAGATGAATTTCGTGTAAGATTCATAACATATACGTTGTTCTACAGATCAACAGAGTAACATACACTCAAATATCAACTCACAACTGCATTGCAGACACAAAATAATAACACACACATACAACAAAGTGTGTACGACACACACAGATACAAGATAAAGACATCAGTAAACATAGTTAGAGAATATAAAAACAAAACAAAGGCGAAAAAAAACGTGCAGGTAAACTTACAGGTGAACATGGTAAAAGAGTTAGACAGAGGGTAAAATTATGCACAATTCAACACTATAGCTATCATTATTTATCGTCTCTACTACGGCTCGCTAAGTAATGTTATGTTAGCTATATTACGCAGCTACGTGTGCTAATGACACATGCTTCATGAAAAAATAAACAAAAAAATATGTATGATCAAAATACAAAAAGAAAGATTTACCTGTCCAGCAGAAATAAAGCCATCAAGGAGTCACTTTTCAGCCCCTTGAGTTCCCTCAGTTCTCGCCATCGCTGGAAAGCCACGCCGATATTAACTCGCGTTTTATTTCTTTGTTTATCCAAAGACTTTTTGTTCATTGCCTTTTCTTGTACTGTTACTGTCTTCCTTTTTTTGCCTGGTTTGCCTTCACTAACTGCATAGGCCGATACTGTGAATTTAGCTTGCTGTTTCTCTGCCATTGTTTTGGTATTCCTAGGATCCATGCCTCTTGGATTCCCCAAATCAAACGTGCGCGCGCAAGTGGCAGGTCATGTGTGGCAAAAGGGTGGTTGCCATGGTTGCGAGAGAGTGACAGCCGCCTAAGCCAATCCTATGTTTCGTCCCGGATGGAAATAATGAGCTGTGTTTAATACAGATTAAACGGTCTAGAGTCACTCGATTTTTATACTCTTTTTATCAGAGTTCTTACATTTTAATTATGCATGTATATATATAGAAAGTTTAAACTCACTGCTCAGACTCCTGATCAGTACATCCGTGCCAATGTCACAGTATCGAGCCAGGAGAACGATTCTATTTTCATCAAGGAGCCCTCATTCTCTCACTGGCTCGAAGTGATATTCGAGCCAGGAGAACGGGAGCCCTCACCTGGGTCTGATGATAATTGATTTCCTGCCTTGCTATGCGAGGTCTGTGCAGTGTAATACACCTCTAATTATCCACTGCCGAAGGCCTCATAACTTGAATCTACTGCAATGATGCTCAGACAGAATATGTCTCAATGCACTCCCATAAAGCACTCACTGAACGTGTACGTTTCTCAGTAATGCAATTCCTGTTGTTTTGACCTATAGTACCATTGGGTAAGGCTAAACAATCATTTCCCAGCATTTTTTGTGTTGATTCTATCTCATGTATGCTATTTTAACTTTTTGTCTGTTCAATATGAGCAACAGTTTGATTCACTTTGTTTAATCGAAATGAATGTTCTTGGTGGGCGCTTTTTTCATAAAGAGGCTCAAAGAGGTTTTTGTTCGCTTTTAAATTTTGAGTTCATGCACTATGAAGGATCTGTGTATTTGGATAGTTTTACAGAATTTTTTCAATTACACAATTATACAGAAATTATCAAACATATGGTAAAACATTTTTTTATGGTTGTGAGGGGGGAAATGGATTTAAATATGGTACAATATGGATCCCTAAATAAATCAAATTATTTATATGTGAGTGAGTGAGTGAGTGAGTGAGTTAGTTAGTTAGTTAGTTAGTTAGTTAGTTAGTTAGTTAGTTACGGAGCCCCACATATGACATGCAGGAAAACAATAGTAAGCTAAATCATGCGCACGCTTTACTAAGTCATTCCCTCGATTTGTAAATCGTGTGCACGATTTAGCAAATCAAGGGAACAAATTAGTTAATCGTGTCTACGATTTACTTTTTTCTCCTGCGTGTCATGTCTGGGGCTCCGTAGTTAGTTGACTTGAGTTTAATGGTGCTAAAGAGGATGTTTTGTTTTATACATTTTTGCAATATTACTTGAAACTGCCTTTACTAACTGATAAAAGACTATTTAATAGGTGCACTGAAAGGAATAATATTAATATACATCATCTGTGCACGAAGTAGGGCCTTAAAAACATCAGCCAACGATGATCGCATAAACGATTGGCCCTCTGGCTTGTCAATCACTGCCGTGACGTTCCTTGTGCGAGACGTGCGCGGCTGCGCACTCCAGTAACTTTCCACACTCCACAGGCGCCGCATACAATGTTTTTGTCAGGAGACAGGAATAACAACTGCAGATTATGAGTTACCTGCGGTGAGTCCGACATAATGAATCCACTAACACGACACAGCGAATGCCGGTGGTAAACACTCGTGTTCCAATACACGTGCATGAGTTTTGCGAGGCGTTCCCTCGAAATGAGCTGTGAAGGAGGGGGGTTGTTCTTACGCATGCGCTCATTTATAAAACTCACTAACAGTCTTTGGTTTCTCAGTCGACGAAAAGATCCTCTTTAGCACCTTTAATAGTTTTTCCAAAAGACATGAACCTTGCACAGTCTTGGAGGTCTTGGTTATTAGAAGAGAAAATTCTGGAGGCAGAGAAGTGCAAAACAAATCACAATTCTAAAAACAAAATCGCAAATTACAAACAGTGCAAATGTAAAAACAAAATTACAAGTCAGAAAACACTGCATAACCGAAAACAAAATAACATTCAGAAAACGCAGGAAAAAATGAAGACAAAGTGGACAATGTACAAAATGGCAATATGTTTACTGGCGCAAGGGCAGGACTACCTGTCAATCACGTGACATCACCAACCACAGCAAACCACAACCATCAACAACACTAACCAATTCCACATGGACAAAATCAAGTCCTGCCCTACATTTGTACTTGTTCTTGAAGACGTTTCAATCGGATGTACATCACAATAGGGAAAAGACTATTGCAACTTCTGTTTCATGCGGACTTTTAAGGTCTGTGTTAGGGCTGGACGATTAATCATAAAGTAATCGAAACCAAAATTTAGAACGTATTACCGACGTGATTTTCCCATTAAGAAATGTTACGACCCGTAGACACAATAACTGCTGAAAGTGAGCTGTTAAGTTGGAGCACACTTTCATTAGGAAAAAAATATCCCACCTTTAATAGTCAAGCATATTTACAGTACAAACCTTGTCAGTGAACTATGAGGGCAAAACAAAAACAAAATAATCGTTCATTAATCGTAATCAAGGTCAAATGTTCAATTAATCCAGATTTTGATTTTAGGTCATAATCATCCAGCCCTAGTCTGAGTCTGAGGTAAACATCCTTATTTAGCAACTTCTTAACAACTTACATTTTCAAAGAAAAAAAAAAAAACCTGCTTCAAAATTTTCATTTGAGGTATGACTATGATCTGTGATATCACAGATATTGAAAATCCAGAAGAAGAAAAAAAAACACATTAGAAAGGAACCTATGGTTTGAATGTCAATTGACTCCTGGCTTTTCAGGCTACAAACTGTGCGTTATGCTATGTTATGCGTCACACACACATTGAGTAGGAGGTGCTAAAGGTTACTGGTCTCTGACCTATTTCAGATCATTATTATTTTGTCATCATTCAATATCCTTCATATCCCTCGATGTACATAAATTAGACTTGCATGTACTGTAACAGAAATACACTCCTTGCTAGTCATTGATCAAAAACACACTATGCTGGTACAACGCTCCCTTCCTCCTCAGATACTTCCTAATCACCAGCGTTAGCAAGCAGTGAGTAACTTATTAAAGTCAATCTCTCTTTGGCGTTTGGTTAATTGAGTCTTCCATGTATTGAATTATGCATGATTCTCCTGAGCAGGTTTGATTATCAGCTCCTCTACTGTAGAAGCTCAAATTGTTCATCATGTAAAATCAAATGCAACAACCCGCTTAGAATTTCAAATCTAGTCACAGACTATGTACTACGCTAATTGCTGTTTACTAATGTCACTGAACAGCTAATCAATCAGGTACAGAAGCTGAACGAAGACACAAAAAGATATCTTAGGGTATGTTCAAATGCAATGCATTGTGGGATACAGTATTCTGTTCAATATGCTTGTTGTATACTAAAAATTTGGGTAAATTTAGTTATTAGAATTATAGTATTCCATGCAAGGTTTTATTGTGCACAGTATACATACTATATAATACAGCAATAATAAGTACAGCAGTATGCTGGCATGCTATTCCAAACTTGTATAGGAATATTCTGGATGAAGTACAAGTCAAGCTCTATTGACAGCATACAGCATGTGACATACTAGAGCTTGTAGTATAAACTTGAATATCCCTTCAGTGTTTCATATAAAACCTGAAAATGAATGCTTGTTAGTTTGTTGTTGCACTATTCTGTGTATATTTGTATTTGTTTTTTGTTTTTTATTTAATCTTCCCACTGGCCATAATCTGAACTACCTTCTTAAAATGTTCTGTCTTGTCGAAGACTAAAGGATTTTGTGTCTTAGGGTGAGTAAACTGTTGCATGGAATTACTGAAACATATCTGGCCCCACTTTTGAGTACACTTGTGCCCAAAATATAAACGATTTCCCATAATAAACCACAAAAACCATTCACTGTGGTGAATTATGTGTTCGGAGTCTTTCAGTAGGCACTATTAGAGGCTAATGTGGGTGGATTGGTCCGCCATACCTCTCTCCCCTCAGGCTGCGCACGGCCCACAGCTTCACCTCTACTAATCAGAACCTCTCATCATCACGGCAGTGTAGTTTCCAGGGAACTGGGTCAAACTGGCTTCGCTCCAACATTCACCACTACTGGGTCTCCTTAGAAGCACTGCTGACTGGGCTCCAGCTCAGAGCTATAGAAAAATCAATGCAGACCCATCATTTACTCAGATTCCAAAACCCTGCCAAGCATATTCATTATTTTCCCTTCGCTTTTTCACCTTAAATACCTAGTATATTACATTTTTTTTGTCAATACAAAATCAGACTCTATTCATTTTCTTAACATGCATCCCTGGTCGTATTGTTCAAAATACATTGGTGTATGTTAGTCAAAAGAAAATGTAATAATTTGGTTCAGTTCTGAAATAACTTTCCTTCCTGAGGTCATCCATCACTGTAAAAACATTTTGTTAGGTAACCTAAAAAATTAGCTTCTTTTAAATGATTAATTTTTTTTTTCAATTTTATTTTATTGTTATTGTTGCTCCAGTGGTTACTCCAATTAAAGTAATTTTATGTCATGGGTCAGATAGAAATAGTTCCTTAAGATCTAATTTGTATTGGTAATAATAATCACAATCAATTATAATATGTCACGTAACAGAAGAGGACAAACAGGTACAGTGCTCAGCGTAAATTAGTACACCCCTTTAAAAAAAGTAACAATCTCAATGAACACAAAAACAATTTACAAAATGTTGACAAGACTAAGTTTAATATATCATCTGTTTAAAATAAGGTTAATAATAAAGTTTTACTCAAATTAGGGTGATGCAAAAATAAGTACACCCCACAACAAAAACTACTACATCTAATACTTTGTATGGCCTCCATGATTTTTAAACACAGCATCAAGTCTTGTAGGCATGGAATGAACAAGTTGGCGACAACCAGCAGCACTCATACAGCCCCACATAAGGACACTGCCACCACCATGTTTCACTGTAGGCACCATACATTTTTCTTTGTATTCCTCACCTTTGTGACACCATAAAGTTTTGAAGCCATCAGTTTCTAAAACATTTATCTTGGTCTCATCACTCCAGAGTATAGAGTCCCAGTAGTCTTCATCTTTGTCAGCATGGGCCCTGGCAAACTCTCTGTGAGATGGTTGCAGTTCCATCTTTTTAAATGTTTTGTACCACTTTTGCTACAGTATTCTGACTGATAAGTAAAGCTTTGCTGATGTTCTTGTAGCCTTCACCTTTCTGGTGTAAAGAAATGATTTTCTTTCTCAGGTCTTGTGACATTTCTCTTCCATGTGGTGCCATTGCTGACAACATGAAATGGGAAGGGTTTTTAACACCCTTTTATAGTCAACTGCCTGCTGGACACCTGTGTAATGAATAATTATACTCACCTGTTGTTGAATTCTTGTTAAATTAGACATTTGTAGTCTAAAATGTAGCTTTGCTCCAGAGACTTTCAGTGGGGTGTACTCCTTTCTGCATCACCCTAATTTGAGTAAAACTGAAAATTTTGTTCTTTAAGTTATATTATTAACCTTAATTCATGTTATAAGTTAAACAGATGTTATATAAAACTTGTCAACATTTTGGAAATTGTTTTTGTGTTCATTGAGATATTGTTTAAAATGTTGCTTTTCAAAGGGGGTGTACTCATTTACGCTGATCACTGTAAGTAAAATAGAAATCTGCCGATCTGGTGACAATGAGTGTCTGAGGTGGGTGTCTGATACCCCTTTTCCACCAAGGCAGTTTGAGTGCTGGTTCGGAGCCAGAGCCTAGTTTCAAATCAGTTCTTTGTCTTTCGACACACAAAGCACCAGCTCCGAACCAGGAAAAGTGGTTCGTAAGTAGCACCAAAACATTGCTGGGCTAGAAGTAAGAACTGCTTGCATCAGGGGCTGGAGGTGGGGTTACCGTGACCAACAAGAAACTTGTGACCGCCATTTTTGAAATAGCAGCTAATCGAGCTAATAGCAGCTCAATTGTAATCTCCGTCTATATACAAATTACGGTGAACCATGTTTGGATGCCGATGTAGGTTCGCAAAGCCATGAGCATCAACAGTAGTGAAACATCCGCGATTGTTGATAGAAGGCTTGTTCGAGATGCTTCGGAGCAGCGCGGACCGATTCGGTGGGTGCCGCGGATCCGCGGGAACGCTTGTAGAGCATACGACTCCTTGTGCTTTTGGATCGTTCTCGCGGAGCTTTGATGTCATGCCCCGATCGCTATGCGAGAAGCCGATGCATCTCGTAGAAGCTTGGTGTGTTTGTGTTTGGCGCTGCAGCGCTAGCTTTGCTGTGAAATATGAGATATGATATATGAGTGAAGAAAAGGGCCCATCTAGCTTGACGAGGGTTAATACATTTGGCTTCCCGCAGAAATTCCAGGTTTCTATGATCCGTGATGACCTCGAAGCTATGATTAGCTCCCTCCAGCCAATGTCTCCATTCTTCTAGGGCTAGCTTGATGGCAAGGAGTTCTCGATTACCGATGTCATAATTCTGCTCCGCCGGGGATAGCTTCTTATAGAAGAAGGCGCATGGATGGAGACGTGGACGATCCCCCTGCCACTGTGACAAAACCGCTCTGACCCCGGTGGTGGAGGCATCAACCTCGACGATGAAAGGGAGATTTGGATCAGGATAAACCTGGATCGGAGTGGATTGGAAGACTTCTTTCAGATGATGGAATGCTTCGATAGCAGATGGGTCCAGGACAGAGACTTGGGCCGCCCTTTAGGAGTGAAGTGAGTGGTGAGCTTAGCAAACTGTAGTTGTGGATGAATCGTCTGTAGAAGTTAGCGAATCCCAGGAAATGTTGAAGTTCCTTTACACTGCTGGGCTTGGGCCAGTTCTGAATGGTGTCCATCTGGATGTACTGGATGTACTCCTCCATGGCCTTCTGCTCCTTGGTGGACAATGGGTAAACTCTGCCTTTGGGAGTTTAGGAAAACCTTCCAACCATGTCATTATGTGTAGTGAGTTGGCTCACATGATTTATGTTTCATGTTTCAAAACTACCATTAAGGGAACATATAGTGAGCATCAAAACTCCCTGGTTTTCACAATGCATTGTGGGACTTTTTAGGGAGTGAACGTTTCAGTGCACTGGTTGGATTTCGTGATTGAGACCGCCCTTAAAATGGTCGACTCTTGTTGATCATTTATTTAGCAACCAATCAATTTTCAGTGGAGTCCTGTTTCTTGTTACTGGATGTCCTGTTTTACTAATAAACAGTAGTAAAATGGGATTTACGTTGTTTTACTTTGATGTTAATGGTTGACTGCAAATTAACTGTAAAGTCAGTTTAAAAATAAGCAAAGGTTAAATGTGGACCATTCTGGCTTGGAAAATAAGGCAAATTCTGATCTGAAACCTGAGGGGTATATATCAATGTTTGTTGTACTGTATTTTGAAGTGCTTTAAGGATTTTGCTTCGTGACTGGAATAAATGAATCATCTAAATGGAGGGAGTTTTGGCACAGTGATGATAATTGCCTGTTCCCTCACATTAATCTGCACTTAATCTAGGCTAATCTCAAGCCAGAGGCCTTTATACTGAAGCTCTTGTACATGCGTCAAATGGAGGACTGGGAAATTGGGTACATCTATATCTGGACCTTTATTCTAATAACAGTATTTTAAACTGTTTGAACTTTTGAAAGAAAAACAAACAGCTAGTGTGAATGGACTACAGAGAATTTGCTCCAATTGGAGACTATAGAAAATTATTAGTTAGATTGCTTAGAAAAATAATAGAGCATCTATGGGTTTGTTTAAATCTTTAAACCTGAATATGAGCTATAGTTGCAGTGATGCTTGCCTTAGTAAACACACTTTCTGTCCATTAAACTGATGTGTATTAAAATGGATTTTTCTCTTTGGTGAATATAACCACACTAACTGGCTACAATCAAATTGCACAAAACCGTTCAATAGCACATTCACCTTAATCTTGTTTCTTGTCTTTCCTAATTTCATGTCTCCCTCCCTGTTATGCTCCTCTTGCATTCCACTTATCTCCATCTTCAAACTTGTTTCTCAGAGATCCCATTAAACTCTTGCCTTTGATCTGCAGGTCCTTCACTCTGTCTTTATGTGATCTCTTAAGATCCCTCTATTATACTACCATCTCTACTGATCTCTTTTTATATTTGTCTGTGTTTGTCTTAAATCTCCCAATCAGGATTTAAATAGATAGTTAACCCCAAAATGTAAATTTATTCACCTCATGTCGGCCTAAACCCAGTGTTGTTTTTGACCTCAATGACTTTCCTTTTATGCAAAATAAGAAAGGTTTGGACTGACATGAGAGTGCGAAAATGATGAATGAACTTTAATTTTGGGGGTGAAATATCCCTTTAAAGATGCCATATTAAGCCCTTTTACAAAGTCTTGACAAATGTCACCCTGGAAGAAAACTCAAGACTATAATCGAGGTGTTTCAGGGAGTTCAGAAACAGTGCACACTGAAATAGAAAATAACTTCCTTTGAAGTGACTTTGTGCTTTGTAGCTTTGCAGACATATTTTAATGCTCAAACAGTAACATTACACATTAAGGAAAGTTGAAAATGTAAAAAAAGCATAATAGCCCTCTTTAAATTTAACATTGACAATATGTTAGTCCAATATATAATGAATAAATCTATAAATAAATTGTAACTCTGTTTGATTTGAGCATTGCCAGATCCTGGCAAATATGAGATGTGTTCTGTTTCTACAGATATCTGACATGTGCTCAATATTTACAGGGATTCTCTCTGTTTCTCTTGCCCCACTCATTCCTAACGGGTAAATTTTGTGAGCCCTCTTTGCTTTACTTTTCCGCCCCCTTCTTACTTCTTACTTCAGCTGCTATCTGCCTGCTCCACAGACTGCTCCACAGGATAAATGTCTACCCATGAAAAGTCTCTAAACCTGTTAGAAGCCAAAAAATGTGGGTGGGATGATAATAGCTTCTTACAGTACAAGTGAAGTTAATCATTTCACAAAATAAACTATAAAATATATTTTCCTTTATTACAGTTACTGCTAGTTTACATGGTTTCATCCAGTGTTGCTGTTTAACCTGTTAGTCTTTTGTATTTATAGTTTTGAATTTATTATATAGTATTGATTTTTTTTTAAAATGTTATTCTACTTTCTAGTGAGGTCCTGTCAGTACGTTTAGAATTAACGCTACCATTCAAAAGTTTGGGATCGATAAGATTTTTTAAACGTTTTTGAAAGAAATCTCTTATGCTCACCTAGGCTGTATTTATTTGATCAAAAATTCAGTAGACACAGTAATATTGTGAAATGTTTTTACAATTTGAATATATTATTTTTATTAACCCTTAAATGCAGGCCTGTTTCGCCAATCATTCTATATCTATCTATATCTATATCTAACACGGAAGGATCTTTACCTGTCGTGATAATATAAAACTCCTCTGATATTAGAGTAACAATTACAGAAGAATAAAATAAATCGTATTTTGTTACCTTTTGGAGCTTGAAAGGGCTCCGTTTGAGCAGATGTTTTATGTCATCATCACTTTCCTCGTCAGAGCTCATTTCCCAGTAAATTCAGCAAATAATAGGCTAGTTTTATGTTTGAGGTCACGAATATGAGCCATTCGCGATCTCAAACATATTCTCAGAACTATATAATTTTCAACATCTTCAAAATCAATATTTCGATCGCTAACAGCTTCACCAGATACATCCAGTGACAGTCATATTTGATTGCGTTCAGTACTTGCTCTGCAGTAAATCACTGAGCCATTTCATGTTTCTCTTATTATTTAGTTTTCTGTCTAAATGAGTCGTCACTTCAGCATTGTGTATCAGATATTGCCACCTTGTGGAATAAAGGTGAATTGCACTTATTCTGTCATCTAAGATTCAATTATTGTCGTGCAGAAAAAATATACGTACACTGATACACACCTCGGGTCGTTTGCGACCCTATACAATTTTTACAAAAAATGAATACAAAAATAGGCATTCTTTTATAATTTTATGATTTTTTTCTTGTTATATTCTTTATAATGAATTGACTGAGGAATACCAAGAAGGTTGATGTCTAACTTTAAAAAATGAACAAGGAGGAGGGTAGTGAATGAATGAGGTATGCATTTAAGGGTTAAAGCTGCTGTCTGCGGCCCTCTATTTTTGGCCCTCTAGCGGTTAATAAACAGAACTGCATGCGTCTTGCGGAGGAACATTCTAGCCGGAGCTAGATGTATGTCTATGGCGAGTCACGCAGTTACTGTGATACTCTGCGGCGAGTCCTACCAGTCTGGTCTGAAATAGTCTGAATATAAACACTTATTATAAGTGTACCATAATGATTCAGGATAAGACAAAAACATGGTTTGGAAAATGGATTCATGTTGTATATTCTCATTATATAATTTTTGTACATTTTTAACACAAAAAAAGTTGCGGACTGCAGCTTTAAAGGGATAGTTCACCCAAAAATGAAAATTTGATGTTTATCTGCTTACCCCCAGCGCATCCAAGATGTAGGTGTCTTTGTTTCTTCAGTAGAACACAAATGATGATTTTTAACTCCAACCGTTGCCGTCTGTCAGTGGTATAATGCAAGTCAGCGGGAACTTGGACTATAAGAGTAAATAAAACACGACAGACAAATCCAAATGAAACCCTGCGGCTCGTGACGACACATTGATGTCTTAAAACACGAAACCGAACAGTATTTATATCATTTTTTACCTCTAATACACCACTATGTCCAACGGCATTCATCACTCGATTCTCTGACAGCGGCAGTGATGTCTCGCGCATATACTTCAATGAGAGCGAGACATCACTGTCGTTGTCAGAGCGCGATCAGACCAAACGAATCGAGTGATGGATGCCGTTGGACATAGTGGTGTATTAGAGGTAAATAATGATATAAATACTGTTCGGTTTCTCGCACAAACCGATCAATGTGTCGTCACGAGCTGTAGGGATTAATTTGGACTTGTCTATGCAAGTTTTATTTAGAAGTTCCCATCCACTAGCATTATTTGACTGACAGATGGCAATGGTTGCAGTTAAAAATCATCATTTGTGTTCTACTGAAGAAACAAAGACACCTACATCTTGGATGCGCTGGGGGGTAAGCAGATAAACATCAAATTTTCATTTTTGGGTGAACTATCCCTTTAATGTTGAAAATAGTTGTGCTGATTAATATTTCTGTGGAAACCGTGATTCATTTTATTTCAAGATTGTTAGATGAACAAAAAGTTCAAAAGAACAGCATTTATTTGAAATATAATCTTTTGTAACATTATAAATGTCTTTTGATCAATTTAATGCATCCTTGCCCATTAAAAGTATTAATTTATTTAAAATAAAATAAAATAACAATCTCACCGACCCCAAACTTTTGAACAGTAGTCAGTGTATATCAGTGTGTAACTAAGTTTCAGTGTGTTCTGTAATTGCTCCAACATTAAAATGTTATGAGTTGGATGGTGAGTGTAAAAATGACCTTTGTGCTAGCATCTGAATGAAATACTGTTTTTTGTTTGTTTGTTTGTTTGTTTGTTTTGCACACTTTGAATGAACTACCACTATGGAGGACATGTGGTTGATGGCCACAAATTTCAGTCAGACAGTCTCTTCCTTTTAATTCTTGATCACGTCTGTGTTTTCTGTGTTTCCCTAGATGCAAAGTCCTGCTCAGCGGGGGAGTTCCAGTGTCGTAACCGTAAATGTTTAGCACCGGTCTATGTGTGTGATGGCGATGATGACTGTGGAGATGGCAGCGATGAGGAGAAGTGCTCTCCGCCCACCTGTGGGCCGCACGAGTTTCGCTGTAACAGCTCAGAGTGCGTGCCACAGCCCTGGACCTGCGACGGAGACCCTGACTGCTCTGACGGTTCTGATGAGTGGACGGTGCGATGCGGGGGCGGGTCTGGTCGACCAGCTCCACCTCTCACCCGGAGACTGCAGTGCGGTGCTGGAGAATTTCGTTGCGGCAGTGGGGAGTGTGTGAGACTGACCTGGAGGTGCGACAGGGACCCTGACTGCAAGGACAAGTCAGATGAGGCGGACTGCCGTAAGTGTGCACTATCATTACTTCTTGTAGAAAGTCTTTAAATCTCACTGTACAACATAGAGTAGTGTCTCCCTTAATTTGACAATTGCTACTTTATATAGAAAACTATCAACAAATTACTTAAAGGGTTAGTTCACTCAAAGATGAAAATTCTGTCATTAATTACTCACCTTCATGTCGTTCCACACCTGTAAGACCTATGTTCATCTTCATAACACAAATTAATATATTTTTGATGAAATCCGAGAGCTCTATGACTCCTCCATAGACAGCAAATTAACCACCAATTTCAAGGTCCAGAAAGGTACTAAAGACTGTTAAACAGTCGACATGGCTGCAGTGATTCAACCTTAATTTTATAAAGCGACAAAATACATTTTGTGCACAAAAACAAAACATAAATAAGGTCTTTATTCAACAATTTCTTCTCTTCTGTGTCATTCTCCTATGGTGTTTACGTTCAATGCTTCCAGGTTATACGTCAGAAAGTTTTGTTTTTCTCATCGCTTCATAACATTAAAGGTGCCCTAGAATTAAATATTGAATTTATATTGACATAGTTGAATAACAAGAGTTCAGTACATGGAAATGACATACAGTGAGTCTCAAACACCATTGTTTCCTCCTTCTTATATAAATCTCATTTGTTTAAAAGACCTCCGAAGAACAGGCGAATCTCAACATAACACCGACTGTTACGTAACAGTCAGGATCTTTAATATGTACGACCCCAATATTTGCATATGCCAGCCCATGTTCAAGGCATTACACAAGGGCAGGACGTCTGGATGTGCACAGCAGAATCATCAGACTAGGTAAGCAAGCAAGAGCAAAAGCGAAAAATAGCAGATGGAGCAATAATAACTGACATAATCCATGATTACCTGATATTTTTAGTGATATTTGTTGTCTTTCTAAATGTTTCGTTAGCATGTTGCTAATGTAGTGTTAAATGTGGTTAAAGTTACCATCGTTTCTTACTGTATTCACGGAGACAAGAGAGCTGTCGCTATTTTCATTTTCATACACTTGCAGTCTGTATAATGCATAAACACAAATTCATTCTTTATAAATCTCTCCAACAGTGTGTAATGTTAGCTTTAGCCACGCAGCATAGCCTCAAACTCATTCAGAATCATATGTAATACATCCAAATAAATACTATACTCACATGATCCGATGTATGCATGCAGCATGCATGACGAACATCTTGTAAAGATCCATTTTGAGGGTTATATTAGCTGTGTGAACTTTGTTTATGCTGTTCAAGGCAAGCGCGAGCTCCGGGGGAGGGGGAGCACGAGAATTAAAGGGGCCGCAACCTATATATCGGTGCATAGTTAATGATGCCCCAAAATAGGCAGTTAAAAAAATGAATTTAAAAAAATCTATGGGGTATTTTGAGCTGAAACTTCACAGACACATTCAGGGGACACCTTAGACTTATATTACATCTTTTAAAAAGAAGTTCTAGGGCACCTTTAAGGTTGAACCACTGCACTCATGTGGACTATTTTAACGATGTCTTTAGTACCTTTCTGGACCTTGAAAGTGGTGGTTAATTTATTGTCTATGGAGGAGTCAGACAGCTCTCAGATTTCATCAAAAATATCTTAATTTGTGTTCCGAAGATGAACGAAGGTCTCACGGGTGTTGAACGATATGAGGGTGAGTAATTAATGACATAATTTTCATTTTTGGGTGAACTAACCCTTTAACTAAACTATCAAAGAAGGATTCATTGTTCAGTAGATGTATTGAACTGAAGATGAATGTTTGCTGTCCAATTAATAGCGGTGATGCAACTAACTTAACTTTGTTGTTCAGTAGTGTAACAGTAGTTCAGGTTAATAGTGTCACAAGGTACCAAAAAGCAGCAATGCGGAGCAACAAAATGCTACAATGCAGTTTTTTAGTTGGGTTTTATTTCAGCGAATCAATTGGCTCAGACAGTTTACTTTAGGGAATTGGTTCATTTAGATGGTACTTTTTGAAGTAGTTGTGCATTTTTCTCTCACACTCATTTTTCACCTACTGAACTTGTTGGATGCTGGATTGATGTCCAAAAAACAAATACATCAAGTGTGTGCATAAAGGTGCCTGGCATCACCACCACATTTATGGACTCTCAGCAGGAGTTCTCCTTGTGAGGGGCACAAGACCCCAGCAATCTTTCTGAAGGGCATGTCACACTGACATGCTCTGATGGGAATTAAATTCCCTCAGATATTGTAAGGTTTTTCCAAAAATGGAAAGTGACAGTTCACGGCAGATCATTTTTTCTGTCTGCCATTTATTATCAATTCCACCCACACAGACAATTCTTATTGTTGCAGCCATTATTGCCAAGCGAGTCAAAGCATTTGGTGTGGAGACACACTTTAATCCAGTTCGACAGTGATGGCGGCACACATTTTCGTGCATGTTTTCAGTATAGCTAAATGTTTGTGCATTCGTGTAGAGTACAGTATGTTTCTGATCTTACAGTGCACTTACTAGATAGAAAGCCCCCTGCAACATCCTAGGGTTAAGTGGGGCTGCTCAAGGGTGATGCTCATGGATGTAGCAACTACCCAGCACAACCCACACAGCATTTAATTTTGTGCCACATTATAATGCGTAAAAAAGGATTTGACTTTGTGTTCAGCTACAGAACAGTGGAGGCATGTATCATTCATTGCCTGTGATTATTACACGGTTTGTGTACAAAAAATTAAATTATTTAATTACATTAAAGGGGTAGTTTACAAACCTTAGGTTCTCAATCTTACACATCAGGCAAGCATGTTTGAGCTTCCATTTACCATAAATCTGTTCGTCATCCAAAATGTTTGCGTCTCTTCAGAAGACTTGGATTGAACCACTTGATTCATATGGATTTCTTTTACCATCACTTTATGAGCTTTTTGAAGTGTTTTGGTGGAATGTACTTGAAGTGGAGGGACCGAAATCTCTTATATTTCAATAAAAATATCTTAATTTGTGTTTTTGAATAACCCTTGAAATGACCCTTTAAGTATGTTCACTAGCAGAGTTGTAGACACACAGTCACCAGGCACCACAAACAAGTTCCTCCTGAACCAAAACAGCTAGCTTATGCTGAGTTCACATCATGTCATAAACCGTAATTATGAGATGGTAACCTGTGACGTTTTACCCAGAGCTGTTCACATCCTTGGATTTGCGTTTCTGTGGCAACACTATCAACAGCGAAATTAATCTGCAGCAGTCAGGTGGTACAAGTAAGAGCTGTGTAAGTTGTTTACATTTATTTTTAATGTTATTGTTATGTGCTTTGAGACAATTTAACAGTAATTTAACACAGAGTCTCATGACACTTTGCAGACTCTGCTCTGGCTGTGCGCGTTCATGTGTTTTGAAGGAGGCGTGGCTTTGGAGAGTGCTTTCAAAGCTTACTTGCTATTGCTAACCTCTTTGAAATTGCCTACCCTACCTTTAAATATTTGCTTGGTTATCATTAAAGTATACAGTATATATAACAGTGAATATTTTTTGCCAGAACTATTTTATATGTATGTTGCATAACGATGTTGTAATCCACATATTTTGATAATCTAATGAATTGTTTTTTATTTGAATTTTAGTTGAAGGTTATGATTATTTATAGCAAGTGAAGTATGGCATCAGTACGGAAGAGGATTAGGGCCAAGCAATAATAAAAAAAAATAAAACCATCTCGAGATTAAAGTTGTTACATTTCGAGAAAAAACTCGTTAAATTTCGAGAAAAAAGTCGAAATAAAATGTTAAGAATAAACTCATTAAATTACGAGAAAAAACTCGTTAAATTTCAAGAAAAAAGTCGAGATAAAATGTTGAGAATAAAGTCATTAAATTACGAGAAAAAGTTGAGATAAAATGTTGAGAATAAAGTCATTAAATTACGAGAAAAAACTTGTTAAATTTCAAGAAAAAAGTCGAGATAAAATGTTGAGAATAAACTTGTTAAATTACGAGAAAAAAGTCGAGATAAAATGTTGAGAATAAACTCGTTAAATTACGAGAAAAAACTTGTTAAATTACGAGAAAAAAGTCGAGATAAAATGTTGAGAATAAAGTCATTAAATTACGAGAAAAAACTCGTTAAATTTCAAGAAAAAAGTCGAGATAAAATGTTGAGAATAAAGTCATTAAATTACGAGAAAAAAGTTGAGATAAAATGTTGAGAATAAACTTGTTAAATTACGAGAAAAAAGTTGAGATAAAATGTTGAGAATAAACTTGTTAAATTACGAGAAAAAACTCGTTAAATTTCAAGAAAAAAGTCGAGATAAAATGTTGAGAATAAAGTCATTAAATTACGAGAAAAAACTCATTAAATTTCAAGAAAAAAGTCGAGATAAAATGTTGAGAATAAACTCGTTAAATTACGAGAAAAAACTCGTTAAATTTCGAGAAAAAGGTCGAGATAAAATGTTGAGAATAAAGTCATTAAATTACGAGAAAAAACTTGTTAAATTATGAGAACAACTTCGTAATTTAACGACTTTGTTCTCGTAATTTAACGACTTTTTTCTCATAATTTAATGACTTTATTCTCAACATTTTATCTCAACTTTTTTCTCGAAATTTAACGACATTTTTCTCATAATTTAACGAATTTGTTCTCGTAATTTAACAACTTTTTTCTCATAATTTAATGACTTTATTCTCAACATTTTATCTCGACTTTTTCCTCGAAATTTAACGAGTTTTTTTCTTGTAATTTAACAAGTTTATTCTCAACATTTTATCTCAACTTTTTTCTCGAAATTTAACAAATTAATCTCGAGATGGTTTTATTTTTTTATTATTGCTTGGCACTGATCCTCTTCCGTACATACTGTAAGTACAGAAACAGCTGCATCACATTGACGTTCAAGACTCAAAACAAGTGATACATTAAGAATTTGGTTGGACAAGTCACATATCTGGAGCCATTTTAAAGTAGCTGATATACAGTATGTAAAACTGACCACACATCAGAATTCTAAATTAATGCATTCCTAACATTGCACTGCATACCATCTTACTGCCTAGCCCTAGTTATGGTATCACGCAAGATGTTTTGTTTAGTTTAATTTCATACATAACAGCAATGACTTTCATGTCATGAAATCAGATTTGACAAAATTCTGTCAAATCATTTTAAAATCTCCAGGCCACATCATCCCTCAAAGCTGGGAAAATTCATATGTCACATCTCCGCTGTCATGCTCATTCCCCAGGCACCTTTGACAGAATGGAGATTCCACAAGGTGTTTGTTATCTAACATAGCAGAAGAGAGTTTTTGGTAAACAACAAGATCCCAGGAATATAAACCGACCTCAAGATCCCGAGAGTCATGGGAGAGAGACAAGGTGCCCAGGAGAGGGCCTGATTTTAATTACGATGCATTCTCATTCTCTGAAGTTGACTTCCGTGGGCCGGATAAGCTTACAGAGTACTTGTTATCAACCTTCTCCCTCTTTCTTCATTTCCACTGTCAGGTAACATCCAGGTCAATCACGATGTTACTTTGCCTAGGCCGGAGGGAAAATGGGCAAGCAGAGTGGCACGTGTTGCTAGGCAACCCTTGGGCATGTGTCCTTGAGCATCTTAAAGCTCTTGAAACAGAGGGAGGCTATATCCACCACAGACTGCTCTATAATCGCATTAATCCCTTGTTCTTATGCAGAGTTTCAGGGGCTTTTACTTTGAACTTCATAATAGGCAATATTGTTTGTGTACGCGGATGTGTTTGCATAATTAAGCCTCTGTAATTTAAGCAGCTCTCCAGAAACACTCAATAAAGAGGAGCACTTTAGTATTAGATCACAATTATGTTTTTTTTTTTAAGATTTTCTTGGACTTTGAAAGTGCTTTTAAAGTGTCATGTCTGCCATGCAAACGGTCTCAAATCTGACTGCAAACATGACAGAATGCTTATTATTTTAGTTGGCTTCATGCTGCCTATTAAAAATTTTCTGTGGAGTCTTGTGCCCTTTGTGTTTGGGTTTCCATGTTTTATAGGAACTTTCCATAGTCAAAATGATTTTAATACTGTAAAATGTATATTCTACCCCTTAACCCTAAACCAACTCCTAAACACAAACCTCACAGAAAACTTTTTGCATTTTTAGTATGATTTATAAGCTTTAGTTTTGTAAGTTTTACTCATGGGAACCAAAAAAAATGTCCCCAAAAGATAAAAAAATTCTGGTATTACTATCCTTGAGGCGAAGTTTTGTCCCCAAAATGTAGGGAATACTTGAACCACACACACACACACCACACCACACACACACACACACACACACACACATATGACGGATTAATAGATACAGTAGAAGTGTGAAGTGTGTCTATTAGTGAACTATTATGGAGTCAATATAATGCTGCATATATACACAAAAAAATAAAGTTTTGCAAAAGAAAATAAAGTTTTGCAAACGAAAATTAAAGTATTGAGGAAAATAAATGTGCTTTTTGCAAACAAAAATAAAGAATTGCAAAAGAAAATAAAGTATTGGGAGAAAAAAACGAAGTTTTGCAAACAAAAATAAAGAATTGCAAAACAAATGAAACGACGCGAAAAGCAATGATTTTGCAATACATATTTTCCATGGTCAGCTCTGAACTAATGTAAACAAAGAACGCTTCTGTGCGCTGGCGTCCTCCCACAGGTTAAAGGTGCTAAAGAGGATGTTTTGTTTTATACATTTTTGCAATATTACTTGAAACTGTCTTTACTAACTGATAAAAGACTATTTGTTAGGTGCACTGAAAGGAATAAAATTAATATACATCATCTGTGCACAAGGTAGGGCCTTAAAAACATCAGCCAATCGTTTACGCGATCATCGCGTAAACGATTGGCCCTCTGGCTTGTCAATCACTGCCATGACGTTCCTTGTGAGAGACGAGCGCGGCTGCGCGCTCCAGTAACTTTCCACACTCCACAGGCGCTGCATGCAATGTTTTTGTCAGGAGACAGGAGTAACAACTGCAGATTATGAGTTACCTGCGGTGAGTCCGACATAATGAATCCACTAACACGATACAGCGAATGCCGGTGGTAAACACTCGTGTTTTCCAATACTCGTGCATGAGTTTTGGGAGGCGTTCCCTCGAAAGGAGGGGGGTTGTTCTTACGCATGCGCTCATTTCAAAAACTCAGTAACAGTCTTTGGTTTCTCAGTCGACGAAAAGATCCTCTTTATCACCTTTAAGAGATTTTAAAACAACCACTGTTAATACACATGCAGTTAACCAAATGAAACAATACACATTTTAATTCTATAAAAGTGTACACATCAAGAGAAATAAACGCCAGATGTTCATGGTAACAACTTCTTTAACTTGAGCAAACACTGCTAATACACATATACATTTGTTAATAAGGTTAATAAAATGAAAACATGCATGTTTTAATGCTATTGAATAAAAAGAAGCGATCCACTCGCAAGCCTCTGCTCATCATGACAGTACCTGGATCAGTGAGCTGTGTCTCAGGCCGATGACATCACTTCCAGGGAGGCATCTTGTACAAACCCCCGTCCCATGACTCCACCCCCACGTCAAAACAGATTGCAAAATCATTGCTTTTCGCGCTGTTTCATTTATGTTTTGCAATTCTTTATTTTTGTTTGCAAAACTTCATTTTTTTTCTCCCAATACTTAATTTTCTTTTGCAATTCTTTATTTTGTTTGCAAAAAGCACATTTATTTTCCTCAATACTTTAATTTTCGTTTGCAATACTTTAATTTTCGTTTGCAAAACTTTATTTTCTTTTGCAAAACTTTATTTTTTTGCGTATATATGCGGCATTATATTGACTCCATAAACTAACAGTATTATTTATATTACATTTATTTGGCTGCATTTTGTGAAGAGACTTTAAAGGGTGGTTCTGGAGATTTTCAGAGGGAGGAGTGTGACAATCCAGTCCAGTGGGTTGGATGTGTATATAAAATGTATATTCAAACAATTTTTTACTGAGTCACAGACAACATTTGTATTCATAAGGGTGTTACCAATTATGAAGCTCCAAAGCATGTTCCCTAAAGATAAAACCCCATGAAGGTCTGTTTGGAGTCTATGTGTCAGCTTTTGGCTGATGTTTGTGCTGTGTTTGGCTCATCTGCAGCTCTGCTCACATGCCGACCTGATGAGTTCCAGTGCGGAGACGGATCCTGCATCCATGGCATCAAACAGTGCAACAAAATACATGACTGCCTCGACAAAAGCGACGAAGCAGGCTGTGTAAATGGTATGTCTTGGTGTGTGTGTGTGTGTCCTTTCCACAGATCTTTTGTGCTGCTTATTCAGCAGGGTGAAATGTATCCCAGAGATCAAATTGGTTCCGCCCTTTAATACGACACCCTTCAAAGTTTAATGAGTGCAGACCTGTCTGCCCATAGCAGAAGCGTGTCCTACTCAAAGAGGGCTGTATCTAAGCGGTAATAAGCTTTCATGTGTGGAAATAAATTGGCCAATCCTTTTGAAAATGGCTTTTATTCGGAAAACGTGCAGAGATTTCACCTAAATGATCCATGTCTTTTAAAGCGCCAGTCTGTGCACTGTGGACCTCTGTGTTTTTGTGCTTATGTGAGAGGAAACAAAGCTAAATTGAAATCAACTTAACAAATCAGCTGCCATCTGTTCTGTAAGCACCTTCTGTCTTTTCCCCCATCTTTCTTTAGCCACAAAGTGTGAAGGACCTCTAAAGTTCCTCTGCAGGAATGGGGAATGCATTGACGGCAGCAAAGTGTGTGACAACGTGAAGGACTGCAAGGATCGGTCGGATGAACCCAAGAAGGAGTGCAGTAAGAAACCTATTTGTTGACATAGGGACTCGAGAATGGTAAAATGAATGTGGATTGTTTAGTTTTGGAAGACTGTGGATAGTTTAGTCTTTGAAAAATATGATTACAAGTGTTTCAGTTCAGACTTTTGATTGTACATCTGAGACACTTCTGAAACTGAAAACTACAATTGTTCTTGAGGTTTGTGTGTCAAGTGTTGAGGGCTATGTCCAAACTTCTAAAATGATATCCCAGATATATTTGTTTTGTAAGCTGATTGCACCTTCTGAAACAATGGTAGCTTAGTTCACTTCACATATTAATTGATCTATAAAACTAAATACACTGATGAACCAAAACATAATGACCGAAATGGGCAGGAATAAAGATGGCAAGGCGACTGGGTCAGAGTATGGGTCAAGGCCTGTGGGTTGGTCCTGGTCAGCAGTGTTGAGAATTCACCAACGGTGGTCAGAGTGGCGACAGAGTATTGGGCGCTCAAGGCTCATCGATGCACGAGGACAACGAAGACTATCCTGTCTGGTCTGAGCCAACAGAAGGTCTACTGTGGCAGATTAAAGGGATAGTTCACCCAAAAATGAAAATTTGATGTTTATCTGCTTACCCCCAGCACATCCAAGATGTAGGTGTCTTTGTTTCTTCAGTAGAACACAAATTATGATTTTTAACTCCAACCGCTGCCGTCTGTCAGTGGTACAGTATAATGCAAGTCAGCGGGAACTTGGACTATAAGAGTAAATAAAACACGACAGACAAATCCAAATTAAACCCTGCGGCTCGTGACAACACATTAATGTCTTAAGACACGAAACGATTGGTTTGTGTGAGAAACCGAACAGTATTTATATCATTTTTTACCTCTAATACACCACTATGTCCAACTGCATTCATCACTCGATTCGTTTGGTCTGATCGCGCTCTGACAGCGGCAGTGATGTCTCGCGCATATACTTCAATGAGAGCAAGACATCACTGCCGTTGTCAGAGTGCGATCAATGTGACATCAATGTGTCGTCACGAGCTGCAGGGTTTAATTTGGACTTGTCTAAGCAAGTTTTATTTACTCTTATTGTAGAAGTTCCCATCCACTAGCATTATTTGACTGACAGACAGCAACGGTTGGAGTTAAAAATCATCATTTGTGTTGTACTGAAGAAACAAAGTCACCTACATCTTGAATGCTCTGGGGGTAAGCAGATAAACATCAAATTTTCATTTTTGGGTGAACTATCCCTTTAAAAAGTCACACAAAATTTTAATGATGGTTATTGAGAGGAATGTCTCAACACACAATACATCACACTCTTCTGCATATGGGGTTGCATAGCCACAGACCAATCAGAGACCAATCTCTTACAGTGCTCAGCGTAAATGAGTACACCCCCTTTGAAAAGTAACATTTTAAACAATATCTCAATGAACACAAAAACAATTTCCAAAATGTTGACAAGACTAAGTTTATATAACATCTGTTTAACTTATAACATGAAAGTAAGGTTAATAATATAACTTAGAGAACAAAATTTTCAGTTTTATTCAAATTAGGGTGATGCAAAAATGAGTACACCCCACTGAAAGTCTCTGGAGCAAAGCTAAATTTTAGACTACAAATGTCTAATTTAACAAGAATTCAAGCACAGGTGAGTCTAATTATTCATTACACAGGTGTCCAGCAGGCAGTTGACTATAAAAGGGTGTTAAAACCCCTTCCCATTTCATGCTGTCAGCAATGGCACTACATGGAAGAGAAATGTCACAAGACCTGAGAAAGAAAATCATTTCTTTACACCAGAAAGGTGAAGGCTACAAGAAGATCAGCAAAGCTTTACTTATCAGTCAAGTTACTGTAGCAAAAGTGGTACAAAAATTTAAAAAAGATGGAACTGCAACCATCTCACAGATGGTCCAGGTCATCCATGGAAGTTAACACCTCGACAGGAGCGTCTTCTGATGAGATGGGTTGAAGAAAATCGGCATGCAAGTTCACTGCAGTTATCTAAAGAAGTAGAAAGCCAAACTGGGGTGAGTATTTCCCGTGACACAATACGACGTACACTGCAGAGGAATGGCATGCATGGGTGCCGTCCACAAAAGAAGCTTCTCCTAAAGCCCAGGGACAAAAAAGCCCACCTAGAGTTTGCCAGGGCCCATGCTGACAAAGATTAAGACTACTGGGATTATTATACTCTGGAGTGATGAGACCAAGATGAATGCTTTTGGAACTGATGGCTTCAAAACTGTATGGCGTCGCAAAGGTGAGGAATACAAAGAAAAATGTATGGTGCCTACAGTGAAATATGGCAGTGTCCTTATGTGGGGCTGTATGAGTGCTGCTGGTGTCGGGGAGCTGCCTTTCATTGATGGCATCATGAATTCAAAGATATACTGCTCTATACTGAAAGAGAAGATGCTACCATCACTCTGTGCTCTTGGTCGTTGTGCACTTTTCCAACATGACAATGATCCTAAACACACATCTAAGGCCACTGTTGGATTTCTGAAGAAGAACAGGGTGAAAGTGATTCAGCGGCTCCTGATCTGAACCCAGTTGAACACCTTGTCTCTGAAGAGACAAGTTGAGCATTACTCTCCATCCAGCATCAAGTCTCTAAAAAGGTCATTCTTGAAGAATGGAAAAAGATAGATGTTGCAAAGTGTTGCATTAACACCTTTGGGGTGGTTCTTTTGACTTGGTCCAATAAGCAACCACCTAGCAACCACCCAGCATGTTTTTGTAACTGCACAGCAACATGCTGGCAAGGCCCAAATCAAATAGGTTACCCAGGATACTGCTGTTGAAAGTGCATCGTAATTTATACAGCTGTTCAAAGAGGGAAGAGAAAACAGCATTTCTTTTTATATTATTATTCATTCTCACTCTCATATATCCCAGCACTATCTGGGGCAGAGCTGACGGATCACCATCTTCCTCTGATGAATGGAAGAAAAGCCTCCCATAGTCTCAGAGAATCCATTAGCATCAAAGAGGAAGGAAGGCCTGTTGTGGCTTTTCTAGAGACCTGTGTGTGTGTCTTTTCACCAAACCTGCTCCCTTATCCTCCTCCCATAAATGCCTCATTCACCCACGTGCCACAATAATCGCCGTCTCCAGAGAAAGCGCTCATAACTCTGTCTTAATGCCCTCTGTGTCTTCTCCCTTAATCCAGAAGCCTTTGCTGCTTATTTGACATATGGCTGGCTCCGAGCAACGTGGCCTTGCCCTAAATTGTTCACTTCCATGTATATTGTCAGGATGCCAGCACCTACTAATGAACGCAGAGAGCTAGAGAGAACACCTGGTCCACAAATGCTACCCTGTGAGAGAGTGAGAGCCGGCTCCATTTTGCCTCATTAAATTTTTGTCCACAGAGTACTCAATATGTTCATTCAAGCTCTCAGACACAACATGTTCCTGGGATTCAACTGCAAACAATGCAACACTAACTTCAAGTCATGAGATGGTTGAAAGTTTCAATCCCGTCTCAATGTTCTCTCTGTAATGTCACTCACACATGTGTGTTTTTAAAACGGACCCGTGAGAATGTAGATGAGGCCTGAAGCTGGTAATTGTGCTGGATGTATTCACTTTTATTCACTCTCACTCACACCTAGATTGCTGAATGAAAGAAAAAAAACTCATGACTAATAATATGTGCATTTGAATGCACAAGTTTCTGGAATCAGCTTTCCAGGTTTTTCAATAGCCTAATGAATCCCCAATGGTAATAAACAAGTGGAGTAAATTGAAGTGATATAAAAATATATATTTTCTGGCAACATTGCAATGTGTTTAAGTTATATAACTACAACTACTTAGCATTAGTTATTATTACTAACAGCAGGCTGTTACAAAAAACATCAAAAATGTTATCGTAACATGATACATTAACATTTCACTGCATATGAGGGAAATTTGTTTTCAAATGGCTTGAATTTTTGCACTAAATTACATGAAATTTTCATATGGTGAGTCGTCTCTTGCATTTGAAATACACTTTAGCAAACTTTTAAAAAAGGTACTTATTACCAAAATAATATAATTTAAAGGTGCCCTAGATTCAAAAATTGAATTTACCTCGGCATAGTTAAATAACAAGAGTTCAGTACATGGAAATGACATACAGTGAGTCTCAAACTCCATTGTTTCCTCCTTCTTATATAAATCTCATTTGTTTAAAAGACCTCCAAAGAACAGGCGAATCTCAAAATAACACCGACTGTTAAGTAACAGTAGGGGTGTACGCCCCCAATATTTGCATATGCCATCCCATGTTCCCAACATTATGAAAGGCATTAGACAAGGGCAGAACGTCAGGATGTGCACAGCTGAATCATCAGACTAGATAAGCAAGCAAGGACAATAGCAAAAAAATGGCAGATGGAGCGATAATAACTGACATGATCCATGATAACATGATATTTTTAGTGATATTTGTAAATTGTCTTTCTAAATGTTTCGTTAGCATGTTGCTAATGTACTGTTAAATGTGGCTAAAGTTACCATCGGTTATTACTGTATTCACGGAGACAAGAGCCGTCGTTATTTTCACTTTTAAACACTTGCAGTCTGTATAATGCATAAACACAACTTCATTCTTTATAAATCTCTTAGCCACGGAGCACAGCCTCAAACTCATTCAGAATCAATGTAAACATCAAAATAAACACTGTACTTATGCGATTAGACATGCTGCATGACGAACACTTTGTAAAGATCCATTTTGAGGGTTATATTAGCTGTTTGAACTTTTTTTTATGTTGTTTAAGGCAAGCGCGAGCTCTTGGGGCGTGGAGCACGAGATTTAAAGGGCCACACACCCTGAATCGGCTCATTTCTAATTATGCCCCAAAATAGGCAGTTAAAAAAATGAATAAAAAAAAATCTATGGGGTATTTTGAGCTGAAACTTCACAGACACATTCAGGGGACACCTTAGACTTATATTACATCTTTTTTTTAAAAGTTCTAGGGCACCTTTAAAAATATGTTTTACAACATGTTCTCCAACCAATACGCCTACATAGGTTGTTTGTCACTTCCCTGAAATACGACCTATAGGAGCGTTTACTAAAGTTGTGCCCCTATCGACAATAGGACACTTTCATTTTAATTCATGAAATACGACCTATAGGAGCGTTTACTAAAGTTGCGTGTCATGATCACCGTCTGTTCCTGTCAGTTCCCGGACTACATCTCCCATCATCCTCTCTGCCACTCACCTGCACACACTTAACACTAATCACTAATCACCACACCCAGCTGCAGCTCATTACCAGGACTATAAAGGACTCTTACACACATCACCTCACTGCTAGGTCTTGTTTTCACTTGTGTTACACTTCCAAGCGTTTCTCCTGTCTCTCTGTCTGTTCCGGTTCCCGTTACTGATCCCCATCTGGTTCTATTGTTCTATGATTGATCGCTGCCTGCCTTTTGACTACTGCCTGTTATCTGACTACGTTCCTGCCTGTCTCTGATGTTCCTGTTTGCCCCGTTTGACCATGCCTGTACGACCACGCTCAACATTTAATAAAGCTTTGCATATGGATCTCACTCTGAGTCCCGCCTGCGTTACAGAAGACCTAGCCTCATCTAGATCCAGCAGCTTTGTTGGGCGTCCTAGTCCCAGCATGGATCCCGCAACACATCTGGTCAGCCTTCGTCAAGGTAACTGCACCCTGGAGGTTCATATCCAGAAATTCCTGGACATTGCCCATTTTTCTGATTTACCGGACTGTGCCCTCATTGACTTTTTTGCTTATGGACTAAATGAACCTCTTAAGGGGTATTTAATCGCTAATGGTCCCCGAGGGACGTTTATGGAATTCTTGGACTTTGCCCTGCTTACCGTTGGTTCACATTTTACTGTAGGTGTCGCGGGGAAATGCGACACCGCAGTGAATCCTGTAATGGCCGCCGCATCAAAGAACACTCACAAAATGGCGGCCACTACAACATCACATCACGTCTTCGCTGATCACCCAGAGTCAAGTCACGTCTCCGCTGATCGCCCAGAGCAACGTCATGCCTTCGCAGATCGCCCAGAGCAACGTCACGCCTTCGCTGATCGCCCAGAGCAATGTCACGTCGCCGCTGATCGCCCAGAGCCACGTCACGTCTCTAGATCAGTCAGAGAACGGCAAGGATTACGTTCCAGTGTGGTTGATCCACCGCTGATTTCAGCGCGAGCGGCTGGCATTCCAAAGCGTCAACCGGCCGCTTCGCTCTCAAGCCCATCGGCCGCTACGCTCTCAAGCCCGGTGGCCGCTTCGCACTCAAGCCCGGTGGCCGCCTCGCTCTCAAATCAGCCGGCCGCGTCGCTCTCGAGCCCGCCGGCCGCGTCGCACTCGAGCTCGTCTGTTTCAACGCACTCAAGCTCGTCTGTTTCAACGCACTCAAGCTCGTCTGTTTCAACGCACTCAAGTTCGAGTCCGCCGGTTGCTACACACTCAAACTCTCTGGATGCGAAGGACGAGATGGCCGCTTTGCCAGTGCCCACGGGCAAGATGGCCGCCCCTGCAGTGCTCAAGGATGTGGGGGGCGTTCCAGCCATTGAGTCCGCTCCAGAACCCGATTCAGCCAGTGAGTCTGCTCCTGAACACGCTCCAACCGGTGAACCATCGCCTCATCCTCGGAAGAGGAGGAGGAGGAAGAGGAAGGCTCATTCTATTCTTCCCCTTCTTACACCCAAGCTCCTCGCCCTGCCGGCGCCACCTGTGCTTCTTGCCCTGCCGGCGCCACCTGTGCTTCTTGCCCTGTCAGCGCCACCCAAGCTTCTAACCCTGCCAGCGCCGCTCAAGCTTCCAGCCCTGCCAGCGCCGCTCAAACTCCTTGCGCTGCCAGCGCCACTCAGGCGTCTTGCCCTGCCGGCTTCACCCACACGCCTGGCCCTGCCGGCGCCACCCGAACTCCTTGCCCACGAACCTGCGACGGGCCCTGCTGAAATCCCCAAGAACTTTTTTGGGGGGGCAGTGTACCTGAGGGTGGGGAGCTTGTGGGTGGGGACCCTGCTCAACCATGGCCGTTAAGGGCCTCTGAACTGTTATGGCCATCTCTGAACTGCGAATTATTATGGCCTTTAATGGACTCTGACCCGCTGGGGTCACCTATAGACTCTGTTCTGCCGTGGCCGCCCGAGCCACCTGTCCTGCCGTGGCCGCCCGAGCCGCCTGACCTGCCGTGGCCGCCCTAGCCGCCTGACCTGCCGTGGCCGCCCGAGCCGCCTGACCTGCCGTGGCCGCCCGAGCCGCCTGACCTGCCGTGGCCGCCCGAGCCGCCTGACCTGCCGTGGCCGCCCGAGCCGCCTGACCTGCCGTGGCCGCCCGAGCCGCCTGACCTGCCGTGGCCGCCCGAGCCGCCTGACCTGCCGTGGCCGCCCGAGCCGCCTGACCTGCCGTGGCCGCCTGACCTGCCGTGGCCGCCCGAGCCGCCTGACCTGCCGTGGCCGCCCGACCCGCCGTGGCCGCCCGAGCCTCCTGACCCGCCGTGGCCGGCCGAGGCTCCTGGACCTGCATTGGGGACCCCGTTCCTGTCTGCATGCAGGTCTCCAATGCACCCACCCTCCCTCCCTAGCTGTTCCTTTTACGCCGCGAGGACGCGCCTTCCGGGAGGGGGGCGTTATGTCATGATCACCGTCTGTTCCTGTCAGTTCCCGGACTACATCTCCCATCATCCTCTCTGCCACTCACCTGCACACACTTAACACTAATCACTAATCACCACACCCAGCTGCAGCTCATTACCAGGACTATAAAGGACTCTTACACACATCACCTCACTGCTAGGTCTTGTTTTCACTTGTGTTACACTTCCAAGCGTTTCTCCTGTCTCTCTGTCTGTTCCGGTTCCCGTTACTGATCCCCATCTGGTTCTATTGTTCTATGATTGATCGCTGCCTGCCTTTTGACTACTGCCTGTTATCTGACTACGTTCCTGCCTGTCTCTGATGTTCCTGTTTGCCCCGTTTGACCATGCCTGTACGACCACGCTCAACATTTAATAAAGCTTTGCATATGGATCTCACTCTGAGTCCCGCCTGCGTTACATTGCGCCCCTATCGACAACAGGACACTTTCATTTTAATGCATTGTTCCCTTTTATCTGCGTCATATTTCGGGTTTCGCATAGCTCAACTGGCAGAGCATTGCTGTATATAACAATATGCAATCATGTGATAATGTGATCGTGGGTTCGAACCCAGGGAAGGCATGTGCTCATAAAGTGTATATGCACTATAAATCACTAAGGGATGGGGTAGGTGTGGTCGTTAATAAAAAAATGAGTTTTGCTAAATGGAAATCGGACAAATGGTGTAAAAAGTCCACACATTGCATTTAAAGGTGCCATCGAACGTTTTTTTACAAGATGTAATATAAGTCTAAGGTGTCCCCTGAATGTGTCTGTGAAGTTTCAGCTCAAAATACCCCATAGATTTTTTTTAAATTAATTTTTTTAACTGCTTATTTTGGGTCATTATTAAATATGAGCCGATTTATGCTGTGCGGCCCCTTTAAATGCTGACGCTCCCCGCCCACGGAGCTCGCGCTTGCCTTAAACAGTGTCTAAACAAAGTTCACACAGCTAATATAACCCTCAAATGGATCTTTACAAAGTGTTCGTCATGCATGTGGCATGCATGTGTCGGATTATATGAGTATTGTATACTGTTATATTGTTTACATTTGATTCTGAATGAATTTTAGGCTGTGCTCTGTGACTAACGGCTAATGCTACACTGTTGGAGAGATTTATAAAGAATGAAGTTGTGTTTATGCATTATACAGACTGCAAGTGTTTAAAAATGAAAATAGCGACGGCTCTTGTCTCCGTGAATACAGTAATAAACGATGGTAACTTTAACCACATTTAACAGTACATTAGCAACATGCTAACGAAACATTTAGAAAGACAATTTACAAATATCACTAAAAATATCATGATATCATGGATCATGTCATTTATTATTGCTCCATCTGCCATTTTTCGCTATTGTTCTTGCTTGCTTACCTAGTCTGATGATTCGGCTGTGCTGCTCCAGACGTTACTGCCTGCCCTTGTGTAATTCCTTTCATAATGTTGGGAACATGGCTGGTATATGCAAATATTGGGGGCGTACCCCCAGACTGTTACGTAACAGTCGGTGTTATGTTGAGATTCGCCTGTTCTTCGGAGGTCTTTTAAACAAATGAGATTTATAAAAGAAGGAGGAAACAATGGAGTTTGAGACTCACTTTATGTCATTTCCATGTACTGAACTCTTGTTATTCAACTATGCCAAGATAAATTCAATTTTTAATTCGAGGGCACCTTTAAATTGAACACGCACTTTGATTGGTAACGACAGTCATACGTCATTTCATGACGACAGACGTAACACGACACTGTCATTATTTTTACATCAGCTAGAGGGCGCATGACTTTAAAACGTAAATATAAGTCATAATAAGGTGCTTGAAAAACGACCTATGGGGTCGTTTTTTTTTTTTTTGAGGACAGTCTGATATTTTATGTTTCCAGACACGTTAATTTCAATTAAATAAAAACATATTTTAAATGTAAACATAAATTTATATTAAATCTACCCTCTTAAGTAATTTCTATTAATTTCTATTGTCTTTGAAATATGGTTAAAGTATACTGTCGAATGTACTGACAAGCATTCATGGATGTCACGGGATGGCTGTACAAATGAACTCACGAGGAAATATGAATAAAAAATCTTTAATAGCCTAATAATCCAACAGGAGCACGTAGGAGAACTTCAGATTAAATCAACCAACACATTAACGAGACAGGACAAGAAACAAAGGAAAACTCAGGGCTTATATATACACAGGGTAATCAAAGTAGAAACAGATCAGGTGTACTGGGACTAATTACTAAACGAGGGAATCAACTAATGAACAGGGACACCGGCAAACAGAGCAAAAAAGACTAAACTTAACAGAATATACTGTTCATGTTACATTGGGAAGCTAAATTATATTTTGATGTAATTTATTGAAACTTGTATGTCATGTATTTAAATACATTTGTAATTACACATGTATAATGATGAAGTTGATGAATTTAGTACATTTAAAATATATGAACTTTAAATGTAATATTGAATGACTCTACAGTCAATGTGCTTTAGCATGTTAGTCGACACATCATAATAAGTGTAAAAAAGCATGACAGCTGATTATTAAAACATAATGGCCCGGTTTCACAGACAGGGCTTAGCCTAAGCCAGGATTAGACCTTACAATTAGTATATTTAAGTGGCTTTTATAAACATTTACAAGAAAAAAACATTACTGGTGTGCATCTTGAGACAAAACACTGACATATTTTAAGATCTGTCAGTACAAGTTGCTTTCAGTTTAAACAGCTCAAACATGCATTTTAGTCTATGACTAGCTTAAGCCGTCTGTGAAACCGGGGGAATGACTCAGAGTGTACTTTAAATGACAACTTACAATTTTACAGTATAAAGTGCACTTTTCAAAAGTGTGTTAGGAAGCATTCATACTCTCTTTAAGTACACTTTTATTTCATTAATATTGTATTATTTGCAAGTACATACTTTTAATAATTCAAGTACACTACAATTGCTCATTCACTACAAATAGGTGTACTTCTTTTTCATAGGTTCTTGCTTTAATACAAGGGAAATCAGTTTTTTTATTTTTTTATTGTGCATTAAATTTGATATTTGTGTTGTCCAAAATGTCACTTTACCTAGGGTGATTACAAACTTTTGGAAGTCACTGTACCTTTCAAGATCTACATTTTAAACCATCCCTTCTCTGTTTCATAGGTTTGAATGAATGTTTGCTTAACAATGGAGGCTGCTCACACATCTGTGTGGATCGTCCCATTGGATACGAGTGCCAATGTCCTGCTGGCTATAAACTCCTGGACAAGAGGACATGTGGAGGTCAGGCCTGACTCAATGATGAGATGACTTTGACAGTAAAAGTAAAGCTGATACAATGGACTACTTGCACTGAGATTCATGATGCACTTCCATTTTAAAATATTATTCTTTATGTGTGCTGTAGTCACCTAGTTGTTGCCACTTAAAATGAAAGTCCACAAGAAAGTTTAAAAATCTGTTTGCAGAGACAAGAGAAGAGGTATTCTGATGATTATAGTGTACAGAATTTTCCAAGCTCAAAAGTACATGAAGTTTTAATCCAACCAAAGCTGATATGAGAAAGTGTTTGCTGGAAAACGTACAAAATGATTTAACCACAGGGTTAGTATCAGTAAACTTGTCACTGCAACGCTGCAGTGTGTGCGAGACCTGATGAATATCAGAACAAACTCTTATTTATTTGTATATTATGGTTTAATCACTGTTCTGTGTCATAGCAGACTTCCTGTTCCTTTGTACCAAACAATGTGGCCGTGACATTAACCTATCTTGAGTGAGTTATCATGTCTGCAGTCCCGTGTGTTTGTTTACCCCGCAGATATTGATGAGTGTGAGAACCCTGATGCCTGCAGTCAGATCTGCATCAACCTGAAAGGGGATTTCAAGTGTGAATGTCACCGGGGTTATGAGATGGACCCCGTAAGCAAGACCTGTAAAGCTGAGGGTAAGATATATTGTATTAAAAAAAAAAGAAAGATGTTTAGGTAACACTTTATAATAACTGCACGCTATGAAGCATGTTAGTCAATTCATCACTTATGAAGCATTAATAGACATTAGTAAGCAGTTTTTAAATACAGCTATAAATGCTTTATTCTTGATTTATAAGCATATCTATAATGTGTTTAATAATTGTATTTTCATACTTTATTAATAATCAATTTATCATTTCTAAATTAAGTATTACATTATTTACAAACTGTTTATTGAGGAGCTGTCAGTGGTTCATAAGATCATTTAGGAAGTGTAAGTAAATGATTAATAAATTATTTAAACATTCATTTATACATTTTATTGTTTAGACATGTAGTAATAGTTACATAGTGTGTTAATAAATGCTTTATTAACACATTTCTACTGCAATTCATGATTAATTCAGGTAGTTATAAAACATTTAGAAGTGGTCAGTTAACTATTTTTGTGAGCTCATCTAAAGTGAGGACTATTTATGCTTTGTAAAGCTTTTATAAATGAGATTTAAAGGTTCGGTGATCTTCTGCACTGCTGTCCTCTAATGTTTTAAAGTTAGTACTGAGGTAGTTTTGACACTAGAAATATGTTTTATTAAAGCATTTATTAACACACTAAGTAATTATTACTATATGTCTAAATAATAAGATGCCTAAATGTACATTTAAATATTTTATTAATCATTTACTTACACTTCCTAAATGATCTTATGAACCACTGACAACTCCTAAATAACTGGTTTGTGAATAATGTAATACCTAATTTAGAAATGACAAATTAATCATTAATAAAGTATGAAAATACAATTATTAAACTCATTATAGATATGCTTATAAATCAAGAACAAAGCATTTATAGCTGTATTTATAAACGGCTTGCTAATGTCTATTAATGTTTTATAAATGATGAATTGACTATTTACTTATGCTTAACTAATGCTTCATAGCGTGAGTTATTATAAAGTGTTACCGTTGTTGATTATGGTTTCTAACCTCAGCAGAGAATTGTGTATCTTTAAACTTTCATTTTACCCACTTTCCATACAATAAAGGCCATCTCCAGGTTGATTTTTGCTAGTTGGGTGCCTGTTTAACTAGTGGACCAGAAGTACAATATTGTAGCATGCAGCATATTTTTCTCTGGTGAAGCTGGTTGACAGAGGAAGACTAGCTGGCTAAGTTATAGTAAATATCCCTTGTGGGACAACTTTAACATACAGTACTGTGCAAAAGATTGCATTACTGTGCATTAGATGTTGTTTATTAAAAATCAGAAAAAATCTGGGGGGGAGAAACGGCTTCTATAGGCTAATGTGGCAAGTACTTAGTGACCTGCCTCTCTCAAACCTAAATGGTATGGAAAAGGCCAAGAAAACTTTCAAAATATGATGAGAAGTTTCTTTTTTGAGAAACTGGAAGAAGTCCAGGAGGTCACACTAAATAATAATTTTTGCTTAAAGAAGCCATTTTGTTCTGATTTTTTTTTTTTTTTTTTTTACATTTTGTGTACATATTTACTTTATTTTCTGTTTGTATCTTAATAAAGAGACCGAAAAACAAATATGGATGGTCATTAAAACATTACCAATACAACAAAGCTGGTGTTGGCCTAAGACTTTTTCACAGTACTGTATATCAAACATTTGGGAGAATATTTGAAAGAAATTAATACTACTATTAATACAAAAGTGACGGTAAAAACATTTATAATGTTACAAAAATATAATTTTTCAAATGAATGAAAAAAGATTCCTGAAAAAAAAAGTATCACGGTTTCCAAATATTAAGCAGCACAACTGTTTTCAACATTGAAAATAACAAGAAATGTTTCTTGAGCATCAAATCGTCATATGTCATGTGACACTGAAGACTGGAGTAATGATGCTGAAAATTCAGCTTTGCATCACAGGAATAAATTGTAATATTTCACAATATTACTGTTTTACTGTGTTTTTGATCAAATAAATGCAGCCTTGGTGAGCGGAAGAGTATAATACGTATAATATATGTAGAATAAAAGAATATACAAATGCATGATATATAATACATATTATTTAATCATATATTTAATTTAAAAAATAATCATTTAGAATTTTTCTCATCAATGGAGAAAGAAGCTCTTTTTAGCCAGATGGTGTTGTTACTGGCCCATGCTAACCAGCCCAACATTGACCCTTTACATTGACCCATTTCTGCATTCAATTTGGCTGTTCATGCTTCTGGTCATCTTACATTAGATCACAATGAAAGATTCCAGTCCTTTAAGTCATTTTTAAATATTTGCCAGCACGTTTCATTCAGCTTCTGCTGACAGTCCAATTAGATCTTATCACATGACTGACTGCAACTTCCTGTGCCCTCTACGGCTCATCTGCTTTCAAGTAGAAGACGTGAAAAATAGCAATAGGAAACAGTCCCTGGGGTACTCAGTGTGTGCTGTAGAGATCTAGCAGAAGAAATGTAATGATTAACAGTTTTTAAGAAGGATGAAGTGAATCCCACAAAGGGCTATTGCGTCTCTGTCTGTGACTGGAGTTAATGTGATCTTTATATATACATTCAATCTACAGTATTGTTAAAGATGTCATTCTCTCTGTAGAGGGCTATTGTGTCTCTCAGACACTGTTGCTTAAGCTGACTGTTACTTATGAATCATTGTGTTCATTTAACTTCGTTCTACAGGAATATTCTGGGTTGAATACAGGTTAAATTATATTGGCAGTATCTGTGACATGCTCCTGATTACCACTCATATAATTACAAATGATTCAAATTTGTCCCTCAGTTCATGAAAACAAACAAACTTTGCACGTACAGCAACATCAGTAGCACCACAGCAAAATATTTTTTTTCCAAATAATATTTATTATGAGATTTCAGTCAAAATTAAATGCGATGAGATAAAAAAGACAATGTGAATAATGGCAAGATACATCTATTCAGTTGCCCTTAAAGATTATTAAATGTTATTTTAATTTGTATGCATCATAATGATTTTGAAAACATTTGTCAAGTTTCAAGACAGACTGAATTTTTTGCTGTCCAGTTAAGAGCTGCAAGCAAAAACAAACATACAGAGCCACTAGGTAGTCTGTTTTACCAGCAATTGACCCTTTTGAGCTGGATCTTTTAATTAATTAATTCTGAATTATTATTTTTTATAAATTATATTTTATTCAAGGAAAATATATATATATGTATATGTTTTGTGATAAATTATTTATTTAAAGGTGCCATCGAATTGAAAATTGAATTTACCTCGGCATAGTTGAATAACAAGAGTTCAGTACATGGAAATGACATACAGTGAGTCTCAAACTCCATTGTTTCCTCCTTCTTATATAAATCTCATTTGTTTAAAAGACCTCTGAAGAACAGGCGAATCTCAACATAACACCGACTGTTACATAACAGTCGGGATCATTAATATGTACGCCCCCAATATTTGCATATGCCAGCCCATGTTCAAGGCATTAGACAAGGGCAGCCAGTATTAACGTCTAGATCTGTGCACAGCTGAATCATCAGACTAGGTAAGCAAGCAAGGACAATAGCGAAAAATGGCAGATGGAGCAATAATAACTGACATGATCCATGATATCATGATATTTTTAGTGATATTTGTAAATTGTCTTTCTAAATGTTTCGTTAGCATGTTGCTAATGTATTGTTAAATGTGGTTAAAGTTACCATTGTTTCTTACTGTATTCAAGAGCCGTCACTATTTTCATTATTAAACACTTGCAGTCTGTATAATGCATAAACACAACTTCATTCTTTATAAATCTCTCCAACAGTGTGTAATGTTACCTTTTGCCACGCAGCATAGCCTCAAACTCGTTCAGAATCAAATGTAAACATCCAAATAAATATTGTACTTACGCGATTAGACATGCTGCATGACGAACACTTTTTAAAGATCCATTTTGAGGGTTATATTAGCTGTGTGAACTTTGTTTATGCAGTGATAGAGTCGAGAGCTCGGGAGGGTGTGGAGAGCGCGAGCAATTAAAGGGGCCGCAGCCTGAATCGGCGCATTTCTAATGATGCCCCAAAATAGGCAGTTAAAAAAATTAATTAAAAAAAAATCTATGGGGTATTTTGAGCTGCAACTTCACAGACACATTCAGGGGACACCTTAGACTTATATTACATCTTGTAAAAAAACGTTCAATGGCACCTTTAAATAAATTTCTTTAAATCATTTCTTTAAATAAATATATGAAAAATAATATCTTTTATAAAGTGTGGTTGTCAGCAACAGTTTATCTAATTGATAGAACACTTTCTGAAAAATAAATCTCTCTCTGTTTAAAGACTGAGTCATCTGTTAACTCTCTGTGATCATCTGTCCTTGTGCTTGTTTTAGGAAAAAGCCCTTACCTGATGTTCACGAACAGGCACGAGATCAGGCGTATTGACTTGGTGAAGAGGGACTACACGCAGGTGGTTCCTACCCAGAAGAATGCAGTGGCCATTGATATAGACGTCGCCGCCAACCGCATGTTCTGGTGTGATCGTTTTCAACACAAAATATACAGGTGACCTCATATTGACCTTTTAGTTATGCTGTAAATATGGAAACAGTTTAGCTGTTCACTTAAAAGGGAGCCGTGGCCATTACTATGAGAGCCAGGCTTCATTTAACAGTAAATTGCTGCTTCACATGCTTGTGAAGTGTTAATTATTTTAAACTCAGGAGATACGGCTCCATTTATTTACATATCTCTCCCTCACACTTACTCTCTAGACAGCACACTATTGAAATCATTAAAATGAGATGCAGAGAGGCAGAAAAACCGCACTCCATATTAAAGAAACAAATATTATAGGGGTGTTCCATTCACAAGCCTGTGTTCCTTGGGAATATGTATGTATATACACACTGCCGTTCAAACGTTTGGGGTCAGTAAGATTTTTTAATGTTTTTGAAAGTATTTTATGCTCACCATGGCTGCTTTTATTTGATTATTGTGAAATATTATTACAATTTAAACTGTTTTCTATTTTAAAATATTTTAAAATGTAATTTATTCCTGTGATGCAGATTTTCAACATCATTACTTCAGTCTTCAGTGTCACATGATCCTTCAGAAATCATTCTAACATGCTTGATGATTTGTTGCTCAAAAACCATTTCTTATTCAGGACTGTTTGATGAATAGAAAGTTCAAAAGAACGTAATTTATTGGAAATAGATTTAAAACAAAATAAATAAATAATAATGATATATAAGATATTATTTTATTATTAGATATTTATTATTTAAAACTCCATAATCAAATACTTGTTGTATATTTTTTTCAGTATATTTTCAGTATAATCACAGCAGCAATGCAAGTTTTAAAAACAAATATAGCTGCAAGCAGCAATTATCAGGGTTCAAGCGTTTTAAGGCCTTTAAGCCAATGCGTAAAAAAGTATTATATTTTATTTAGCAAGCATGTAACCAGTTAAATCATAGAAGGAAAAGACAATTTACAGCCAATACAGGCAATTTACCATAGGAAATATATGGTTTTTAAAGCTTATAGCATTATAAATTATAAAAAATTATAAAAACGCTATAACAGTTATAGCGCCACCTATGGGCCAACCTCCATAAAAGTATGCATACTTCTTTAGAGTCATATTCTGCATGTGCTCACATAATGAAAGTTCTGAGTTTTCGTTTAGGAACAATAGACTTTTGGGTAGACTTGGCCATGCCTGTTTCTCAAACGACCTTGCTATTGCTATCCAAAGGCAAAATTTCCACATTTTTTGATAATTATTGACATAATTATTAAGAGTCCCGAGAACTGTGCCACAGTGGTTTTATCGAAGTTGAGCCAAAACCCTAGGACTAGTTCACCAAAGTTGGTTTTTGAAATAATTTCTAATATTTAATGAATGATTGGATGGACAACGGCGGTCCTAGAGGCAAAGTTGCTCAAAATGAGAAGTCCTACCATGTGGTATGAATGTCGTTGGCATGCATGAAAAATCACGCGATACACAATGCTTTACGCACGTGAAAAACACAAAATTGCCCCCAGTGGCCGATTTCTTTCGAATTTCTCATAAGCCCCTAGGTGCGTGAGTCAAACAGGCCCAGTTAATTTCATTCCGATCGGCCTCCGTCAACCTTTTCTGATATTTAGGGGTTGACGGCAGACATGTTTTTCGAGATGCATCAGTGTCCTCATAAACGTTGTGGTCCCTCGGACAAAGACACTGCATGCCAATTTTCAAGTCGATTGGACTAACGGTTGCGTAGTTACAGCCGTCTTCAAGTTTTTGTCCTGTTATGGCACCACCTACTGGCCAATCGCCATAATCTCTTTACTGTAACCAAAGATTGAGCCCATAGACAGGTGTTTTAAGTTTGGTGAGAATATTTCATTCCATTCACAAGTTATAGCCATTTTAGTAAAAGTGGCCCCGCCCACTTCAAATGTTTTGGCACCCCTTAGCGACTGTTAATAAAAATTTTAACTTTTTTTTGATAACTTTTGATATTCAGACTCCAGAGAATCTTTTTGCACTGATTTGGTTCCGATCAGGTGAAAAACCTAGGACTAGTTCGCAAAAGTAGTATTTTCAAAAAATCCAAAATACCTGAAAATTTAGGGCAACGAGCGAATCAACGGATATGCATCTTGTCTGCCTTGAGCCAAGGATTTTAACAATATAAGACACTTGAGACTAGGCCTAATGGTTCAGGAGTTATAAGCCATTTCGTACTTTTGACCACTGTAGCCGTTCAGGACGAGCCTTGGTGACGTTGTAGGTGGTGTGAGTACTACCAGCCCTCGAAGTTTCAAGTCTCTACGACTTAAGGTTAGGTCTGTCCGATCACTTTTAGGGGAGAATACTGATCCTTGGAAAATTTAACAATTACAATAGGGTTTTAGCACTACATGCTTGAACACCTAACAAAATACAAATGGGCTAAAAAGTTTATCAAATAGTTGATGATAGTAAGATTGTTTTTTAATAATCCACTGAGCGTTTCTGAAGGTATCTTGGGAGTGAATTGTCTGTCATTTGATCACTTTGAAAATGTTTTGGCTTTGGAAAAGTTTTTATTTTGAACACTGTTTGAAATTACTCTGCAACATGACCACCATTACCATTCTTGTTCTCCCTTCAAAGTGTCCCTCTGTAGGCATCAGGTCAAATGTAATACAGGATAGGTTTTGACTCTTGCCATTTGAAGGACTGGCCCTATTACAAATTCATTTAAAACTCTCAAAGAATCTCTTGACTAATTTTTCTACGCTCTATCTCTCTTTCCTCCTGATTTCACATTCCATGTGATCTCTCTAATTGGGGACATTCACTTTCCTAATAATAGACACCTCTGTGGCTGCCCAAAATTATATGCTATCTTATTAAATGGCAGTACTCTGCCCCTGCCCTCGCTCTCTCTGTCTGTCGTCTGTCTCTTTTGGACTTGTAACTGAGGATAAAGTGCAAAGTCATTAGCCGTAACTGCTCCGCTGTGAGCTTGAACTAGTTTGGGATGATATGGAAGGCTGATAATAGAAGGCTATGAGGGTGAGTCGGGGGCCCTGCAGGGGCATTACTTTATTGAGACACCTGTGACACTAATGAACACGTCAGATGGTGTGAAGATCAGGTGATCTGTGGAGTGAAGTTTGAGTATTAGAAAGCGATTTTAGCTGAAAATCAGAACATATTTCATTATTAATATACTGTAAATATAAGGAGTGTTTTTTGGACAAATGAGATTATCAACAAGCATCAGACAAAATCATTATGTCAATGGTTATTGCTGTTTACGGCATCCTGCACATTACAGTATGTACTATTTTTTGTAGATGTAAAATATGTGAAACAGTATACAACATAGAACAATAAACATTTCCAACAGTAGTATGCTTCCTTATCTGGCTTTCCATCCACATATTTTTGTGTGAATTTTGAGATTTAACATTGTAAGAGACATTGTAAGAGACTTATAATAAAATATACTATTTCAAATTGCTTAGGTTTTTTTCAAGAATTATACTGTTTTAATGCGGCTTAAAACATTAAGCCGCATTAAACCCCCCCCAAAAAAAATCAAAATCAGTAACAAAAAATGGTGGATGTAAAGACCAAGATGCAAATAAAATGTATAAAATGTGCATAAAAAAACATGTAGTTGACTTTCCATTCATTAATAGTGCAAACAACAATCATGTTAGATTTGCTTGTAGTTTTTGTCAGCTTTTGGGCAACACATGACTTTCAAAAACGTTAAAAATCATACCGACCACAAACTTTTGACTGGTAGTTTATTTATGTGAATTTTGGAATATTGCAATAAATTCTGGATTGGAATGAATACAAGCATTGTATGCTTTTGTTCATTACAAACACTCTTAAAAATAATGGTGTCTATTTACACCAAGTGCAAATAGTATCTCTTGTTGGCAAATGCTATTTACATTAGCACCGCCCACCAATGTCTGGTTGGTCCACTCAAGTTTTAAAAAAGATGTGTGGAATTCAACGTCTTCAGTGGTGCAGCAGTAGCTCGCAGACCTGGCTTTTAACATGATCAACGCGGGTTTGAATCTGCCTTTTGCCAAGCTCGCATTTATTTTCAATAAAAATTAAAATAATGTTCTAAAAGTGGATATAAACTGCGAACGGATGTTTAATAATATTAAAAGTGTTTATTGGGTAGGGTTAGGGGAAGGTGTAGGGAGGGTTTTTATTCTCCCAATAATGCAGCATCCATTTAATAATTTTAATAAATATAATCATTTACACTCTATATGATATTATTTCATCCTGTTAATGTACAAAAATACTGAGGTGCAAATAGTATCTGCCAATAAAAAGTATAGATAGGCCTAGCATCTAATTACTATTTACTCTTATTGCAAAGAACTGATACTTTTACATTGTGTAAATAGAATCTATTGCTATTTTCACTTAGTGTAAATAGCATCTATCACTAAGAAAATTTTGTGGAATGGAAATGTTTTATGGGTGTTAAAAGTTCTTCATGGAACCATAGATCCCAATTAAGAACCTTTATTATTAAGAGTGTGTTAGTTTCAGGGTGATTCTCAATCATTTTAGCTTGTGAACACAAACATTTCATTTCTGCAGTGCTCCAGGTTCACTTTATTTACACTGGCATAACTCTGAATATATTTTCCTGTTACGTGTTTTGCAAAATGAATGTCAATAAATGTTTGTGGACAGAGGATTTTTCCTCATTCTGTCATGATATATAAAACAGTCACAACTGAATTCATTTGATTTGACTTGTCAACCCAAGTGTCTAGTAGCAGAACCTCTAATTGTCTGCACGTCTTTGCAGTGCTTATATCCACGAGGCGAGCGACCCGTCTCGACACGTTACTCTGATCGACTCAGATCTGCATTCCCCTGAGGGGCTGGCTCTGGACTGGGTTCAGCACAACCTCTACTGGACCGATTCGGGTGACAGAACCATCTCTGTGGCTTCAGCGGATGGCAGAAGGAGACGTGTGCTGATCAACACTGATCTGAGCGAACCACAGGCCATCGCTGTGGATCCAGAGAGAGGGTGAGCAGATATCAGACTGATCTCGCTCCAGCACTGCCACTCTAAATGACAAAACCACAAAAGGCCAGACTGCCTTTAAAGGTCACTGAAATGATAAGAGAAGCTTTCAGTGACATGCACATGGGGCTGTGGTGTATTACAGAGGAAATGTTATTGAATTCTTACTAATCCATAGAGATAACCTGACCACTCACATAAATAGCTGTAAACATGCTGTTGTTTGCTCACAATAGTGAATGGCACAAAATGGACAAACCTATTTTAATAAGTCATTTATTTAGGACTGCTCTGCGATAACCTTCACCTCTCTGATGAAAAAGAATGTCAACAGTAAAGAAGAGAAAAATCTTTATTCTATCTAGTTTATGTGCCAAGTTAGAAATGAGCTCTTTGAATTCATGTCAATTTCATTTGGTTTTGAAAAACTTTTATGCTATTTTCAAGAAAAGTTTCTAATGTGTAACTGTCTATTGAAAGGTAATAATGTGTTAGTCTACACATCTTAAAACATTTTTTTTTTTACAAATATCATGAACTATTAATTCATAAATATCATTTATGTGTTGTTATTGTTAACTAAAGCTATTAAATATAGGTTTTGTTAATTGAAAGCTAAAATAAAATATAAATATTAAATAAAAAACTTAAACTTAAAAATCCTAAGTGAAAATTAGCAATTGGCAACTAACTGAAATACAATAAAATAAATTAAAATCATAAAGTTGCTAAAAATGAAATAGAAATAAATTATAAATAAACTAGAAATAAAAAAATAAAAATGACAAAAGGCACAAACTTAAACTGAAATAAAAATTAAAACGGAAAACATAAAAAGAAATGACAATTAAAATCATTAGTATTTTCTTTAATAGTATATAAAGAATACTACAGTAGCATTGATGACACTTTACAGCCTTTACTAACCTTAGTTAGTAATTTATAAAATTAATAATAACCGATTAATAAAAAGGTCATATTATCTGATATAGTAAAAGACATAAAAAATAATTTCTTGTCAAAATGACTTCTGCATTTTGATTGCATGACTTTGATATGCATATGATATTAAGAAGAAATAATAATATATACTATGTTAAACTACTTGAAGGTGCTACAGGGGATGTTTTGTTTTATACATTTTTGAAATATTCCTTGAAACTGTCTTTATTAACTGATAAAAGACTATTTATTAGGTGCACTGAAAGGAATAATATTAATATACATAATCTGTGCACGAGGTAGGGCCTTAAAAACATCACTGCTATTACGCTCCTTGTGAGAGACGTGCGCGGATTGGCCCTCTGGCTTGTCAATCACTGCCATTCCGTTCTTTGTGAGAGACGTGTGCGCTCCAGTAACTCTCCACAGGCGCCGCATGCAATGTTTTTGTCAGGAGACAGGAGTAACAACTGCAGATTATGAGTTACCTGCGGTGAGTCCGACATAATGAATCCACTAACACGACACAGCAAATGCCGGTGATAAACAAACACTTGTGTTCCAGTACTCATGCACGAGTTTTGGGAGGCGTTCCCTCGAAATGAGCTGTGAAGGAGGGGGGTTGTTCTTACGCATGCACTCATTTCAAAAGCTCACTAACAGTCTTTGGTTTCTCAGTCGTTGAAAACATCCTCTGTAGCACCTTTAATAAGGTTGTCTTTTCAAGAATTACATTGTCTTAATTATTTTCTATTCATTTTGACATCAAGACAGTTGTACCCTGACATTTTCAACCATACCGTTCCAATTTTAACTCAGAAATTACAGAAGAGGTGTCTCTGTATTATAAATTGCATTTGTAATGAACACTTTGTTTTCACAGGTTCATGTACTGGTCTGACTGGGGCATCAGGGCCAAGATTGAGAAGGCTGGCATGAACGGTGTAGATCGGCAAGTGTTGGTGTCTGAGGACATTGAGTGGCCCAATGGAATCACACTTGGTAGGAATTATGGTCATTCTCTTCTGTCATTTGTGCTCTATGGAAAGAAGAAGGTGGACATTATTGAGATGGTCTTGTGAAAGTCTAAACCATTTGAGCTCTTTGCACTCTTTCAGTAAGTGTGATCTTCAGTGTTCAGACTCTTTGACAGTAGCGTTGTGTCTCTGAATGCAGATGTGGTTGGTAAGCGCTTGTACTGGGTGGACTCAAAACTACACCTGATCTCCAGTGTGGATTTAAATGGGGCCCATCGCAGAGTCATTCTGTTCTCCAGTGAGAGACTCGGCCACCCTTATGCCCTCGCTGTGTTCGAGGTGAGTGAGTATATTTATCAGTCCATTACTGTGAATTTAGCAGCTGCCCAAGGCCGCCCAACACTTACAGTAACATTTTTGGGGAATTTTGGAACTGATACAAAAGAGACTAACCAATGCCAATAATATCAAAATGTCCAAATATTGGCTGACTGATTAATATGATGATCTGTCATTCTATCCGTATTATAATTATTACACAAAATTAACAAGGATGTGAGTAGATTTGGAACTGATGCCGACCACCACTACGGTTAATCAACTAAGCAGGTATGGATATGGGTCACAGTAAAGTGATTTCGAAATAGATAAATATCAGCAGTTAATTGCCCTGGGCGATATATCATCTATCACTAAAACATCTATAGAAGTGGCATGTGTAGGTGAGTGGTTATTATGGAATGCTGTGGAAATTGATTGAAGCTGCATCTGAAGCCACTTTAAATGTAAAACTGAATCATGCTTAGAATTATTCATGTTCAACATCCTACTTCAATGATGTATTGTATTTTAATGTGGGACAATTCCCTTTATTGTTTTGCTGCTTAAGCTCAGCGGTCTCCATGGTAACATAGGGATAGGTTCTGGGTGGGGATATGATAGGAAGAAAGAAGATTATAGTATTTTCACACAAGCACAGCTCAAGTGGTGAGCACACTAATCTAAGATTGACTTCATCTTACACCAGAGGAGGGCTGAATGCTGAAGGGATGTTATCTTTTACACCTACACATCAACCGCAGAATTAATGGTCTTGTTGTGGCAGCTGTAGACTGGACAGAGAATGCGGCTATGGATTTCACCCCAGTAACGGAGCTTCCACACAAAAGAATGTGTGACTTTTTAATGTAGAACTTTTTCTTGGCAGCCTTATTGTTTGTGTGAGTCTAGGCACTAGGTAGTTATTTGTTTTACCCAGGATGCCCTTTTTGAATTGATTTTCATTGTTTCAAGCAAACTTCAATATCCGTGCATAGAGATTGATGAAGAGATGCTTTGCCTGGTTCCTCTTCATTTTTTTTTAAGTGGCATTTGCCATTTTTTCGGAGTACTATGTTTGCTGACTGTATCTCTTGCATGTTGTGTCAGAAGGGAGGCCCAGTGCCCCTCCCCAAAACCGCTCTGAACACCTAAGCAACACGAGGACACCCTAGCAACACTCTAAACCATCCAAGAACACTCTAGCAACCACCCACAACATCCTACCAATGCTTTAGATACCACACAGGAAACCCTAGCAACACTTTAAACCAGTGGTCTCAAACTCAATTCCTGGAGGGCCACAGCTCTGCAGAGTTTAGCTCCAACCAGCTCCAACTCACACCTGTTTGGAACTTTCTAGTAATCCTGAAGACCTTGATTAGCTGGATCAGGTGTGTTTGATTAGGGTTGGAGCAAAACTGTGCAGAGCTGTGGCCCTCCAGGGATTGAGTTTGAGACCACTGCTTTAAACCATCCAAGAACACTCTAGCAACCACCCACAACACCCTAGCACCCACCTAGCAATCCCCTAAAACCACCCAGAACATCTAAAGGTGATGATACACAGGGCAACTTTTTGAGCAATGTTGCTTGGGCACTTTCCCAATGAGCAACAAATTTATATCTGGATACGTTAGATCGGTCGTGGGCAATTTTTTGAGATCCTCCAATCAGAATGTTAGCAGCCGATCACGTGACCGGTTCGGAGATTACAGAAAAAATTCAAACAAGATGGCGGCCTCTCAGCGGCAGTAGAGCGGAGAAAAGGAGCATGAACTTATATCTTTTTACGCTAGTAAGTTGTCATGCGTCAACCCAAAACAGGGAATTTACCTCATATATTGCTTAAAATACCAACAACTGTCCAAAGTAATGCATGTAAGCTGTAATTAAGCCATTGAATGTTTTCCGTTAAATACTAACAAGACGGTGTCCGTTTAACGTCTGTAATAGTGTAGGCTGTAGGGTGTATGGCACATGAATGTAGCTTTTGATGCGATTGACGCGGGTTCGAATCCGCCTTACGCTGAACTCGCTCTTCTCCATTTTTCTATCACAAATCTGAAGAAAGGCATTTCTTTGTAATAAAAATGAAGAAAATATTTGAAAAGTTGAAATAAAGTGCCCAACAAGTGTTTATAATAAAGTATTTATTGGGTTGGCAATAGATTTTCTCCTCTCTGATTAGTTGCTGCCAACTGTCCGTTGCCCTAATTAGTTGCCCTTTGTCTCATCAGGTTGCCCGTTGATGGCAACATTGCCCAGCAACATTGCTCAAAAAGTTGCCCCGTGTATCATCACCTTAAGACACCCAAGCAACCACACAGAACACCCTAGCAACACTCAAAAGCCTCCAAGAAAACTCAAGCAACCAACCAGCAATGCTCTCGCAACCACTCACAACACCATAGCAATGCCTTAGAAAGCACATAGGAAACCCTAGCAACACTTTAAACCCACATTATAAACCCTCTAAGAACACTCTAGCACAACACCCTAGCAAACTCCTAGCAATGCCTTAAACCACCTAGATCACCCTAGTAACGCCTTAGAATCCACATACTGAAGGACACCCTAGCTACCACCTAGCAGCAATCTAAACCCTTAAAGAATATTCTAGCAACCACATGGAAATGCACTAGCTAGCATCTACCCACAACCCCTTAGCCACTCCATAGAAACCACCTAAGACACCCTAGCAACACTCTAATCCCTCCAAGAAAACTTTAGCAACCAACCAACAATGCTCTGGCAACCACCCACAACGCCCCAGCTGCCAACTAGCAATGCTCTAAAACCACCCAGAACACCTTAGCAACACCATAGAAACCACCTAATGTAAGACTCCATAGCAACCACACAGAAGACACTAGCAACACTCTAACCTCTCCAAGAACATTCTAGCAACCAACTAGCAATGTTCTCCTCTAGAAACCACTTACAACACCCTAGCTACCAACTAGCAATGCCCTAAAACCACCCAGAACACCTTAGCAACAGCATAGAAACCACCTAAGACACCCTAGCAACACTCTAAACCCTCCAAGAAAACTTAAGCAACCAACCAACAATGCTCTCGCAACCACCCACAACACCTTAGCAACCACCTAGAAACACCCTAAAACCACCCACAACGCCCCAGCTGCCAACTAGCAATGCTCTAAAACCACCCAGAACACCTTAGCAACACCATAGAAACCACCTAATGTAAGACTCCATAGCAACCACACAGAAGACACTAGCAACACTCTAACCTCTCCAAGAACATTCTAGCAACCAACTAGCAATGTTCTCCTCTAGAAACCACTTACAACACCCTAGCTACCAACTAGCAATGCCCTAAAACCACCCAGAACACCTTAGCAACAGCATAGAAACCGCCTAAGACACCCTAGCAACACTCTAAACCCTCCAAGAAAACTTTAGCAACCAACCAACAATGCTCTCGCAACCACCCACAACACCTTAGCAACCACCTAGAAACACCCTAAAACCACCCACAACACACCAGCTGCCAACTAGCAATGCTCTAAAACCACCCAGAACACCTTAGCAACACCATAGAAACCACCTAATGTAAGACTCCATAGCAACCACACAGATGACCCTAGCAACACTCTAACCCCTCCATGAACATCCTAGCACCCAACTAGCAATGTTCTGCTCTAGAAACCACCCACAACTCCCTAGCTACCAACTAGCAATGCCCTAAAACCACCCAGAACCCCCCAGCAACCAACTAGCAATTTTTTACTTTCTGTTCTTGAGGACATGTAAAAGTCTTGTGTTGACTCTTGTGTCTCTCAGGATCGGGTGTACTGGACAGACCGTGAGAAGGAGGCCGTTTACAGCGCAAACAGACTCACAGGGCAGGATGTGACCAGCCTTGCCGAGCACCTCAACGACCCTCATGATATTGTGGTTTTCCATGAGCTGAGCCAACCTGGGGGTGTGTGGACTTCAGCTCAGCTATATTTATTAATTTGTCATCCTTTTTTGACATGTTTGACTAATGGCTTACTACATGAAGTTTTTAATACACCTTTATGAAATCCACTATCGGATTTCTCCCTTTTGTAATCCATCACGCCTGCCATTTCTGTATTAATCGGCATGTAAGTAATTTTGTCTTAAGAATCTGGCACCAAAAGCAATAAGCATCAACAGATTACTGTTAAAAATTAATCATAGTTTAAGTCTCCATAGACTGAAGATGAAGTGTGTTTGACCCATGTGGCTCAGAGAATGATAGTTGTGGCGTCTCCTCTGATGGATGATTAATCATTGTGTGTGTGTGTGTCCGCGCAGCTCCTGATAGCTGTAACCTGGGCGGCGTGACTAACGGTGGCTGTGACTTCCTTTGTCTGCGAGCTCCTCAGATCAGTGAACACTCACCCAAATACACTTGTGCTTGCCCTGATGGCGAGGAGCTCAGCCCTGACACACGCCAGTGTGTACCCGGTGAGCTCATCATATTGTTCCTTACATGTGTTTTAATTGTTTTTTTTGTCCTAACTGACCACATCAAGCAACATAATGTTTTATTGATTGCTTGATTTCTCACATTAAACATCAAATGTCTTCTGATTGACTGTGATTTGGTCACAGTATGCAACATTTTCAAACAGGGTTATTTCTAGCCTTTCATCTTTACTGGGGCACAAGTCTCCAATCAAATAAGTGTCCCATATCTTGATACTCTTTTACATATTATATATATATATATATATATATATATATATATACACTATATTACCAAACGTTTTGGGACGACTGCCTTTACATGCACATGAACTTTAATGACATCCCATTCTTAATCCGTAGGGTTTAATATGGAGTTGGCCCACCCTTTGCAGCTATAACAGCTTCAACTCTTATGGGAAGGCTTTCCACAAGGTTTAGGAGTGTGTTTATGGGAATTTTTGACCATTCTTTTAGAAGCACATTTGTGAGGTCAGGCACTGATGTTGGCGAGAAGGTCTGGCTTAATTAAATTTCACGAATGGACTTATTTCACAGGTGGCAACCTATCACTTTACCACGCTTGAATTCACTGAGCTCCTGAGAGCGACCCATTCTTTCACAAATGTTTGTAGAAGCAGTCTGCATGCCTAGGTGCTTGATTTTATACACCTGTGGTCATGGAAGTGATTGGAACACCTGAATTCAATGATTTGGAGGGGTGTCCCAATACTTTTGGCAATATAGTGTGTGTGTGTGTGTGTGTGTGTGTGTGTGTGTGTGTGTGTGTGTGTGTGTGTGTGTGTGTGTGTGTGTGTGTGTGTATATATATATATATATATACACACACACACACACTGTTATGGTTATATCTGGATTTACAGTGGTGACCAAAAGTGCTATCTGGGTTAGGAAAATTGACATCTTCACCTTTTATTAAAATATTATTAAAAACGTGTTAAAGGTGCCCTAGATTCAAAAATTGAATTTACCTCAGCATAGTTAAATAACAAGAGTTCAGTACATGGAAAAGACATACATTGAGTCTCAAACTCCATTGTTTCCTCCTTCTTATATAAATCTCATTTGTTTAAACGACCTCCGAAGAACAAGCGAATCTCAACATAACACCGACTGTTACGTAACAGTCGGGGTGAACGCCCCAATATTTGCATAATGCCAGCCCATGTTCCCAACATTATAAAAGGCATTAGACAAGGGCAGCCAGTTAACATCTGGATCTGTGCACAGCTGAATCAACAGACTAGGTAAGCAAGAACAATAGCAAAAAATGGCAGATGGAGCAATAATAACTGACATGATCCATGATAACATGATATTTTTAGAGATATTTGTAAATTGTCTTTCTAAATGTTTCGTTAGCATGTTGCTAATGTACTGTTAAATGTGGTTAAAGTTACCATCGTTTCTTACTGTATTCACGGAGACAAGAGCCGTCGCTATTTTCATTTTTAAACACTTGCAGTCTGTATAATTCATAAACAGAACTTCATTCTTTATAAATCTCTCCAACAGTGTAGCATTAGCCGTTAGCCACGGAGGACAGCCTCAAATTCACTCAGAATAAAACGTTAACATCCAAGTAAATACTTTACTCACATAATTCGAAGCATGCATACAGCATGCATGACGAACATCTTGTAAAGATCCATTTGAGGGTTATATTAGCTGTGTGAACTTTGTAAATGTGCTGTAATATAGTCGACAACTCATGTGGCAGGGAGCACGCAAATTAAAGGGGCGGCGCTGCCTAAATCAGTGCATTGTTAATGATGCCCAAAAAGGCAGTTAAAAAAATTAATTAAAAAAAATCTATGGGGTATTTTGAACTTAAAATTTCACAGACACATTCAGGAGACACCTTAGACTTATATTACATCTTGTGAAAAAGCATTCTTGGGCACCTTTAAAGATTTTATAAGCATATTGCGTAGTTGTGCTTGGAGCCAATTGTTATATTGTGACAAACTATAGAAGACATTTGCAAGTTTTGTTTCCTAGAGTGGATTGTAGGTAAATATCCAACTCTCCCAGCATTGTTTTTGTTTTTCTGATATCCCATTACTATTTTGGTGTGAGAAACCACTGCAAATGATTCAGTGTATGAGTGCTGTCCAAGTTAATCAAACTGAATTGCAAACTATTTCAGTCCTTTTTTGCAAACAATTAGATAAATTAGATTTTTGACCATTTAGATAAATAGTGATTAATTCTCGAAACTGGCAGCTAATAGAAAACACACACTGCTGAAATATTATCAGGGAAAATGATTCTTGGGTTAGTATATGTTAATCTCCATCATCAAACAAGGATTTATCAGTAATATCAGTGCTTCAGTAAAAAGAGCAATGCTCCTGATTTCAAATCCCTTCTCTTTGGAAACTTGTCGTCTGGTTAGGACTAGGATTTTCAAGAGTTTCGATGGCAAACACCACTCACTTGCTGAAATACAAAGGCATCTGTATATTTTTTCATGTATAAAAACCTGTTTGTATTGTGCAAGCAACATATTAAGTGGGAAATCTTAAATATTTAATAATTAAAACTTATTTCCAAAATTAATCACCTTATATTGTCATTGTAGTATAGCAATGGCAACAAATTATTAAAATATTATATGAAAAAATACTTTGTATTAAATTACAGTTTAATCTGAGGTTAAAAAGAATGAATAAGAATTACATTAAATATGTTTTAATAATATCTTAAATTCTCGCATTAGCTGTGACAGGCCTAAAAATTTTTTTTTTTTCATGGACAATCTAGCACCCCTTTGCCCCCCAACTTGATTTAGGCATGTTAAAGCTCAGCAAAGCTTTTTTAACTTGACAGCTTATTTTTATTTACCTATGAATAACCTCTTGCCTGTCATTATACCACCAGTCCAAAACGACACTGCCGTAACCTCTGCTGTCCCTATCAACATCACCGTGGAGACAGGGGCTGGCCGGGCACAACAGTCCCCTGCAGCAGTGACTTCACAGTCCGACAGTGTGGTTGAAACCACTTTCTCATCACTCCTCACTTCCAGCCCAGAGGAACCGGCTGTCTCCTCTAATGCTACAGCAGAACACAGTCCTACACAGATATCCCTAACCACACCAGGAGACCTGAGCAACCTGTCTCATCACTGTAAGTGTGTGTCTGTGTGATTTCATGCACAGGAGAAACCTTGGTCAGTGTTACCTTGATCCTAGTTACTGCTGGTAGGTCTGACGAGTTTACAGAGTGTTTCAGCGGACTGTTTTCCATGAATGATTTTTGTTCAAATATGCTCATTAAGTGGAAATTCATATTATTATGTGGGTTGGAGTGAAATGCTTTGACTGCAAATCAGCTGACAGCTTGCACAGTGAGAAAATGCCATCAACGTGGTTTAGTTACTGTTGCAATATCAACCTTCAAAACAATATATATGGAGTTTTATGGAGTTTTCAACCTCAGGATAGTGTTTTTAATTTTTGGAAATATGCTTCCAAATGGCTTATATGCATCCAGAAAATAAGTATATACATTCAAATTCTCTTCAATACTGATAAACCTATTACGGTAACACTTTATTTTCTTTCTATCTATCTGACAATCTGTCAATCAATCAATCTTTTAATCAATCAATCAATCAATCATCTAATCTAGTCTGTCATGTCCAATAACTGAAAAATGGCTGATACTACACTTGTATGCTATTTTGTTTAAATCAATTACAAATAAACTTAAAAAATTATTTTAAATTTAGGGCTTCAAAATATTATAATGTACAGTATGAAAAATGGATATTCATGCTGAGATTTGCTAAAGGTTCAATTTAGGTGCTGTCTATCAGATATGCATTAAGATAAAGATAGATGCTATAAACAATTCATATAGATAACTAATATACCTTGGCTTCACCAGGATTTTGAGAATTTTTACATAATGTTTTTACAGTTTTTTTTTTTTTTTTTTTTTTTTTTTTTTTACGTTGCTTCACTTCCATTCATGAATCACACTTGATTGAAGTAGTAGGTCATCCAGGGGACTTTTCAACTATTGTTTTTTTAAATACAGTGTATTCAGACATACTACTCATTTGACGTACTGTTTTTCGCATACTATACAGTAGGGAAGTATTCAATTTCGGACACAGCACACGACTTGGCAAAAAAAATTATACCATGATTATTTTTTTCTTATATTTTGATTGCAATTTGAACTGTGATTTGGCATTTCATTTCATATGAAAATGTCTCATTTTGCTACTGCTGAGACATCCAGACATATGGAACAAAGACTTTAATGCTAATGGAATTATTGACTTTTAAGGGTGTTCACACTTGGGTTCTTACTACAACTAACAGGTTACAATACAAATATTTAGGTCTTAAATTCTTTACTTTCAAACACTTAAAGGGTTAGTTCACCCAAAAATGAAAATTATGTCATTAATGACTCACCCTCATGTCACCCGTAAGACCTCCGTTCATCTTCGGAACACAGTTTAAGATATTTTAGATTTAGTCCGAGAGCTTTCTGTCCCTCCATTGAAAATGTATGTACGGTATACTGTCCATGTCCAGAAAAGTAATAAAAACATCATCAAAGTAGTCCATGTGACATCAGAGGGTCAGTTAGAATTTCTTGAAGCATCGAAAATACATTTTGGTAAAAAAATAACAAAAACTTTGACTTTATTCAGCATTGTCTTCTCTTCTGGAATCCTTTCCATTGAATTGATTCCACTGAACTGATTCCATTGAACTGATTCCATTGAATCCTTTCATCTGTCGGCGTTGGTAATGCACTTTTACGTCGCCGTGGTTGTTTTTGGCGATTAGGACATCCGCAACATTTTGAAGCATCGAAAATACATTTTGGTCCAAAAATAACAAAAACTACGACTTTATTCAGCATTGTATTCTCTTCCGGGTCTGTTGTCAACTCGCGTTCACGACTCTGCTTCTTCTTATTTCCTGTTTTATGGCGGTTGGCATCCAGCTTATTGGTGCATTACCGCCCCCTTCTGCTCCGGAGTGTGGTTCACGACTCCACAGTGACGCTGCTGACGTAAGACGCTGATGACGTGTTATCTAGTGCGCCCGAGCTTAGTTTACAGTCTGAGGGAGACGCACGCTGTATTCAAGCTTTTCTACATTGTTTGTATTTTGGTATTGCTATATTTTTTAAAATGGTGCATAAGTGTGCATGTCGCGGATGTCCTAATCGCCAAAAACAACGACGTAAAAGTGCATTACCAACGCCGACAGATAAAAGGATTCAATGGAATCAATTCAATGGAATCAATTCAATGGAAAGGATTCCAGAAGAGAAGACAATGCTGAATAAAGTTGTAGTTTTTGTTATTTTTGGACCAAAATGTATTTTCGATGCTTCAACAAATTCTAACTAACCCACTGATGTCACATGGACTACTTTGATGATGTTTTTATTACCTTTCTGGACATGGACAGTATACCGTACATACACTTTCAATGGAGGGACAGAAAGTTCTCGGACTAAATCTAAAATATCTTAAACTGTGTTCCGAAGATGAATGGAGGTCTTACGGGTTTGGAATGACATTAGGGTGAGTCATTAATGACATCATTTTAATTTTTGGGTGAACTAAACCCTCAAGCTTTTAGCATGTCGAATCCTCAAGCCTTTATTTTGACAGAATATTGATGAAATGCTTTGAACATTTGAACTTTTTAAATGTTGGCAGTTATGCATTGTAAATGTAAATAATGTGAACCTAGCACACATTGCGTTCCTAAATACACATTGCACAAATTCTCTTGAAGAGATGGCGTTCATGAGAAACAGCATTTACTGTAATCTGAGCCGCTTTTGAAAATAGTGTTATAAGCTGCTTGCGTGTAAATGAACACAAAAAATCGCTATTTCTGTTTTTTATTAATATTTGTATTATTATTATTATTATTATTATTATTATTGTATTATTAATATCTGTATTTTTATAAATTTTGATGTCCCATTTGTTTAGTTTAATGTTACATTCGATTTAATTATTAGCTTCACAGACCCCAGTTTGGGAAACCCTGCTTTAGATGATAAGGTGACCTGAACTTATGTCCACTTACCACTACAGTAAACTACTGTAAACTTTACTCCTCCCTTCAAACTTTTTGCCCATTTGTGCATACCGAAAAAGCCTGAAAGCTTGTCAGAGGTGCCCTAATTGGTTACTCTGTTTTGGGGTGGGCTTAGTGAATGGATCAATCAGCTACATCAGCATGTTTAAATAAACAGGTTAAACAAATATGACAAATGTGTAAGTAATGCTCCTCTCTTTCATTTTCCTCTAGCTGGCAATGAATTGTTTCTCCTTGGCCGTAATCTGACAGTGGCAGTGCTTGGTGTCGTAATTCCCATAGGTATGTACATCTTCAACCTCTCTGGCTCTGAAGAGGCCGCTAGGGTCCTGGTCTGTACTATTTTGAGCACATTTTGACACCAGTGTTGCTCACCGATGCTCTAACTCCAAGGTGAGAGAGCCCAGGGCAGCAAACTCAGCATGTATGGAGATGCAGTTTGTGTTGTGCATAAATGTAGATTTATTCTACTTTGTCATTGTGAGCCAAGAAAGAAATCCCCTTGGTAATATTATGACAAATCTGACTAAGATCAAGTGTGCTGCATTGCAGAGAGAGCAGATGTTATGATTTATTTAATTTATATTAGGTTAGAGCCATATAAGAATTCAATTTAGTTCTCTGAAGAACATGAAATGTTTTAGTTTGTATAGTGTTTTTGCCTATTCTTCATTCCCTATCAAGCCTCTCTCCTCTACTTTATTTTTTTTTTTCTGCTACTCATGTTTTCTTTTACTATCATTAGTTTCAATCCAGCCAATTTAAAGGAACCGTTCACCCATAAATAACAATTCTGTCATAATTTACTCACCTTCATGTTGTTTCAAACCATAATGACTGACTTCTGTGTGGAACACAAAAGAAGATAGTAGGTAGAATGTTGATGCTGCTCTTTTCCCACACAGTCTACAGGGGCTGTTTCTCTTAAAATGACAAAAAGCACCATAAAAGTGATCCTTCTGCACTATACTTCAAATCTTCTGAAACTATAAAATAGTTTTGGGTGAGGAACAGAGCAGCATGAACATTATGACAACTCCTCATTTTGTGTTCCACAGAAACTCCTTTTGTGTGAACTATTCCTTTAATTGTACACCTCATACCAATCTCTATCTATCTATCTATCTATCTATCTATCTATCTATGTCTTTCTGTCTGTCTTTCTATTTATTCTGCTTGTTTCTCTGGCTGTCTTGTCAGTCATTCCACCGCCAATCAACCGTCTGTTAACATGTCCCCTCACGCTGTATGTCAAACACATGCAGTTCCTATTGTTGCCACAGTGGTCTTCGGGGTGCTGTGTGCCGGCGTTTATCTTGTTTACCGCAACTGGAGGAGGAACAGCACCAAAAGCATGAACTTCGACAACCCAGTCTACCGCAAAACCACAGGAGAGACGGAAGAGGACGAGATACATATTGGTCGGACTGACGGGCTCGCTGGCCATCACCACCCTTACCCTGGACCCGTGGTCGGCATGACGCCAGTCGGCACAGGGACGTGCCCGCCATTCATCGCTCTGCCTCTGGGGACCGGTTTACCAGACCCTTCCACACACTGGTACACAGAGCAACCAACCATCTCTAGTACTAAGTGAAAAGGAGACGACTTTAGAAATACTGTGACTGCAGGGAGCAGGACTGACATGTGGCTGCCAAGCTATGCAGGAATAGCATTTTATCAAGCTGAATCATTCTTAAAATGGCCAGGTTTTAAAGCTGCAGCATGCTGGAGTGCAAAAATTGGATGATTACTAAACGAAAAGGTTTATCATTTCAGACCCATATTCATCTGGTCCATTTTATCATCATTTTATTGCTGGTTGGAACTACCAGGCCAAGCCTTTTTAAACCTGCATTATTAATATTTATCTTAAAATCGTAGAGAAATCTAGCACAGTAACTTGCGTTAAATTTACTACTGAAAAACTGGAACTAGTCTATTAGACTATTAATGTCCAGCACTTTAGCTAAAGCTGTAGAGAGGAAAAAATTATCCTTTTTTACTAACATTGCTTTGTTTGATTTAGGGTCTTTTACACGACACCATTTTAAACTAAAAACTGAAAACTTTTTATGCATTTTGGCCATTCATTTACGCAAAATTGGCATTTTGTGGACCTGAAAATTTAAACTTTTGAAAACAGAAGCAAGTTAGAAAGTTTTTGAATCTCTGGTAATCTACAAAAACACAAATTTGTGAAAACAGTGACATCATATGCATGCGTATTACATGTTCAGTCTATAGGCGCGTAGTGTTTCTTTACAAAGTGACACTGCCAACTACTGGTCTGGCATGAATAATGCAGCATTTTTAGTAATTTTTGCAGATTGGGATTGTTTTGACAATATTGTCGTCTGTACACAAAAAAACGCAAAGGAAAAACTTTTTCCGTTTTTAGTACATCGTTGTTGTGTAAACGTACCCTTAGTCATCAGGCATGTTTCCAAAATTAATTAACCAATTAATTAGAACAAATGAATTCATTCATAAAAAAATTAATTAAATATATTAAATGATCATAAAGTACTTTTTAATAGGCTTAACAAAAAAAATGGATGCATTTCCAAAAGTAACATTTCCAGATGTAGATGGTTCATGGGCAAACAAGCAATTTGTGTCATGACTTCTAATTATAGAAATGTTTAGTAATGAAAAAAAATTATGAACAGTTCAAAAAATGTTTAAAAAATTAGCTACATTTCTTAAACCATTTACCCGTATCGCATATTATAAAGTGCAACTGTGTCATTTTAACAATCATTGACCAGTTGCCTCATTATAGACACAACAACACAACAAATAAGAGTTAAAGGGATAATTCACCCAAAATTGAAAATTATCCCATGTTTTACTCACCCTCAAGCCATCCTAGGTGTATATGACTTTCTTCTTTCAGCCAAATGCAATCAGAGTTGTATTAAAAAATATCCTGGCTCTTCCCAGCTTTGTAATTTGATTGAATGGCGAGTTTTTGAAGTTCCAAAAAGCACATCCATTCATCATAAACGTATTATATATGACTCCAGTGGGTTAATAAAAGCCTTTTAAATTGAAGCAATGAATTTTTGTAAGAAAAATAACCATATTCAAAACATTGGTTGCCAGCAATGGCCGTACACAAGTCTAGTTCCCGCAGAAGAGTGACCTCTGACCTGACGCATGACGTATTGATGAACGTGGAAGTGCAGAGCAAAACAAAACACCAGTCATGAATTAGAAGTCCAAAATGAGAATTTTTAAAGAGGACTGTCGGAGGATTGCGATATAATAGAAGAGAGTTTGTTGCCCTGCCCTATTTGTTTGAACCGCGAGAGGCATCTGCTCTCACCTAAGCTTACGCTACTCTACCAGAGCTCGACTTGTGTATGGCCGTTACCGGAAGCCAGTGATTTTAGTTTATAAAGTTGTAAATGTGGATATTTTTCTTACAAAAACACATCGTTTCACTTCAGAAGGCCATTATTAACCCCCAGGAGCTGTATTGGATTACTTTTTGGATGGATGGATGGATGGATGGATGGATGGATGGATGGATGGATGGATGGATGGATGGATGGATGGATGGATGGATGGATGGATGGATGCGTTTTTTGGAACTTCCCATTCACATTAAAAAATAGCCAGGATATTTTTTAATATAACACTGATTGTGTTCGACTGAAAGAAGAAAGTCTTATACACCTAGGATGGCTTGAGGGTGAGCAAATTATGGATAACTTTAAAGTTAACATGAAATCACTTTCCTATGTTTTTGGTCATACCATGCGCGATTGATCTGTGCATAATAATCCAAAGAAAAAATATTTGTCTTATTCCAAAACAACTTTTGTTTTTGGCTGCCGCCCCTCCAACCACCTGTCATATGGAGACCACTCTTCATGATCCAATCAATTGCCAATTAATAAAATCAAGTCCTTACACATTTATTCCTCATTAAATACTCGAATTTCATTCAGTAAAAACATCACATTATGAACGTAAAATGGGCTGGAAATGTTTCCATGTTGACTTTAAAGTGCCCCTATTATGCTATTTTAAAGGTTCCTTAATTTGTTTTGGAGTTTACATGCATTCAAGGTCAATTTTCCCACAATACACATTTCACAGTCTGAAAACGGTTCTTTCGAAGATTTAATCTCACTAAGCCCCTCCTTTCTGTGAGTCTACTCTGCTCTGATTGGTCAGATGACTCAGTCTGTTGTGATTGGTTTACCGCTTACAGCTCATGTCAGAAATGAAATGGCCATTACCGTATCCGAATTTCAGCTCTGGATCTTCCTCAGCACTTGTACAAAAGTGATACAAACAGTAACGATGACGTTAGCTTTACCGTATCAATTTGAGCCTGAGTCCTTTTGAAGTGAATTCAAAGTGGATTTGCACTGCTGAAAATAGTGTCTTCTCAACATGTCGACAACACGAACCAAACTTTTGTTCGACAGTCAAAGTACACCATTTGTGGCAGCCAATGAAGATCATAAGCTGGCATTGCGCAAATTTGTTACAATGTTACATAGATTTGTAACAGGAAGTGAGACTGGAATTACTGACAACTCTTTCAGCAGTTCAGAATTGATTCTTTCTTTTAGGAGACAACTTTATTTGTCAAGCACTTAGATCTTTAAAACTTTAAAACAGACCTTTACATTCACAAACAGCTATATTACACATTACATGAAAGGGAACATTTGAAAAAGCATAAAAGGCACTTTAATACTAACTTATAATAAAATATTCATTATTCACTACAGGAAATACATTTTAGACTGTCAAGTTAGAACCTAAGCAATATTTAAAATAATTAGCTGTAAACAAAGAAAGATATCAATACAAAATATTCACAAACTAGAAATTTTTTGTTAGTTTCAGCAATATTATCCACTTTTTCTAGCTGTGTTTGCTTCATAGAGAGACATTCTTTATTCATCACTGGCATGCAAATGAAAAGCCTTTGTCCTTGCGATTACACGAGTGTCTGGTGAGGCTGTGGACGCATCCCTATGGGGCTCCACCGCACTGCAGCTACAACTTGGCAAGATACTGAAATTGGCAGAGTACGCTGGTTAGTGGAGCAAAACCTGTTGTAATCACACAGAGTCGGAATAGATGTTACGAGGGTCAGCTCAAGTGCGTTACGCAGCAAGGTCTCTTGTGGTTCACACTAAACTGTGTTTGCTACTCTTACACCAGCAGTAATTTCTGAAATGTCACAGTTTCACACGTCTGTTTCTGTTATTGGGGTTGTCGCATGCTGAACAGGTTTGCCGTGCCGCCCACTTACATTCACTTTCATGTTGTTGTTTATCTCCTGAGTGGAGAAACGGAAAGAACATAAGCTGATAGTCGCCCCAAGGGTCTAGCATAGCTACAGGCACTGAGCTAAAGGTTACATAAGCACTATGTTAATGTCTAAACACATTAGAATCACGTTAACATTGGAAAAAAAGTGTTTCAGACTGGCATATGTGCAGACAGTCTGCTCAGCAGATTTAGTGCTCATGCTTCGCTGTAATAGACATATCGACCTTTAAAGACGCTCTTGAAAGGCCATACATTCCAAATGCTGGACATCTATTCGTGCAGTTGTTTTTGACACAGGGGTACCTCTGCATTCTTCTGTCATGTGCTGTGGGAATGTTTAGTTTTGTCTCAGGGAGATGGTATAGAGAGGGGTCAGATTTCAGTTTATCAATGATAATTGGCATTGGAAATAATGTGTAATGCAACCACTGTCGAAAAATGTTGAAAACATAAAATGCATCTTGCTTGCCTTGCATTGACATTATATACAGTAGGTTGACCCAGGATGTGATGCATAGAGTGGCTTTGGAAAGAGAGATTTCTTAGAGGGCTACATTGTCAAAAAAATGAATCAGATTATGTACTGGTATTACTGTCCAGGTCATATTTCACCCTAAAATGAAAAGAAAGAAATTATACAGTACAGTCCAAAAGTTTGGAACCACTAAGATTTTTAATGTTTTTAAAAGAAGTTTCGTCTGCTCACCAAGGCTACATTTATTTAATTAAAAATACAGTAAAAAAACAGTAATATTGTGAAATATTATTACAATTTAAAATAACTGTGTACTATTTAAATATATTTGACAAAGTAATTTATTCCTGTGATGCAAAGCTGAATTTTCAGCATCGTTACTCCAGTCTTCAGTGTCACATGATCCTTCAGAAATCATTCTAATATGCTGATTTGCTGCTCAATAAACATTTATGATTATTTTCAATGTTGAAAACAGTTGTGTACTTTTTTTTTTCAGGATTCCTTGATGAATAGAAATTTCAAAAGAACAGCATTTATCTGAAATACAAAGTTTCTGTAGCATTATACACTACCGTTCAAAAGTTTGGGGTCAGTAAGAATTTTTATTTTTATTTTTTTGAAAAGAAATTAAAGAAATGAATACTTTTATTCAGCAAGGATGCATTAAATAAATCAAAAGTGGCAGTAAAGACATTTATAATGTTACAAAAGATTAGATTTCAGATAAACACTGTTCTTTTGAACTTTCTATTCATCAAATAATCCTGAAAAAAAATATTGTACACAAATATTTTGTACAATTGTACACATTAAATGTTTCTTGAGCAGCAGATCAGCATATTAGAATGATTTCTGAAGGATCATGTGACACTGAAGACTGGAGTAATGATGCTGAAAATTCAGCTTTGCCATCACAGGAATAAATTACTTTGTCAAATATATTCAAATAGAAAACAGTTATTTTAAATTGTAATAATATTTCACAATATTACTGTTTTTACTGTATTTTTAATTAAATAAATGTAGCCTTGGTGAGCAGACGAAACTTCTTTTAAAAACATTAAAAATCTTAGTGGTTCCAAACTTTTGGACTGTACTGTATATTTATTTGCATATAGATTTTTAATTAATTAAGATTGCTCTCTGATCAATCTGACAATTTTTTATTTATTTTTTTTGTGGGAAATTGTATGTTTTTTTTCAAGATTCTTTGATGAATAGAAAGTTCAAATTAACATTTGACATAGAATATCTTATCTTAATCTTATTAATTTCTTTATAAAAAAATCTAATTGACCTCAAATACTATCATGATGTATAAATGCTACTGAAACAATTTTACTTAAAGCTGCAGTCTGTAAGTTTTGCCTCTTTGTCGCCATCTCTGTTTGAAACCTGCAATTGCAGTTATTTGCGGAATTATCATCTTTACATGGGTTGTGCATCGGCACGACGACTCAGCGCGGATGAATCTAATGTTTGCTGTCAGTCACCACACCGATGTCGATACAATACTTCAGAATCACAGATTGTAGTCTGGGAAGTATGACCAAATTAAGATTATTTTCACCGGAAAAAATGTCATCTGAACAAGTAACATGTCTGCCACTTTTGTTCTGACCAACTGAGAAAAAGCAATAAATTGTGCTGCCAATGGTGATCCTCCATATGCCATTTAACCTACTAGCTGGGACATACATGACGTAATTCAGCAAAGACGAACGGCTGCATGCTCGAATTTCCAGTGGAAACCTATCAGTACCACCGGAATTAGAAAACATTATTACAAGCTTACCGTTGTGAATCGGGCTAAGGTAAGGAGGTATTTTTCAACACTGGCTGGTTATGTACTTGCTCAAAAATTGATTTTGAATAATTTTTAACCAAAAAAAGTTACGGTCTGCAGCTTTAAAATTGTAATGAATACAATTTACATTGTTTTCATACCGTAATAAGAAGATTCTTTATTTATGATGTAATTTTGTTATTTCTTTCTTTTTATTTTGTGGTGAAATATGACCTAGATCTGTTCTTGACAGTTTTTGTGAGATCCACTCACTGAGGCTTTTCCTCCAAATACTTTACATTATGAGGGTGTTTTGAGCGTTGCATCCTTTGAATAAATTTTCAGACAAAAGGACAGTTTTTTTTTTGTCATTAGGGTGTGAAGAAAGACCAGCTGTTCATTCACAGATTCTGCATTCTGATGTTACCTCATTAATATTAAAGAGCATCGCTCTATGATTTAAAATTAAGTCTCCCTCATAAGAGAGGAGCATTAAATATCCTGTGTGTGTGTGCGTGTGTGTGTGTGTGTGTGTGAATATGAGCATTCAGAGTGCATGTTTTTGTGGTGGGGATGTTAAATCTGTGTGTAATGTGATTATGGAATGGGAAGTGTAAATATGTTTTCATACAAATACTTTTGATACACCTTTGTAAAAATGTATATAAGATTTTAGATAACAGTATTGCCTATGAACCAATTTAATTGGAATATATGATCATTGTTTTCTGATGGTAAAATAATATATTCTGCCAAAGTGTTTCTGTGCTGTTGGTATTATTCATTTTTGCTGTTGCAGTTTTTTTTTTTACTTTTTTAAATTTGATTTCAGTCTTTATTTTTACATTTTTCGGGATTTAATGTAGAACATTTTAAGTAGTTCATTAAACAACATTGTTATTGCACTATATTTTGCAAACACAAAACCCAATCTTTTTTCTTTCTTTTATTTGGTGCCTTGTTTTTTTTTTTTTTTTACAAAAACTGATTTGATTCTGTCTGATCTCACTGCATAAACTTTGTGGCATAATGTTCTAATTGTATTTCAGATGTTTCTCTTTATATGTCTCTCTATAGATTGATATAAAAATGAATTAAAAACCTGCTGCCATTTGAAGTTTCATTGAATTTTTACCTTTTCACGGTAAGAAATTATATAGCTACCAAAAAGGAGTGTTTTAATGCAGATCACATATTCTGGTCAGTAATTAACAACTGAGCCCATATAGCCTAATTATCGTGATGAACTTACCTCCAAATGTGGCCCATTTGTTGGGGCCATTTAGGTGGAAACCCCCTATAAACTGAGGCTCACTGGAAAAACATGCCTTTGGTGACATTTCTGCAAAATGATATGCTTCCTGCACGACATTTTCAAAGTGAAATGTGAAAGTGAAAGTGAAGTGACTTGTGGCCAAGTATGGTGACCCATACTCGGAATTTGTGCTCTGCATTTAACCCATCCAAGTGCACACACACAGCAGTGAACACACACCCGAAGCAGTGGGCAGCCATTGCTGCGGCACCCGGGGAGCAGTTGGGGGTACGGTGCCTTGCTCAAGGGTCTCACCTCAGTCGTGGTATTGAAGGTGGGAAGAGCGCTGGATATTCACTCCCCTCACCGACAATTCCTGCCAGACCTGAGACTCGAACCCATGTCCTTTGGGTTACAAGTCCGACTCTCTATCCATTAGGCCACAACTGCCCCAGTCAGTCAAATGTCCAGTGGCAATAAAAGAGTGACAGCTGATGAACGTGAATCTGACGTTTTACTATGTTGGTTGTTGTACGTATTGCGGCAGTTTGGAAATTAAATATTCAGATAGACCACATTTAAACTGCAGGTCTTGATGCCCAATTCTGATTTGTTGACTATATCTGATTTTTTTTGAGGACCAGCTTACATCATCTTTTAAAAGACACCCGTATCCAATATCTGCATTACACTATACACTTGGCGAAACAGCTGGAAAAGCTTAGGCCGAAAGGGAAGTAAAAACATAGCAATTTGCAATGGACACAAACAAAATGATAATAAAAGCTTTTGTTTTCCACACCATCTTTAAAGGTCAGCTAAACATTGGGTTGAGACTTCGTCCTCCATTACGCCACTGAAGAGTCATGTGATCGTGGTTCGTGTCCACCTGAGTTGACGTCATTGACCACCTTATAACTGACTCGCATTGACGAAAATATCCACTTACATGGCAGACGCAAATGCACGTATCTGATTCATATCCAAACCGATCTCACAGCAATTCGTACGGATTTTATGAGGTGGCTAATTCGTACGAATTCGTAAAGTCATTCGAAATCATTTGCGAAATTGTACGTATTTTTAGATTTGTCAAATTCGTATAAATTCGTACGAATGACCTACCCCTAACCCTGCCACTAAACCTACCCCACACAGCAAAAGGTATCGCGGCTTCCGGACCGTATCCGCGAACGGACCCGCATCGGCGTCTACTTGCGCACAGTGACAGATCCGCAATGAAGGCGGATCGTGGACCCGCAGTGGCTCCGCGCTGCATCCGCGATTAAAACCTTACCTCCCCGGCGGGTCCGTTTGGGACGTGCAAATTGATACAACTGTTACAGTAAAGGCGCGTGCGCGTCCACGGATCCGACATGGGTCGGCTCAGGATCCGCTGATTGACAGTAGAATAAGAATTTACGGCTCCGCCCGGAGGCAGAGCTGATCCTCTGGGTGGTGCCAAAACAAATGTGACAGTCACGCGGGTTTGGCGACTTGAATGCGGATCCGCCTGGGAGTCTCCTGCTGTGTGGGACCCGTCACTGGGGTTTAGACAAATTGTATAACTTCGTACGAGTGAGGTCGTACAAATTCGCCACATCGTAAAATACATACAAATTGGTTGTGAGACAGCGTTGTTCATATCAGGTTTATTTCAACATACTGTATGAATGAGGCCTGAAACCGATCTGAGAATATCGGAATCCATGTGCTTTTTCCTGCTTGCACGTTCATTGGTCATATCCAATCTGTGCCACATGTGAGGAAAAAATTGAGTCACTATGTAAATGAGGCCTAAGAGGCACTAAAAGGTTAATGCCGTAGCGCCTACTCTAAATCCAACCCTGAACCGATAGTGTTAACAAAAGCAAACATAAGATAAAAACACAACCACACAAATTTAGCTGCTTTTACAAGTCTTCAAGGTCTTTTATCGTGACTTGTGTTTCACAGGACCCATACCGGGTGCTCTGCATTACAAGGGTAATGCCATCTACCAGGTAAGCTACCGAGAAGCCGAACACATGGAGTTTGTTTTGCGATACACACGTCAAAATGTACATTATGTTTTTGGAGTTTTGCAATAATGTAGGTAAAGTCACATTTTTACAATGAGTTGCAAAAACACTGCCAGCAACATTATTACATTCCTATGCTTAATTTAAGAATCTGTTCTGTCTCAAACAAGAGATATGGTGTTGAGGCTTCCATTCTAGGACACTGTCTGATTGGACTGCCTCAGGAATTGTGTCGCTACAATGAAACATGTTTGCTTTTTAACAATACCACTGTAGCTCAAAATATAATTCTGCTCTGTGTTGTATATAACACTTTATATTAACAGCATTTGGCCACTAGTATGCTTACCTTTTCCACGGTCACTTTATGTATATTTAGATGTACATTGTAAAGGATTCTCTTCAGACGAATTACTGTACTAAATCATGTTACATGAAGATGCCAGATGCATTCAATGGATATGCAAACTGTGTTTGTACTAAAATACAGTCAGCCACTCAAAGGATTTGGACTAGTTTATTATAGAATAGTTTATTTCATTGACATAAAATGACTAAAAATGAAACTGGGTTGGTTACAAAACATTTTTTTTTTTTTTTTTTTTTTTTTTTTTTTTTTTTTTTTGGTATTTATAGGATAAATGTCTTTAAATTTTATTGTCAGTTTTAAGACTGTTATATTTACATTGACAAGCTTTACATTAGCAAACTAGTCTTTTTAATTTTAAAATTATAAACATATTATAAAGCTGATCTTTTTAGCAGTAACTGTACATGGATGTTTAAGTATAAATGACTGCTATATCCACACTCCATTCTAAGACACCTTGCATTTGTCTGAGCTCTTGGTTTCTGCACGGGCTTTCAGAAGGTCCGCTATCTCTGTATGAGAGGCTTGTGTTGCCAGAGATAATGCACTGCGACCAGCCTAGAGACAAAACACAGATGTATGAGTTTGATAGACAATGCATGAGATATACTCAAATCTAAACAGCATGTGGATGTTGTCTGTGTTTAGTCTGTATTATGCTACAAGCCTAGTCAAAGGCTACATTCACATCAGTGGTAAATGTGGCTCAAATCAATTTGTCCACCCTTTCACATGTGACAGGTCTGTGTGTGTGTGTGTGAATAATATTTAAGGCCACAGAAATTCAAGAATTCAAGCTAAAAATTGTAGACAAATATTTTTATAGTAACATCTAAAATGAGTACTATCACTAGTAATTATTCATCATTCCCTGAATGTCATATGGGCGAACTGAACAGGTGGACATTAAACAGGAAACTTGTGCCTGAAAAATCGTCTTTACAGCATCTGCTCCGTGTTTTGGAGGATTTATTAATTCTCAGAGCAGATCTTGAGTTGTAATGATGTGACACAGATGTGACTTGACTAACATGTGAGTTTCAGCTGTGGGACAGATTTTTGACAGATTTTCATTTTGTCTTACATGCATTTACATTCTTTCTGCTTTTTTTTTCTGTTTCTTTCTCATTCTCTCATATAGAGGTGATGAATGTTCATCTGTGTGGGATTATTTCAGCTTTCTCTAACACAGAAAGTGATTAGACCAACACATATTCCTGAGCTGTCTTTCACATATACTTTGTAAGCATTATTTGTAGGCTGTCAGTTCCTGTTGTTGTAAAGAATAGTGTGAAGCTGACAACATGTTAACATGAAATGACCATTTCTGGAGTTCAGACAGGATTGTGTCCAGTAGGTGGCACTTTTGTACAAGTCAGCTGCCTAGCAGAAACGGCTTACTGATGCCTATCATCCCACTCTGAACATACTCTAAAGAGCTGTTGTCTTCCACAAAGTTTCATTGTTTTTTTGTTTTTGTTTTTGTTTTTTTTCACCAGAATATTAAAGACAGACGAAAGCAGCTTTTTTATGAAATTTAGGGAGAGCTCTGTGCCACAAATGATGATTCCACAGCCAATCGTATTGACTTTTATCTGAATCATGTTTCTAGTGCCCTTAAAGGGTTGGTTCACCCAAAAATGAAAATTTTGTCATTTATTACTTACCCTCATGTTGTTCCACACCCGTAAGACCTTCGTTCATCTTTGGAACACAAATTAAGATATTTTTGATAAAATCCGATGGGTCAGTGAGAGCAGTGATAATTAACACTTTCAATGCCCAGAAAGGTACTAAAGACATTTTTAAAACAGTTCATGTGACTACAGTGGTTCAACATTAATGTTAAGAAGCGACAAGAATACTTTTTGTGTGCAAAAAAACAAAATAACGACTTTATTCAACAATATCTAGTGATGCTTTATGAATCTTTTGTTTTGAATCAGTGGTTCGGAGCATGTATCAAACTACCAAAGTCACATGATTTCAGTAAACAAGGCTTCCTTAAGTCATAAGTGTTTCGAAATTTCAATGGTTCACCACTGGGGGGCGTGACTTTGGCAGTTTGATAAACACTCCGAATCACTGATTCGAAACAAAAGAGTGGTAAATCTTTGTAGCTTCATGAATCAGTGTTTTGAAATCACTTATCACTAGATATTGTTGAATAAAGTCGCTATTTAGTTTTTTTGGCTCACTAAAAGTATTTTTGTCACTTCAAAACATTAAGGTTGAACCACTGTAGTCACATGAACTGTTTTAAATATGTCTTTAGTAGCTTTCTGGGCATCTGAAAGTGTTAATTAATTTGTTGTCAATGGAGGCCTCACTGAGCCATTGGATTTGATCAAAAATATCTTAATTTGTGTTCCGAAGATGAACAAAAGTCTTACGGGCGTGGAATGACATGAGGGTGAGTAATTAATGACAGAATTTTAATTTTTGGGTGAACTAACCCTTTAATGCCCATTGGCCAAGTTTCTAATGCCTTTTGTTTTCTGTTAAAGTTTGGGCTAGCATGCAAGAGAAGTTACCTTGTCTTTTAAATTGACATTGCAGTTTGCTTCCTCCAACAAAATTCGCACAATGTTGACGTGTCCCCGATCACAGGCGCTGATCAGTGGAGTGGTTCCTGCATGATCCTGGGCATTAGGATCCGCTCCCTGTTCTAGCAGGAGACGCACAATTGGGACACGTCCATGTCTTACTGCCAAGTGAAGAGCTGTTTGTCCCACCTAAAGACATTTATTTAGAACTGAAGCAAACATCCTTCTTCTGAAACATTACAAAAATGCCAAATCTTATGCAAACAGGCTGTCCATTTCAAACAAATCCTTTGATATAAAGTGCACACTGTGCCAACTGGCTGGTAACACCCATCACCTGGCCAACACGGGCGTTGACATCACCAAGCTCCATCAGCTGCTGGACCACTTTCATGTCCCCTGGTGATTCTACAGCTGTCAAGGAGGCCAGCATGATAGCAGTGTAGCCAGACTTGTTTCTCAGGTCCACTTCACATACACCTAAGTTTAAGCAAGCACAGGAAGTGTCTTTTAGATTAGGTTTGAGTTTATTCTTTTGTAAAATATTGGTACTTTTTGTAACTGTACTGTAAAGTTTAAATTTAACTCTTTTTCAATTTGCATTACGAAAAATATAATGGATGCTAAAAAATTAAAGTTGGAAACATGGCAACTCTAAGGTGATTATTCAAAGCTGTATATAGACAGAGTAGCTCTGCTTTAAACACTAGTGAGCTGCCTTCGTGTCTACCACCTTCTAAGGCAGCATCCAATATTAAATGGAACTCCACAGGTGACACATTTGGAACAGCAATGTGCACCACACTAAAAATATAGCACTATTCACAAGAAGCACAAAAGAGTAACGACTGACAATTGATTTATTAAGAGTTGCTAGAATGATGCTAAGCTAACCATGCTATATGCAAAGCATAAAAATTAAAAAGACATAACACACACAAATAAACCATTGTCCAAGAAGACGTAAAGCCCATAGACATGTATACGTAGATGACACATTCGTTCGCTCCACACACCTTGGCATGCCTGCCATCTTGGAACGGTCAGCGTGTCGTCACTTACAATAAGAAGCAATGATGCCACAACATTGCACAGCTTCTGGTTGTGAAACCATTGAGATTTAAATTCTCAAAGGAAAGGGACCCAGACAGCAACATAGTGTCGGGCCAGATCCGCGTGTAATCCACATGTACCAGATGTGGGCCGGATTTGGGTCACACTATGTTGCTGTCTGGGGATAACCTTTCACAGGTGAGAATGTGTTAGTTTGTGTTTTTATATTTATTAACACAATATTACAGATTGTACTTTTTAATTTTACTTTTACTATGGTAACTTACTACTATGGTTACTATGGTAACTTTTTAATATCATGTTAGCTGATGCCTCTGTCTTTTGGGCGCACTTTTGGGTGCTTTCCAATGCTGATGTTAATGAGCTGTGTCCTGCCTATATTGTATTGTGTTAGTTTAGAAAAATCATCTGCTGAAGTCTATGTGCAGATATTGACCTTTCAAATATATGGGACGGCTTAAGTATAACAGCCCATAAAAACAGCCCCTAATGAGGAATATATATATATAAAGTCCAACAATATATATATATGGTAAATCCAACCCAGAAATTAGCTTCACTCTAGTTCCCTCTACAAAATGCCAATAGGATTTTCAGTTGGCCTTTGGATTATTGCTGAATAAGCTCTATGACCCACAAAAGATTCTTACACATTTTGTTCATCAAGATAATATTCATAAATTAATACAACTTTTATGACTTTTGAAGCCTAAATACAATCACCAGAAGGGAAAAGCTGAAGTTAGGCTATGAAAAAAGTAGCTTACACCATAGTCACACAAATTAAATGTCACCACCAAGCGTCCGACAACACTGTCAATTTTAATTTAAAATCAACAAGTTAGAGAGTATGTAAAGGTTTTTTAAAAAAAATGCTTCCAGGTTTTAGGACTCATTTTTGATGAAAATGTATACTTGTTAGTACTAATTTAAATGCTGTAAAATGCTGTCTAGGTAGGGAAGATACTGTTTTTAAATAGTTATAGATTGTAATCACTGTGAAAACTCTTCCCTCTGAAGTATGTTTTGCTTTCATTAGCTTTAAGTATGTGATTCTATAATGTAATTTTCTACATCACAATGAAAGATTTGTTTTAAAACATTTATTTCCAAGCAGTTAAAAAAAGGAGACATATCACTGACCTGTGTCTAATAGGAGCTTGACGATGCTGAAGTTACAATGAGACACACTGTAATGCAGGGCGGTGTTCCCATTATCATCCACCATGTTGACCAAGAACTGAAGGACTGTAGGTGTTCGTGAGTTAACCTCACTGAGATACAAATCAACAATGTCAGCACATGCCCCCTCTTCAGCAGAGACATGAAACCATTGCTGGAACACAACAGTGAGAGCCTGGCTCTGCAAATCAACAAAGAAGAAGACCAGTACTAGAGTTACCACTCAAAAGAGGGATGCAACAATCGAAACAAAACAACAGAATCCTTTTCAAGAATATGTTACTGTGAGGATTGAAAAACTTGTTATCTGGCAGAGTCAATGTTAGCGAAGGAAGTAAATGTTCATTTAGCAGAACTAACTTATTACAAGGACAGTCCCCCTTGGAGGTACCTGAGATTTCACATCTGGCTTGTTTGGAGTGTTTGTTTCAGAACTTGGAACATTTTCTCCCTTAGTTTGTTTTTTTTAGTCATGTATGAACAAAGCAATCATGCTCAGATCTGCACCGAACAAGGTGGACTCGGGCACCTTGAAAAACAAATTCTGGAGTGGTTCGCTTGTGGCACCAATGAACCAGGCAGAAATGAAAAGCAACAGTGTTTGTTTTGCTAATGCCTCTCAAAACAAATTATGGGTTAACCTGTAGCATATTTTAGAACAACTGTCCAAAACGTATAAAAATACCAACGTTTTCAAGGTGTTTAGCAAGAGTCTGAAAAGATGGGCTTTAATTGCTGCATGACGACGGAGCTGTTGTCTATCCACCCTGATGGATTATGAGCGGAATTCCGGAACATAAACAGGTACACTCTGAAAAGTTAGAGGACAGTTTACTCACACGTGACTTGTATTAACAAATTTTGGTCCGTTTAGAAATGTTGCCTTGTGAAAGAACAGAACCAAGAAGAAATTGTAATATTGTAACAGTTTTAATCCCTGTTTCGAAACAAAGCAAACAATCTACAGGTCTGAAAACACCCAAGGGTTCAGTAGAGATGGTTTGTGTCTCATTCCCCGCAGGGATTGGACCAGCAATCTTTTGGTTACTAGCTTTAGGCTGCCACTGCCCTAAAAAGGTCATTAATATGCAAGTTGGGAATAGTAGATATAAACTTAGTTTGAATATTACCGTTTCATCATCAGGTTCTGACACTTTATCCATATGGTCTTTAAGGAAACAACATGCCTCTATGAAATCTTTATTAACAGCTTCCCTAGAAAACAAAACAAGTTGTTAATTTATTAAAAAAAAAACTATTGAAACATATTGCTGTAACATCTAAAGATGAATTCAGTTCAGCTTACCTGTTTACAAGGTTTTTCTGATCCGAGTCCACTCTCAAACAAACGTGATCCTTCCTTTCTTCTTCTGTCTGATCCTCTAGAGCTCTTCCCTGACTCATTTGCTTGTGCAGATCTTCTTGTTTTGTGGTCTCTACATCTATGACATCTTCTTTTGGATTGAATTCTGTGTTTTTACTTTTAGTTGTCTGTGCACTGGAGCCCATTGTCCATGTGGTCCATAGTTTGCTTTCTTCCTTTGTCGTATTCTTCTTGAGGTCAGCATCCACTTCTGTATGCTCTTGTAGTTTGACAGCTTTACTTACTCCCTCTGTCTCCACACTCCCAGAAAGATGAAGGTCAAAGAGCATTAGTATTCTGCAGTTACTGTTTTAGCAAATTAGTCTGTAAAAAAATAGTTGTGGGGGGATATGTATTTACCTGTCTCTTGGGCTGACCTCCTTCAAATGTTCTGTCTTCGGGTTCTTTTCCACTACAGGAAGAATTTCCTTCATTTTATAGTCTTGAAATTGACAGAAAGGCCACAAAAGACAAAAATGCATTGTACATGTTTTTAATAAATGTCATAGATTGGCAAAAAAAAAAATATATATATATATTATACACTGTCAGAAAAAAGTGCCTTTAAGGGCGCATAGAGCAGCCCTCAACAAATAGGGTCCTAGCTAAAATAGTACCCTCAACAAATCAACATTTTTAGCTTATCTACCCCTAAAAGTTGCATATTAGTACCTTTTGAGGGTACTGCCACAGTGACAAGCTGTTGTACCCTTAGAGGAACAACAGTGTAGAGTCATACCTGATTGAGAAACATCACCAGCAGGAAGCACATAAAGGGTTAGAAGGGTGACTAAAGTTGTTAACTGCTTTTGAATTGTGCAGACCCTTTGAGGCAAGTGATCGGAAGACATTTTTCCTGATGAGTCGCCTTTGCAAAGGCATTCCCACTGCTCCTGAAGGAGCTCTTGCAATCTTTTCACATGGTGCTCCATGTCTGCATGTGATACTGGAGTTTTATCCAGAACTTGAGGGGTGATTCCCTCCTCTGTTGGCATCTCTTGTTCACTTATTAGTGGTTCCTGCAATTCTACCACAGGTTCAAGATTTTGTGTACTTACTAAGGAGCTCTCAGGTGAAATTGCCCTGGCCAGTGTGTGCCCCATTACAAGCTGCATAGTCAACTGCTTGATCTTCTCATCCTTGAGATGACTCTCCTCTACTTGCTGCTTTAACAGAGTTCTTGTTTTATCCAGCTCTACCTGCAGTTCATGAAGTTTCTGTTCCAACAAAACAACTTTCCTCTGGAGAGTTTCAGTGAGAGACTTGGTTTTGTCTCCATTACCCAAGAGATCTTTTTCTCGTGAGACCATCTTATGTCTTTCTATCTCTGGAAGAATTCTAGTTGAAGGTTTTGCAACTGCATCAACTTGTTCAGAAGAAGCCTTGACATTTTCCTCAAGCCGGTCATATTCTCGATTCATCCAGTCATCACTTTCTTTGTCTTGATTTTCAGTAGGAACATTCAGTGGCCCAGTGGTTTTGTTTTGGGTATGTAGCTGGAGTAAAAGCCTATCTTGCTCCTCCTGCAAAATACATATCTGAGCCTTGAGCTCAGGAATGACCCTGATCTCCTCTTCCAATTCCCCAACTCGTTCAAGTGCTGCAGTGAGCCGCTGGAGGGTCCCGTTTGCCCTACCTATCCTGCTGTTGGATGCATGGAATACATCTTCAGAGGAACCATTTTCCTGCATTAGATATTCCTTGGGGCTGCTGGGGCTGGTTGGATCATCGGTTGACTCAGAGTGTTTTCTTAGTAAAACAGTCAAGGGTAAACTGGAGGCTCTCAAAAGATTTGGCCTGACATAATGTCCTAAAGGCTGCTCATCAAAAGCCTGAATATTAGCATCCATCTCTGTAGATGTGAAGGACTTGTAGATTGGTTCTCCCCTCCTGACATATACAGCAGACACACTGTCACTAGATCGATACTCAAAATGTTGTTGAGAGTCTCCTAGTTTGGTTTTAGGCCATAAAGTACCGATGGAGCTCCACTCTGTTGCTCTGCACCCATAACCCGGAAGGCTTAAGTTACGTGACAGGGCACCGTTATTTCGCCCTCTTTGCCTTCGCTGCATTGGCACCCTCCTAATGGTGTTGCCCTTCTCAATGTCATCCACATATTTGAGGAAGTCGAGGTCCAGATGGAATCCATAGGGTGTCTCTACAGAATAGGAGGATGGTCTTCTTTGGCTCCCATTCTCTTTTGGAGAGATGCCATTTGCTAAAAGAAAAACACAAAGGTGTGTTGTAGGACAGTATGCAAGTTGGTCCAAATGTATTCAGATCATTAGAAATGCTGTAACATTTGCTTTGACTAAACACAAACTGGGTGATTCATACCTTTTTGTGTATCCATTGTTCTTAGAATATGTCTGTTTTCAGTTTCATGTGGCGTTTGGTTTGTCTCTTACCACCTGCGGACAAAGATACATTTCTGTTACTCTGATGTGTTGAATCCAACAGAATCAAGCACTTCTAAATGTTGGGAACACAAGTTGAGATGAGTATAGGTTGTGCATTAGTATTCTGCAGATTTACAGAGCCAGACTCTTTCTTGTCTGTCTCTCTCCTCATCTCTCTCTCCCTGTCTCTCTTTGACCACGCAGCACTTTCAAGGCACCACAGAAGCAGCCACAGCCCAAACAATGTGAGCTATGCAGTAAACACACAAACAGCTGAGACCAAACACTTCCACTGGCTCACATACACACAGACAACCACAGATGCACTCCTTGGCATAGCTCACACTAGTTAAAGAAATACATCTTATCAAAAATTGCAGCCGTCCTTCCTTAATACCCATCTGTCCCACCAATCTACTTTATCGATAGAGATCTGCCAGAAAAACAAAAATAGGGGCTGATCTTTTTGGATATGAAATACCTCAGTATCTTACTATGCTAAGGCAGACTGATCTGAAAGAACTGATATAACAAGCAAGGTATATGGGCCCTGTCAGACAAAAAAATGCATTGCTGATACTGTCTTCTGCTGACAGGAAAATTGGGCTACAGGATTCTTGCCTGAAACACACTCATAGAAAGTTTCCTGACAAATGTTTCCTGTATCCTGAAAATCCATAAATAGCCAGTAAGCCAGGGGTGTTCAGTCCTGCTCCTTGAGGACCACCTTCCAGCAGACTTTAGCTCTAGCCCTAATTTAACACACCTGAACTAGTAAATCAAGGTCTTCGGGATCACTAAAAACTTTCACACAGGTGTACTGGAGGTAAATTCTGCAGTGGCTCTGAGCAAGTTTGAACACACATTTTTAACATAAACAAGTACATGGACATTTACACACATACACTGTCATGACCCCACCTCTAATAGGGATATGCCAAAAGCTGAATACCTTATTCAGAAAGGCACAGATAATTTCTTCAAAACGAATAACAAATTCTACTGAATAATAGGAAAAATATTCAGTAGACCCATTCACTCCTTGTGTTTGCTAGAGAACAGGTTAGCCAGGGGATATCATAGCATGATATTATACATAAACCTCTAAAATCACTGTGCAATAATGAGTGTGTGAACTAAATGATTGTAAACTTCATGAATGAAATGAGCAATTTTTTTAATCAATTTTCTACCACTGATTATTTTCTTTCAATGTTCTCTAATCAGCTATTTTATATAGAATCCTCCTATTTGAGGTTGTGGATGACTGTCCTGACATAATTCCTATGCAAAGATCCTCTGGAAATTAAAAAAAACTTTTTATTTAACATTTAGTTGTATTATTGTTTTAATAAGAAGATGTTTGTGGCAATCAGGGCGGGCGAGAGCCGTGAGGGAACAGCGCGAGGCCGGTGGCGCGAGAGTTAATTAGCTCACCTGGGAGGCGCACCGGCCTTGAGTCTCTCACGGAGGAGCTCCGGAAGCATAAAAGGAGGAGCGATGACAGTGAAGGACGAGAGAGGACCAGGCCTGGACTTATTTTATGTTTTATTATGTTTGTGTGGCCGCGAGGGTCTGCCGGCATTACTTTTGTTTTGTTCTTTGTTTATTTTGGAATTAAAGTTATGTTGAATGTTCGCCGGTTCCCGCCTCCTTCTTCCCGTATCTACGAACTGTGTTACATTGGTGCTGAAACCCGGGAAGAAGGAGGGACATGCTGTCGGAGAGCCCTCGTTGCTGAGGGGGATCACGGTACTGCGGAGTTCGGGCAGCGCGGGAGTGAAGACCGTGAGAGGCTGCCCGAGGCGGTGGTACTGGAGTCTGGTGAAAGGGCGAGGTGGGGTGGCTGCCGTCCTGGAGGGAGCGAAGGAGTGCCGTCGTCTGCCGTGGGCCGGAGCCTGTTACTGTCCGGCATGAAGGGGAGGAGCAGGGGACGGCGGACTCGCTGCCAGCTGCCCTCAACCGGAGCAGCCATCGCCGGCCACCAGGAGGCGGTCGAGGATCAGGCCATCCACCAAGCATCCAGTGCCATTGCATGGCACCGCGAGGAAGAGCCTCTCGGCAGGATGAGGACCGAGCGGCAGTGTGTCTGGGAACCGGACCCAGAATTTTTTTTTTTTCCTTTTTCCTCTCTCCCCTCTCTCATCCTGTCGCTCCCCTTGCTTCCGTCTCCTTTCTCTAGTCTTGTCTGTGGGGAGTAAGCGCAGTCCCGGGAGTACCCCCCGGCCTGCGAGGGGCAATGGGGGTATGTGGCGACCAGGGCGGGCGAGAGCCGTGAGGGAACGGTGCGAGGCCGGTGGCGTGAGAGTTAATGAGCTTCACCTGGGAGGCGCACCGGCCTTGAGTCTCTCATGGCTCTCGCCCGCCCTGGTCGCCACATGTTACAATAAATTTTATAATTATAATAAAAAAGTAATATTTATGAGCTATCCAAGGCATATTTATTAAATGAAAACTATGAAGGGAGCAGAATTACATTAAAAAGGGGCCTTCTCATGTAATTTCATGAACTTCAGTTTAAAGCCCTGGCCACTTTTGTGATTTGTACAGATACACAGATATTGGCTCCGCTGCACACCCCTAACCTCTACTATATGCAAGTATGTGAACACAAATACAAATTTCTGTCATGAAACTCTAGATGGCACAGGCTAATAGGTCCTTTAACTCAACCTGTTTGTAATGACATTGTGATTGGTTCCTGCTATATCAATAGCTAATGAGCTTGCATGCTCAACCTTCAAAATACTTGGGTAGCATTTGTCTTAAGGCTGATTTATGCTTCTGTGTCAGACCTACGCTGAAGCCTCTGTGCCATAGGCTATATGCGTCTGTTTTCATTTATACTTCTGCGTCATTGTCCGCGTCGACGTGCATGCAGACCACTAGTAGGCACTAGACCGCGGTCATGTTGAGTATCAAGGTAAAAGCCGAAGAAGAAGCAGCTTGTCTTGTACGTCATGTCTTACTTGCTCACAGCAGAGTGTTGTGTATGTTTTAAGTCCTGTACTTGCTCTGCAGCAGCAGCAATGAATAACCTATAGCAGCAGCAGCGTAGCAGATCTATTCCACCAAGACCAAACATATCAACATTCTCATACCCATTACCATGCCAAACATTCCGAGAGTTGTCATGACAGAAATATTTTTACACAGCTTAATTCTCTCAGCTTTTTGGGGGGCAAATTACTTTAAACTGTGTTCTTCTACATTCATTTTCTCCTTCAGGTCAACTATTGGGCAGAGCTGAAGTTTGAAAATTGCTAGTTTAGTTAAAGAAAGTTATACTGTTGACATGTTTAGAACTAGCTTAAAGTGACACATCCAGCAATGTTAATGCCCCCTCGAGTACTTGTGTAGAATATATTTCTGGCCTAATGCTGAAAATGAATTTGCACCACTATCATAAAAAGCTGTAAAATAAATACTAAATCATTATGAGTGCTGTTAATTGTTTCTTGCATAGAGGCAACTTTCATACAGAATCTTAATTCAGCCACTGTTATAGATTTGGGATTTCTTTGGTCACTTTCACAATGTAGTCTGTGTTCACTTAGTACGGCACACTCCATTTCACAGTAATGATTATTGTTCCCTTTCCTTTTTTTGCAGCACTCAGGAAAAAAAAAATTCCCTCCTTTCATTAAATGCATTTCTCTCCACAGCATTCTTTCTTACACCACAAATTGGATTGAAACTCATGACAACTTAAAAACTGCTACCGCTGTAAGAACAAAATTTGAAACACTGTGTCCTCTGAAAGGAATGGACAATTTCAGGTTTTAGCTCAGGCTTGGAGGATGGAAAAAAAGACCAAACTGGAAACTTGAGAGGAACAAACATTTTATCCTGCAGAGAGTTTCAAACTAGTCGGCTACAATTTTTTAAGTTTTTACTTATATTTGAATTTCCTATTCAGTCCTATACAGGGAAACTTTGCTGCACAATGCATAAATTATAAATGACTGTGTAGCTTTTCTAAGTGAGTTTTTTTTTTTCTTCACATCTCTTCTCACTAAAAAGGTGTCAGATACCTGTTCTCTGTTTCTTCTCTGAATAGCATATGTTACGCAAGCTGTGTTTTGACATGCACTTTTAACAACTCAAGTGGGCCTGATTCACTTTTACATAAAACAGGCTGCTGGTCCTGCACACTTTTTCACTCACTCACATTTATAACACACACAATAGACAGACGTTTCACTCTTCCTGTTTGGCCCTTTAAGTGGTGTGGTTTCCTTGGCTCAGATCCTCATTCTTTCTCCACTGTTTGGAGTTGGCTTGAGGACTGAAGCCAAAGATTGGTTGTCCTGCTCTCTGACCCCCATCACCCTTTTACTTTTTGGAGAGAGGGTGTGGTGAAGAGTTTTTGCTACTGGAGTTTTCAGAATGACTACTGTGAGAAAATAGACACGTGTTCTTATAACTGTAGTATCTATCTATCTATCTATCTATCTATCTATCTATCTATCTATCTATCTATCTATCTATCTATCTATCTATCTATCTATCTATCTATCCATCCATCCTTGGATTGTTGTGCCATCTCTTCCTCTGTGGGATTTTCTTTCCATGTCCACAGTATTTGGACAATCTTGGCTCTCTGCCAACAGTAATATGTGCACGCACACCAGTTACACGAGAAGACGTGTGTGCAGCAAAGTAAATTCAGCCTCACTGTATAATCGAACACATGTGAAACATTCAGCACTCAGCGCCTGAGAAATTTCAAAAAGTCTTTTAAAGTCACCCTCTGAAACCTCCTGTCACGCAAACTAAGCAACCCAGGACGTCCCTCTATTGTTTTAGCAAAACAATCACTTCATCAGAGGAAAACAAATTACATGTATCACATGAAAGCAAAATGACACAGCCAAATTACATTAAAAACATTTTTTGCAATATATAGTAGTCAACACTTGAAGTGGATCAAAAAAGTTAATAAAAGTTGTCCTGAGAAAAAGGTTTTGATCCACTTCAAATGTTGACTACTGTACTAATAGAGTTTAAAAGAAACCATAACACTTTTGCTCAAACTCTTTGACTTTACTTTTCTGAGTTCCTTATAATTATATATTGTGAGAGAATTAAATCTGTATTTTAGGGCTGTATCTTACCTTAAATATTACAAGTTATTACGTGCTGAAGTGTAGCCTGTTCACCTCTTCACTTTTCTCCTTCATCTGAGAGGCTTCAGAGGCGAAGGCAGACAAAAGACATTCAAGCAATGCCAATGTAAAATTCTTGCAAAACATAAGCAGTGTTATTGTGTGTGGAACAGGGGGTGGGATGTAGGCACTCGGGCCTTTCTTGACTCCGCCTCATCCAATCAGAGCCAGTGGGTGGGAGGCAATCTGCATAATTCCTCCAATGAAAGAAAGAGGGCGGGCTCAACAACTGAGAGGTGGGTGGCGCTTTGTGCATAACTGCAACTGAGGGATGTTTCTCAAAACAGAATCCATGTGATGGCAGGGGGCCCGAGTTTACTAGAAGAGTACTGGGGCACTCACAAAACTATTCCCTCATGAAACTGGGTGAAAGAGGACCCTAGAGTAACCTGTCAGAATCTCAGAACACACACACACACATGCCCACCCACACACTTTAAGTGTAATTCAATCCACTGTAACATAGTGCTCACCATCCATTATAATCTTGAAAATAGTTCAGGGCTTTTTCAGGGCTTTGAGTATAGGGCACGGAGTGTTTGAGGCTCCCTCAGGACATGCCATTCATTCTTTATGTATCTCCTTTCTCATCTGGTCTTCTTTTTAATAGTATTATTGGAGGTTTTCAGCATCAGCAGCAACCTTTTAGTTTCCCATGTGAAGCAGCATAAAAAGAGTACTTATAGAAATAACATACTTTAAAAGAATATACTTGTGTGCAAACTGAATGTAATGTTTAAATAAAATGTATGATAGTTTAAATATATATTACATGCAATTAGTTGAATTTAAGGGTGGATTTTGACCCACTTAAGTAGGACTTAAATATATGTGTAATTTTATAATTACTTTTATTGCCTTTGAAATATAGTTAAAGTGTACTGCTGAATGTAATGACAAGCATTTATTACTGGTAGCCTATGTTATGTACTTTGTGCTTTAAAGTAAAATGTATTTTAAAGTTAGTTTTATTATTACTATGTGCATTTTTTAAAAGTGTACTTAAGTGTGTTAAGAAACAGTTATGAAAGTGTACTCTCATGCAAGTACAATTAAGCTGCCATTTATTTCTTTAGTATTATATTATCTGCACGTGAGGTTTGAAAAGTTTTTTTTTTTTTTTTTTTTTTTTTTTATACAAAGGTTTGCATTTTTTATGCTTATAGCATCTGGACTTTACCCAATACAGTATATCATGTGTAAAGTCACTTGGTGGAGCCTAACTATGAAAACTACAGGAACAATATAACAGTTGGACTACCATGGCATGCACTGTGTCACATTAAACAGCCACAAGAAAATGCATGGCGTTTGAGGTGGTCATGCATGACTGATGGGAGCAAGCGTGCATAACTAGACTTCCACAACTATCAATGACAAAAGAAACACGCAGGTCCACTTTCCTTTAGTTAATAGTAGCCAGTTGCCTTTGCCAGTTTGTAATTCTCAGTATATGGTGACATTTGTCTGCCCATACTTGATGTATTTATCTTTTTATTTTACATACTTAACACTGTTTAGTACAGTGTGTAAAACAAAACACATTTTAAAATAAAATATTGTTGTTGTTGTTGTTGTTTAATTTGCATTTCCTGTTCATCACCATTACATTTGATTGGGTTATATAGCAGAAGAAGAAAAAAATTGAAATTGAGATTTTGTTTTCAATACAATTTATAGTAGTTTTGTTCCCTAAAACCGTCCTGCATGTTTTGCTCAACCTTATGTTGTGACTTTCCACCTTTAACAACAATGATATATTTAGAGATCATATAATTTATAAATTATGTAAATTAAATAATCTATGCATTTTATAAAATACTGTATATGAAGTCCAAACTTACTATGTTTGAAATAATGTGATTTATGAATAAATTATGTGCAAGGCTATAACCACATTATATTTTAAGATATAAGTCTCTGTCTCTGACAATTATAGCCCTGGTACTTTGGGTCTAAGAGTGGGAAAAGGCACAAATGCCACAGTTTCCTGAAAATGGGCCCTTTACAGTTTTCAAAAGCTTTCAGTTCTGCAAACTCATTTAAATGGAATCAATTTTAAATGGTGTCTCTGAGAGAGGAAACTATATTAGCATATAAAACATTTCACTGATTATGACTTTATGTGCTTATTAGATTAGTTTGATGTATATGGGTTTGCCTCCAGGAATGCACATTTGTAGAGCCCTAAATAAATAAAATAAAATAAACCAAACACAATTCTGAACCAAGTCTTTTGAATTATTATTTGCGTATGCCAATAAATTTGTCACTTATATGGTTATTTTACTAGCTAAATCATAACATACATTATAGTCTGTGTTGAAATTACTGTCATTTTGCAATTTCAGTTTCCTTTGTTTTTTGTCTAAAGTTTGTGCTCAAATATATTCACAGTATGTGCACTAGCATTTGTACATGCTTGTATGCACATTTGTATACCACAAGTTGAATCATCAGGGATGTAAGAGATGGTTGTAAATCATGTGCATTGTATACAATCTGTGTGTATGCTGCTGCAGTAAACCCATAATTAGGAAGCAAAATGGCCTTATCAATCCTTTTTCAAAACAGACCACAAATCAAGCAAACCTGAATACTAGGGAAAAAGATTGATTGCTGGTCCATGAGAACGTAAACAACAACAAACGTATGATTCATAAACCCAAGATACACACATAAATTTGTTCATCTACTAGTACACAGTATCAAACAGACACATATTCCCTGTGTTGGACAGAAATGGGGCTAGGGTCAGGTTTGCTGTTTTTACTTTGTCATCCTTATGCAAGTTAATGTTTAACTGGAGGCCCAAAGCTTTTTGATTTAAGTTTATTGGAAATCTGCTTTGACTTCAACAGAACTATCAAATTTTTATTTTTAGACCTCAGGTTGTGAGGGTCATGACAAAGGTTTATTTAGTTGTAGGGATCAGCCTCCTATAAAATCATCTGTTTTCTTTGGCTCACTCACTGGCTTTTGAGCCAGTTGAAAAACATTAACTGTGATTAAAAATTCAGAGGCATCATCACCCCATTCTGAGTCTCAGCTTAAATAGAAGGTACAGGGAGACAAAATGATATTTCAGGAAAATAGGAAATAATCTCACTGCCATGTGGCAGTGGACAGCAGTGTAGTTATAGCTAATAGTTAGTTTTGTGTTTTGAAGAGTAGGACACTGGAGAGATATAGTATGAAGTCAGAGCTAATGATATTAGCAGCCGTAGCCCAATGACTCCACACACACACACACACACACACACACACAACGGTCTTGGGCAACCTTGTTGTTTTGATTCTGATTTGATTTTTTGGTCTGTCATTGGTAAATGGAGAGTTATTTTGTCATAGTGACCACAGTGCGTCAAATCTAGTGGAAACTACTCTTTAATCTAAAAGGGCAAGCAGCCACTTGAATTTCAAAAGAATGGTAAAATATAAATAGTGTTGCATCATCTCATCGTAAAAATAGCATTTTCCTTTCCTTATTATCATTTAAAAGTTCTTTATTAGTGGTGTCTGCTAAGGCAAGCATCAGTTTGACTATTGCTCAGGCAATTAGTATGTTAGTTTGCTATTCCAAATACAGCCCAAGTGTTCCTCATGCTAGCGATGCATCCCCCGCCCCACAGCTTCTTTTGATTGGTCCACTGTTGTGTTGCATTGCATGTCAAAAGCTGAACTTCTTTTAACTTGCCAATGAGCCACTGGTGGGGACGAAGGTGACAACTCAGTTCCGGGCTGTCGTCACCCCATTCCTCAGTCCTTTTCTCGGACTAGAGCTTTCGCCCCACTCCTGGGGATCCGGGAAGAGACGTCACGGACCCAAGAGGAGTCCCCACCACTTTAGCTGGCCGTTCTTGGCTGCCAAGCCTTTGTCCTGCCAAGAGGAGGAGAGAGCTCGCTGGAAGCCCAGCCCCCAAACACCGCATCCTGCATTATTTTCCCTTTGTTCCTGCAGGCAACAAATGCAATGTTCAGGTTTCTGTTTGTTCAATAAGAACACAAACACCCTCATGCTATTGATATTGTTACTCGCCCTGCCTCAGAGCAGCGCAGAGCTGCAGTCTGTGCCTGTTATGGCCTCCCAGTGTTTTCGATATGCCGGCAGCCCTCTGCCGCCCACGGCACCGTCCGCAGGGGAGCTGCAGCCAGTTTATCCTCCGCGAGCCATTTCCACACCAGCACATCTAGCCTCGCCAGGGCAAGGTGCCAGTCTGACAACTGAATTCCTCACAGGAAGCGGAGGCTTCATCTCGGTTCAGTTTGCATCGATTTGAGACCGCTTCGGGAGGGCAGAGATGGATCTGTTTGTGACGAGTGAGAACACACACTGCCCGCTGTTCTTTTTGCTATCTCACTCGCCGCTGATGGGGGGTGCTCTGACCGAGAGCCAGACTTTATGCGTTCCCTCCGGTAAAGATTTTGCCTCTGGTGTTATGCAAAAGGGAGGAGAGAGTGTCGGTGATCCTCATTGCCCCAAACTGGCTAAATCAGCCTTGGTTTCCGGACATGAGGGAGAAGCTTGTGGCTCCCCTTTGTCGAATTCCCCTAAGGAGGGACCTGCTGTCTCAAGCAAACACCCAAGCCCGGAGTTGTTGAGCCTTCATGTGTGGTTGCTTCAGGGGTCTTAGAGGGACTAAGCGCCCTGCCTCCCCTGTGCTTGACACGCTCATGTCAAGCACACGACAGTCTCGTGCTCCTTCTACTAAGCGTCTACTATAAACTGGTGCTGTGTACTATAAATGGTGCTGTGATAATAATATTGACCCGGCGAGCTGTCCTGTGTCAGCTGTTTTACATTTTCTGCAGCATAAGCTGGATAACGATAGCCTGCTGTCCACACTTAAAGTTTATGTGGCCGCTTTTGCCTCATTTCATTCCCCGGTCGACGGGCAATCTATCAGGAGGCACGTGCTGGTTGATCAGAATTCTCAGAGGGGCAAGGAGATTACATTCATTACGCCCACCTTTGGTGGTGCCGTGGGATCTAGCACTTGTACTGAAGACTCTCTCTCTACCCCCAGCATCCATTGCTATAAAGAAGCTCTCTCTGAAAACTGCTCTGCATCTTGCCCTTGCTTCGGCCAAGCGCATAGGAGATTTGCATGCATTTTCGGTGGATGGCGATTGTCTTCACTTTGGACCTGGTAACTGCAGTGTCACTCTCCGGCCAAGACCGGGCTATGTGTCTAAGTCTCTTTCTACCTCCTTTAAAGCACAGGTGCTTGCCCTGTCAGGGCTTTGCAGATTTATATTGACTGCTCTGCTATCTTTCGACAGTCTGACCAGCTCTTCGTATGCTACGGTGGCTGTACTAAGTGACGAGCGAGCAGTTTCTAAGCAGAGGCTTTCTTACTGGATATTGGACGCTATTGCATTGGCTTATGCAATCCAGGGACAGGATTGCCCTTTCAACGTCAGAGCTCATTCTATGAGAGCTGTGGCCTCTTCATGGGCCTGGTCTAAAGGCACGTATATTTGGGATATATGTTTTGCACCTGGCTGGTCTTCACAGAATGCTTCTGGGCACAGTTTGATACCCCTGATAGCTGTTCTCTGTGTTTATTGTTATGTTTACATGGCGCTATCATGCTTACTGTTGTTGTATCTGCCCTGTGTTCAGTGCAGCTGCTCGTTTATTCTGATCAGATATGCTAATATGGTACACCTGAGCTGACGGTTCATTGGCCTAGCTCTACCTATCATCTGCAAGCTCTCCTAGTGATGTTGCTACTGGTCTCACAGCAGGATTGTATACCGTTCCCACAGCATAGCTACGCAATGTGAGTGAACGCTCTCAAAAAGTAACATCTCTGGTTACTGTCGTAACCTCGGTTCCATGAAAGGTGGGAACGAGATATTGAGTAGGCTGCTGTGCTCACTGCTTAATCAGCTGTGCAAGTGTTCAGTCATAGATTCTGAGGCGATTGTCGCTCTCACCGCATTATATACTGCCCGCAAGCTCATCATTATTTGCATGTGATTTGCATAATTAGCGACAATTGGCCAGTTTATTTCACTGCCGTTATTCTATGAGATTTCAGGAGTTCAGAGAAACATGCTCTTTTCCCATAGCATAGCTACGCATTGTCTCATTCCGCCTCTCAGGGAACAGAGGTTACGACAGTAACCGGAGACGTTTTGTATGAGGTAATGGTCACGTTAGTCAAGCTCACATCAGCTGACTTCCAGGTGACTCGCATCAACCTATAGGAATACAACGATTATCACAGCATCTATGTATAAGCTCCTCAGTACTATCAGTAGCTATCGCATTTCTCAGGAGCTAATTACCCTTCTCCATCCCCAGCTCCTCCTCTCGTCAGTCAGGATTTGGCCTTATGATTCCCAGAATCAGACTAATTCTTGAAATATGTCAAATTATTGACATTAATGATATCTGCATATGTTGGTTCTGTTCTGTTACCCTAAGGGGGGTTATTGCTGCTCTCCTTGATCTTATACATGCTAGGCTGCAGGGATGCGCAGGGAGTTCTTGCCCAGAACAGATCCATACCGCCAATTCAAACTCTATGCAATTATCAATCATATTTGACGATAGTGGTCCTGACAGAAACATATGTTTGTTCTCATTGATACTTTTCACTGAAGCTTGTATCACCTGCATCTATATAGCATCTTCCTTCAGGTTAGTCCTATGTTCATATTAAAATCAGTTTTAATGTCAGCTGTGATATCTTGTCCTTTTAACATAATCTCATGATCTCCATGAGATGGTGCATTCAGTTGCTGTTCACAGTCAGGGACTATTTTTTTTTTCCTGCTTAAGGAAGGCTTCTAGTGATTTTACTTCATGAAAGCTGCGTCGAAAAATATACATATATTTGATTTAATATTTGTGTATATGGAATAACCATTATATAAAAGCAATAAGCCCCAAGAAGTTGTGGTTTACTGTGAATTTATTACAGCTAAGGGCCGTTGTTAGGCACACCACAGAGTGGAGTAATAATAGTGAATTATAAGCAGATTTAATTTAGGCTTTTACTCACATATAAACCTTGATCAGCGAACATAAATAGATGCTCAACCGAACATGAATGACACGAGAACAAACCTCTTCCGGAAGCTCAAACGTCCTACATAACACACGAGAATGAACCTCATTAGTTACGCAGCACTTTTGAGCTGTTCATCATAAAAAGCGATCGAGTCTCTTCAGAAAATTTGGACTTAACTGCTCAATTCATATGGATTAGTTTTTCAGTCTTTTTATGAACTTTTTGAAGCATCGAAGATCAAATTGTAAAGGCAGTCAATGGAGGGACAGAAAGCTCTCAGATTTCATTAAAAAGATAAATTTTACTAGATTGCTGCACCAAATTTTTCTTGAAAATGGAAAGGACATTTTTCAAAGCCAACATGAATATAAAGACAAATAACAATATTGAATTTGGCGTAAGTGTTGGCATAAGTAGATTTTCAAACGATTTTCAAAATTTTATTTATCATGGTCAGTCTTATTAGGGCCCAAGCACCGATTATGTGAGGACCCAATTGTAATTGCTCGGCCTATTATTCTTCTCCGAAATGAATCGCATTTTTGAGGGCCTAAACATGCTCAAACTCATGGAACTTTGCACTTGTGTCAGAAGTGGTGAAAATAGCGCTTCCTACAAAATTTCACTTAATTAGTTTTTGCCATTTCCAGATGTTGTACGTTAACAAACTCCTCCTAGAGTTTTTATCAGATGAACATCATATTTGCTCAGTTTAATCTTAAGGCCTTAGCGATGTTAAATTGCAAAGATCCTGAGTTTTCGTTGTAGGCCATGTCCGTGGCAGCCTGACAAAGTCTGATGTTTTGCCATGAAACAGGAAGTTGTTGTAAGTCAGATGTCCAGTCTGCCCCAAACTTCACATGTGTGATAAGAGTCCTGGCCTGACTTTGCTCTACATGCAAATATTCAGTTAGTCATAGCGCCACCTGTTGGCAACAGGAAATAGCATGCTTTACACTGTAATTCACTCCCTGAAACACATTTAAATATGCCATGAAGTACCAAACATGCTAGAAACACATTAAATCATGTAACACAAGTGCGAATGTATGCGATTTACGCCATGCCATGAAACAGGAAGTTGTTGTAACTCAGGCATACAATGTCCAATCTGCCCAATCTGCACTTCACATGTTTGAGAAGAGTCCTGCCCTGAACACATCTACATGACAATATTCAGTTATAGTTATAGCGCTACCCACTGGCAACAGGAAGTGTCGTGTTTAGCACTGTGATGCACTACTAGCAACATACTAAAATATGCAATTGAGTGCTAAACATGCTACAAACATTCTAAAACTTGCTAGCAACACTTATCTGAGTGCTAAAGCATGCTATTATCGTCATGAAACAGGAAGTTGTTGTAACTCAAGCATACAATGTCCGATCTGCCTCAAACTTCACATGTTTGATAAGTGCCCTGGCCTCAAGACATCTTCAGCCAAAATTTACTTATAGTCATACCACCGTCAGCTGGTAGCAGGAAGTGTGGCAAATACAAATGACTGAAGTAGTCCTCCTATATTTACATACTTAAATGCATATTGCCCACCGTGCTCTATTTTCCTAAAGCCACTGGGTGGTGGTGGCATGGGTGCGAGGTAGGGTGACCACCCAGTTGTCCCTCTGAGGTAGTCGCAAAGGAATAGCTAAGTGCGGGCCTCATCAAAGTCGGCATCAAATACATGAGCAAGAATCTCTCCGCTCACAGGCAGATTCCCTTCTCGCACAAAACTGGACGTGCACTCTCTCTCGCTCAGATATTATATATGCGTGCTCAAACTTTGAATCTAGAATTGTATTCTTTCCCGGATGTAATGTTGCCAGAAGCGCAACATGATAGTGTGGGGAATGGGGACCCACTGGCAGAAAAAAATGAATCGACCAAGTTTGCCAACGAATGTAAATCAATATTCACATAGCATAATAGAAGTAAATGTATCTGTCTCACACGTGTCCCTCATTGTCCCACAAAATCACATCTATTGTCCTGCAACAGATCAATAGCCAGGTGGTCACCCTAGTGCGAGGGCCCTTTCTGCTTGCAGCTTTAATTTGTCATTGAACCTTTATCATGCTTCAGTCCAAAAACTCTTTTGACAGATGATTTTGATGCATAATGTGAAAATAGATGAAATGTTGTGATATTATTTGTGCATTTCAACCATTTATTTACTTATTAAGACAGCGCTGGGATTTATAAAGGTCTATATGAGGTCACCATCATCCTGTTTAATGTTCAACAGCCTGACAGGAGGGGGCATATAAAAGAAGTTCAAAACTGGGGGCGTTTTACTCTAGTGAGGACCATAGCAATCTTAGTGTCAAAGAAACAACCATGTTGCTGCTTTTACTGTCATTCCTTCTGGTTTCGTCTCAGTCTCATTCCTTCCTTACAGAACCCACCTCGCCTGAACATCAGACGGAAACTCGGTTAAACTTTGCAGCTTTGGACGAAGTTAGGCTTTTGGCAACTGGCCTCCTACAGCTGGGCCATAGCCTGAGGGACTTTGTACAGAATACCAAGAACCAGATCAATAATATTTTCCAAAAGCTCAATATCTTCGACAAATCCTTCTACCAACTTTCTGTGCTGACCAGCGAAATTAAGGAGGAGGAGGAAGAACTGAAGAAGACCACTGTGATCTTAAAGGCAAATAATGAGGAAATAAAGGGTCTGTCACTGGAAATCAACTCTAAAGTGGAAGATATTATAAAAGAGAGGAATCATCTGAGGAGACAGGTGGGAGGCTTGGAGGAGAAGTTAAGTGGTCTGTCCCAGAGTTTGCTCTCAGCTGAGCAGGTGGCAGAAATCTCCACACTCAAGGTATGACCAAATCAGTAAAGTTTTGGATGTCTTTTATGAACTTGCTCACACCTAACATCTAAATCATCTTGCTTGTTTTCATTTACTGCGAGTAAAGAGTTGTCTGACATTTATTCAGTGTTCACAATATAAGATCACAATCTTTTTCAATGCATGATTGTGAAGTTGAATTGAACCGGCCACATGTTTTCCACGTGTTGAAGTAGAATTTAAAAAGGCAGGAAAGAGGGATTTACTCACTTTCATTAAAAAATAAATAAATAACTAAATTCTATACAACACAAGATTTAATTACTCCACGTTTTGGACAAAACATTCATATTTACAACATTCTATTTAACAAAAAAAAAAAAAAAAAAAAAATATATATATATATATATATATATATATATATATATATATATATATATATATATTAGAACTGAATAGAAATATCGGTTACACATTTTCTTTTAAGGTGTCCTATAGGTGTCCTAAGGTGTACTATAGTATACTATAGGGTTTGGATTGAGGTTAGTTGCATGTAATTATGCATAATAAAGTAATTACTACAGTAACTACATGTAATGTGTAACAAAGACACTGTAAAATCAAGTGTTACCTAAATATTTCTCTAAACTAAGGTAAACTGTGTCAAATCAACAGGGCCATTTTGCCATACAGGACCACAAAAAATATCTGCCACATTACTTTTTTTTTTAAAGATAACTTTCTAAAAAAAAAAAAAATTAATATTGACAAAATCTATTGATTATGTTGTCTCAATTTTCAAGAGTTTTCAGAAAGTAAAGGCAATTTAATGTATAATAAAAATAAGAATACAATACAAAAAAGTCAAGACAAAGAAGACAAAAAAATATTCAACATACAAAGATATTCTTTTAAAAAGAAATCATTAAGCATTTTGTAGAGGGTGGTAACAATTTAGATCACAGGTTCACTTGACCCTAAAAGTTTAGGAACCAGCTAATTAGGCCATTATGGGAAATGTGTTCTCCTCCCATGGTCAAAAATATGATTTATATAATAAAATGTATATTATTATATTACATGTAGAAAAACAGAAAAGGTACTGGTAATTTGCTGCCAGTAAATTTTCTTTCAAGTTAAAAACACTACACAAAAATACAATGTGTTTTTGAACACAACATAATACAATGCGTAATTCAAAATATGGGGAAAACTCTTGTGAAAAATCAATACGGAAAATTTCTTCATATTAACATGTATGTATATTGCAATAGGTATACATTCTATAATTCATGCATTAATTCAATCCCAATTTGATTTGCTACATCGCTACAAATTCAGGAATTTAATTCATAATTTAGTTTTGAATGCCGCATAACCCTGCCAGTTCACAATTATGTTTGACAAAAAAAAAACAACAACAACAAGACCACAGAGAAAACATCTGCGGGCTCTAGCAGGTGTGAATTCTAAGTGTCCATACTGTGGCCAAGAGGTTAAAAAGATGCTCAGATGTTGTTGTTGTCTATTAGGAGATAATCCAGACCCAGGAAAAGAGCATCACAGATCTGCTGAAGGCTGTGAATGAACAAAGTGAGCAGCTCAACAACCAAAGGACCAAGATCAAAGGCCTGGAAAATAAAGTACAGTATTAAGATAAGTATATAGCTATGATATGTGCTGTCAGTGTGTAACCCATCCTGCACAGTGAATGATATTTTAAATCATGTGGCTTGTTGAAGACAATTTTCATTCAGAAGACAAAAATATCCGATAGACCTACAGTAAAAGAGGGACTTGAGCTAGATATGGGAGTTGGAAACTCCCTTAAGGCCTGTTCACACCAAGAGCAATAACCATATTAGCATCCACACCAACACACACAATAACACTCTGTTTGTTATAAGCCTGCGCTGCAGTTGTCATATTAAAGTCGGCATGAAATGGAAGTTATGATAGTCTTTTCTTCCCTAATATACATATATTCCCTGATATACAGTATATCTGAGTGAAATGGCTTCTTGAACAAGATGATAAATGTAGGATGGGACTTGATTTTGTCTATCGGTAATTGATTGGATGGTTGTGGTTTGCTATTGCTGTCATGTGACAGGTTGTCCCACCCTTGCAACAGTAAACATGTCATCAGAGAAGAGATGAGCTGCAAGAGGGAAGGGGAATTATTTTAATTAAAGATTACGAGGGCACATTAATAATAATAATAATAATAATAATAATAATAGAAAAAAAAGGGTATGTGCACAAATAAATCATTTATAGTAAAATGATTGCAATATTCCATAAAAATATGAATTGTCCATTTTAATTTCATGGTCACTTTAAATGCTCAAGCAATAAAGCAAAAAAGTAATTCCTACAATTGTTCCTCTGTGTTGTTGACTCTGCTATTCTCATAGAATGAGAATGATGATTAAAACTTCATAGTTTATGTTATAGTTACTGTCCTTGGAGTGAATGGCCTTCATGAAGTTTTATGAGTAATTCTGTGTTTTCAATTGTTATCTAGCTCAGCATCCAGGAAACTGCTGAAAAGAACCGCCAAACCAACAGCCTCTCAGGATACCTTCCATACTTCACATCCGATGGGAGCTTCTCAAGTAGTAGGGGATGCAGAAATGATTGGCTTTGAAAAATGTTACTGCATCTGTTCAGTTGTATACCAATTGTACATTGTTATAGATCTTCCAAAAGACTGCGGCGAGGTCTTCAGCCGAGGACAGAAATTCAGCAGCCTGTATGCTATTAAACCATATGAGTCAGAAACCTTTCTTGTAAATTGTGAATTCACCGAGGGTAAGAATAAAGCATATTTTCATTCTTACATCTCTGAATTCTTAAAACAGCCAGAGGTGTTTCCCTTTCCGCCAAAAAGACTCATTAAACTTTGAGATGATAATCACGCACTGGTCTGTTATCCACAGAGGGAGTGTTCACTGTCATCCAGCGCAGACATGACGGCTCTGTAGACTTTGACCAGTCCTGGGAGAAGTATGAGGATGGATTTGGAGACTTTAGCAGTGAGTTAAATTGAGGATGTTGTGCACATAAACTTGAGTAAATGTGTTCAGTCTGTGATTATAGTGTGGAGCACAATGGAGTGCTCTGTGTTTGGTGTTTTAGCATCACATTTTACTACATAATTTCACAGTATGTCCAATTTTACCAGCATTCCTGTTTTATAATGTTGCCTTCCTTGTCCTAATCTGTTCTCACGAGAAATCCAGGCATAACATCTTTCACAATACTTACTGAAGAAATATAGTATCTAGTCATTTATGTGGTTGCAGCCATTGTGTCAAAGTATGTTTGAAATTCATACTTATAATTTGAATAAATAAGTAAAAATTTCACTCAATAATGTAATTATTTTGCTGTTTCTTTGTAATTATTTGTTATTTTTTTAGCAGTTTCTGAGTGAAAATGGTTTCAAAGTAAATCCAACTCTATTGGCATTGAAAAGAAATTCAGCATTTTCTCAGAATAATAAATATTGCATGAAAATTTGCTTATACACATTTTAAAATAATAATTTTTTTAAAGTTTTATCAAACTATATTATAGTATTATTAAAAAGAATGTTTAACAAGAAAATGTTAAAGGGTTAGTTCACCCAAAAATGAAAATTCTGTCATTTATTACTCACCCTCATGCCGTTCCACACCCGTAAGACAAAGATATTTTTGTTGAAATCCGATGGCTCCGTGAGGCCTCCATAGCCAGCAATGACATTTCCTCTCTCAAGATCCATTAATGTACTAAAAACATATTTAAATCAGTTCATGTGAGTACAGTGGTTCAATATAAATATTATAAAGTGACAAGAATATTTTTGGTGCACCAAAAAAACAAAATAATGACTTATTTAGTGATGGCCGATTTCAAAACACTGCTTCAGGAAGCTTCGGAGCGTTATGAATCAGCGTATATCGAATCATGTTTCGGATCGCATGTCAAAACCCCAAACTGCTGAAATCACCTGACTTTGGTGCTCCGAACAGCTGATTCGATACACTGATTCATTATGCTCCAAAGCTTCCTGAAGCAGTGTTTTGAAATGGGCCATCACTAAATAAGTCATTATTTTGTTTTTTTTGGTGCACCAAAAATATTCTCGTCACTTTATAATATTAATATTGAACCACTGTACTCACATGAACCGATTTAAATATGTTTTTAGTACCTTTATGGATCTTGAGAGAGGAAATGTCATTGCTCCCTATGCAGGCCTCACGGACCCATTGGATTTCAACTAAAATATCCTAATTTGTGTTCCGAAGATTAACGAAGGTCTTACGGGTGTGGAACGCCATGAGGGTAAGTAATAAATGACAGCATTTTCATTTTTGGGTGAACTAACCCTTTCAATAACGCTTATTGTAAATGATCTCACATCATATATATTATGCTATTGGAATACTATAATATCCTAAAGTAATATTTCAATTTCTAATACTAAAGTACAAAGAGCTGTCTCAGATGTCTGTGTTTGATAGGTGAGTTCTGGCTGGGACTGAAGAAGATCTATGCCATTGCCCGTCAGGGACATTCTCTCCTGCACGTCCAGATAGAGGACTGGAGAAAGGAGAAACATTTCATGGCTTATCAGTATATCCTGGAGGATGCTGCCTCCAACTACACCATCCATCTGAAACTGCAGTCGGCTGAATCCAGCTCTGCTGTGGACGAACTCACTGGCTTCAGGTTCTCCACTAAAGACCACAACGATGGAAACCATGATCCAAACTGTGCCCAAGATTACACAGGTATAGTACATGAGATCATTTACAGACCTGCCAGCTAACAAAAATGTGTTCCAAGAACATTTCTCTAACATTCCTATTAAGTTATAAAACGTTATTTTTGAATGTTCTTTGAATGTTCAAAATGTGCAGTTTTTAAGTGTTTTAAAAACGTTTTTTTTCATGGATATACAAACATTAAGGGAAACATTGTGTGAACGTATAGGCTACATTCTGTAGTAACAATTTAAAAAATTTTCGACGAACATCCAACTAAAGCGTTTCAGATTTTCGGTAACACTTTATTTTAATATGTCCTTGTTACATATGTTACGTGTATTTACTATAGTAATAACCATAAGTTAGGCATAATTACATGCAACTAACCCTAAACTAAACACTAATCCTACCCTGACCCTATAGTAAGTACATGTACTTAATTAAAATTACTCAGTACTTATATGTATAATTACATGGTAATAGGACACATTAAAATAAAGTGTAACCAATTTCAAATGAACAGTGAACAACTATTTTTCATGAATTATGTACAGGCTATAAATAATGTTTTTTTTTTTTATGTAGATGTTTTATGTTTTTTATTAAGAACATTAATAAAGACCTGATAACTTTGAACGAATGCTCTGTTGATGCTACTGGAAGAACATTTGTTCGTAACTTTGAGAGCACCTTGCCAGAACGTTCTGAGAATGTTCACTTTTAGCTGGCCTTCCATGCCTTTTTCATTGAGTGATGCTGTGCAAAACTAATATATCAAGTACCTGCATTGCCTCTACCTGTGTCAAAAGAGCCTATTTTGATAAAATCCCAGTGTTTTTGCATAATATGCTTTTGTGTGCATGGAAATTGCAAACTAAATTTGTATTTCTGTACACGACTGCTGCTGTTTCCTTTAGGTGGGTGGTGGTTTAGCATTTGCGGTGACATTAACCTGAATGGCAAGTGTATTCAGAGCAGACCTCGTAAAAAGGGAACCCACTGGAAACCTGGCAGGGGAACCACCAGCTTCAAGGCCTCAAAAATCTCCATTAGTCATCTCACAAAGCCACAAACCCCTTAATATCAACAGTATGTGCAGAAACACAGAATGGGATTATCAGAGCTCCGATACACATTCATGCTGTATACTGGTTTTTACAAAGTAACCTTTTAATAGACATGGCAATGTTTGTTGAGTATGCATATAAATAAATATGATGAAGTAAAAAAGTAAAAATGTGACATTTACATTATAATTAGGCCACTGGACTCCATATGATTCAGTTTCTCCACCAGTCATCTTAATTACATTGCAATGAGTCCAACCATGTAGGAAACCTCTCATTTAACCTTGTGAGAGCCAGTTTCATCCATGTGTTTAAGTGAGTCACATTGACTTCAAGATGTCATCAGCTGCACAGCATGTCATTTGCTATTTTTGAACTACTTCCAATAAATATTTTCTATTCATTATTTTATTATAACATTAAATTCAAAATTATATTTCAAATAAAGTATTTAAATGAATTAGATGGCTTTGCATTTGCTGTTTTTTAACATCTTGTGTATATATGAGAGAGAGAGAGAGAACAAGGATGTGCATAGCTGAAGCAACATCGCCCTCTTCTGAACATTGCCAATAATTGCAGTCATTTTTAATTAAAGTTTGATAAAACAACACATACACTGATCAGACACAACATTAAAACCACTGACAGGTGGAGTGAGAGTAACATTGATTATATAGTTACAATGGCACCTGTCAAAGGGTAGGATATATTAGGCAGCAAGTGAATAGTCAGTTCTTGAATTTCATATGTTGAAAGCAGGAAAAATCGGACTATAGGGCCAAATAGAGCACCTCAGGGATGACATTTTTGTAGGCAAACGCCATAAAGTCTATGGGTTTTTTGAATGGGTTTTTGCTAAATCGCCTGAAATAAGGTCTGTGGTTAACAAAGCCTCAAAATACTTTCACGTTTTGATCTATGACATAAAACACACCAGTTATAACCCGCTTGTGACTATGTATATAACCTACTGTGTCTTAAAAATGCCGGTTGCTAATAATTTGCTAAAAGGGACTACTTCCTTTGGTGGGGACTTTAGACGTCATCATGATAAACAGGACATTTGGACAGCATTTCTCATGAAAAAGTGAATAAGTATTCATAAACAGCGTAGATCATAATCAGCGAGCATGTTTTTAAATAACGTTGTTTTTTAAATAAAGTTTGAGGAAGCTTGGTGGTGACGACGTTGATCCGCGACCATGGTGTGCTGTAGTCCGTTTATAGCCTACTGTTAGCTTTTTATATCTGATGACTTTATTTAGGCTTCAAAATGTATTTATGTTGTTTTAACTTGTAAAGATTATCTTGATAGACAAAACGTGTAAGTGTCATAACCCTTTGTTAAACACAGAGCTTATTTTCTGCGATTTTTTTCAAAAGTCTATGGGGAAAATGCATAGGCTTTCAACCGAGGGAACCCGTGCGCCGCTAACTTCCGGGTTTGCCTACAAAAACACGTCATCCCTGAGGTAGCCTACTCTATAGTGATGGCTAGACAACTGGGTTATAGCATCTCTAAAACAGCAAGTCTTTGTTGATCCTGGAACAACGTTCTAATCATCCAATCAGATTTGAGGGAAAAGTTTAGAGTTAATGTCAATTTTAGTCTTACAACCAGGGTTAGGTGTTTCTACATCAGGATAATTCATCTGTCATTCCCCTCTGATTTTAAGGATAAGTTTTGGGTAGAAGAAATAGAATAGAAATACACTTTATTGTCCCCAAAGGGGACATTTCTGTTGGACTCAAGGTGTTTACATTGACAAAATCATAAAAAAAAACAAAAAAAAAAAACAGATTCAACAATACAAAAATAGTAAAATAAAATAACACTAATTTATCATCATTTAACTGAAATAGGTATAAAAGACTTCTTAAACCGATTATACCTACACATTGGAATAATCGGTTTAAGAAGTCTTCTATTTAAATTAAAATGTTAAATGATGATAAATGAATGTTATTTTATTTGACTATTTTTGTATGTTTTTAATGATTTTGTTAATGTAAACACCTTGAGTCCAGGGTTAGGGTTAGGTTAGGGGTCAGGATATGATCAGGACTAAATTTTCAGACAGGAATGTTGTTCCAGGATCAAAATCACGGTGACCTCCTGGTATGCAGTGCTTAGTACCAAACAAAATTGGTGCAAGGAAGGACAACCAGTGAACCGGCATCAGGGTCATGGGTGCCGAGGGCTCACTGATGCTCATAGGGAGCGAAGGTAAGCCCATCTGGTCTGAAAACACAGAAGAGCTACTGTAGTTTAGACTGCTGAAAAACTTTATGCTGCCCAAGATAGAAAGGTGCCAGAACACACAGTGCATTGCAGTTTGCTGCATATGTGGTTGCTACAGACTGGTCATAGTGCCCATGATGACCCCTGTCCACTGCCGAAACCACTTACAATGGGCACTTGAACCTCAGAACTGGACCACAGAGCAATGAAAGAAGGTCGCCTGGTCTGCCGAATAATGTTTTATTTTAGATCGGGTGGATGGCCGGGTGCATGTGAATTGTTTACCTGGGGAAGAGATAACAGCAGGATGCACTATGGGAAGAAGGCAGGCCAGCAGAAGCAGTGTTACACTTTGGGCAATGTTCTGCTGAGAAACCTTGGGTCCTGCATTCATGTGGATGTTACTTTGACATGTACCACCAACCTAGATTTCTGCAGACCACTCACACTCCTTACAGTTTTTAACATTTGCTAAAAAAAACTAAACTCCATTCTCTGAACCAAATTCCCAATTTGTCGAATAAATCACACTTTCTGAAAACCTTAAAAAGTTAGACACCATTTGCAAATCTCATGGACTCTTTTTCAAAACTCTACACATTCTCACTCTCTAAAACACATTTTGAACAGTGATGCACTTGTGTTGCAAAACAGTAAACATAAGTGGCAAAAGTTAAACACAACTACAACACAGTTGTCAAACTGTGATCAAACCACATGTGATCAAACCAACTGTACAAAATAGAAGCCAGCTCAGAGTGCACAGGTGCACTGATTGTTGATATCAACAATGAATGTAAGCAATTTGAGAGGGAGAGGAAGAAGAGCATGTGTAAGAGGTGGAGGACAAAAAAAAAGAGCAAGGTGTGGAGAGTGTGGTTAAGCCTGGATCCGAGGCACCAGAGGCTTTTTCCCTTTTCCTGCAGGGACAACATTGCCTTTGATGAGGACAAAGTCTCAGGCTAGACCCAACATGAAGACGTGATACTGAGGCAGAATGAATCTCTCTTTGTCCTTGATTTTGCAGTTGCACAACATTTTTTTTTATGTGTACAGTAACATACTTTTTTATTCTTTGACCTTTTGGGCTTTTGCCGTTGGACTACTGCATAAAGTGAAGTGCTGAATATACAGACATTCAATACTATACAATATTCAATACAATATTATACTTGCAGTACATAGTATACAATATTTTCAGCTTACTACAGTTTTTCTTAATTGTTAACACACTATGGCCCAATTCATTCATTCATTTCTAGAAACAAAGACACGTTTCTCAAAACATTTAACACATTTCACACACAATTTTCTCAATGTTTTCTGCAAACCTATACACAAAAAGTGCCCTCATTTTGCACAGGTTTAACCATTATCATTACCCTCTACTGCACACATGTTGATGATCAACCCCCTACTCTAAAATATGTTTTAAAAATATGTCCAAAATATTTTTTCGTTGCCTCAGGGCATCGTTGTGCAACAATGGTATAGAATCATAGAGAAATTGATCATAAGAGTGCTCAGAGAGCAATGCAAAATCAAATTTTTTTTTTAAATGTCAAGAAATCATAAAAAGGGAAAAACTCTTGAAAGACATTGATAGATTGAATTTGATACATGCATAGGTTTGCATCATGTAATGTGTCATGTCATATAATTTCACTCCGTATGAAACTTCAAAAAGCAGTTATTCTCTATTCTCTATATTCTATTTCTGCTGTGAAATAGAGGTGTATGTTACAGTTTTTGCTCATCATTTTGGGTGTTTTCCTGCACACCCAGGAACCCTGCATCGTCCCTTCTTATAACACATTATTGCCAATGTGAGGTATTGTCCAAAACATCCTGACATCCAGACACCGTCATACACACACACTTATTTTTATGTACAGTTGATGTTATTTTAAATAAGATTACTTCAGCAAATAATCTTACCTTCTTCTCACACCATGTGCTCCTGTGACCATGTGTCAGAACAGGACGTCCCACCTTCAAATGGTGCTTGATAGTGACTCCCACACCTTACTGAACTGTTCTTTGATACTTTTTCAACCTTTCTAATTGGTTGTAATAATTTAAAGAAAAACACAGTACTAAACAAAGGGCTTAAGAAAACTTTCCGTTGCCTGAGGGCAACGCTGTGCTGTAGAGGGTTAAGAAAACACAAACACAAAACAAACTCAAGTCACACCTTTATCCATGAGTAAACATGGAGTAGCAAAACTGATGACACACAATCAGAATCTCAGGATAATATGAATAGGGTCACAGGGGATTATGTGCATTGGAAAATAAATCCTAGTGGTGGAAGACAAAGAGGAAGAGGAAAAGGAAGAGGAAGAGGAGGGGAAAAGAAAAATGAAGGGGACAGGGTAAAAGACATTTGTTCCTGATAAAATACACTGCTCAAAAAAATGAAAGGAACACTTTTTAATCAGAGAATAGCATCAAGTCAGTTAAACTCCTGGGATATTGATCTGGTCACTTACAGGTGCATCTCAATAAATTAGAATATCATGAAAAAGTTAATTTTTTTAATGTAATTTAATTCAAAAAGTAAAAATTAAATATATTCTAGATTTATTAGACATAAAGTTAAATATTTCCAGACTTTTTTGTTTTCATTTTGATGATTACAGCTTGCAGCTCATCAAAATAAAAAATGAAAAAATCAGTATCTCAAATTATTAGAATATTTAATTTCAAGATCTATTAAATTACCATTCATAGGGTATAATTACTGGGTTTAGGTCAGTAATCCCATCAGCAGTCATGGGGAAGTCTGCTGACTTGACAGTTGTCCAGAAGACGATCATCAAGACCCTCTACAATGAGGGTAAGCCACAGAGGGTCATTGCTGAAAGAGCTGGCTGTTCGCAGAGTGCTGTGCCAAAGCATATTCATGGAAAGTTGACTGAAAGGAAAAAGTGTGGTAGGAAAAGGTGTACAAGTGAAAGGATTGACCGCAGGCTTGAGAATATTGTCAGGCGAAGCCGATTTAAGAACTTAGGAGAGATTCAAAAGGAGTGGACTGAAGCTGGAGTCAGTGCATCAAGGGCCACCACACACAGACGTCTTCAGGAAATGGGCTACAACTGTCACATTCCATGTACCAAGCCACTTCTGAACCAAAGACAAGGTCAGAAGCGTCTTACCTGGGCTAAGGAGGAAAAGAACTGGACTGTTGCTCAGTGGTCCAAAGTCCTCTTTTCAGATGAAAGTAAATTTTGCATTTCATTTGGAAATCAAGGTCCCAGAGTCTGGAGGAAGAGTGGAGAGGCACAGAAACCATGTTGCTTGAAGTTTCCACAGTCAGTGATGATTTGGGCTGCCATGTCATCTGCTGGTGTTGGTGCACTGTGTTTTCTGAAGTCCACAGTCAACGCAGCCATCTACCAGGAAATTTTAGAGCACTTCATGCTTCCTTCTGCTGACAAGCTTTATGGAGATGCTGATTTCATTTTCCAGCAGGATTTGGCACCTGCCCCACAGGTACCAAAAGCTGGTTCAATGACCATGGTGTTATTGTGCTTGATTGGCTGGCAAGATCAAACTCGCCTGACCTGAACCCCATAGAGAATCCACAATTTAAGTTGAATTACTGAAATAAATTAACTTTTCCCGTGACATTCTAATTCATTGAGATGCACCTGTAAGTAGCAGAGGAGGTTGTTCATCAGTTTCAGCTGCTTTGGTGTTAATGAAATTAACAACAGGTGCACTAGATGGGCAACAATGAGACGACCCCCAAAACAGGAATGGTTTTACAGGTGGAGGCCACTGACATTTTTTTCCCTACACATCTTTTCTGACTGTTTTTCACTAGTTTTGCATTTGGCTAGGGTCAGTGTCGCTACTGGTAGCATGAGGTGATACTTGGACCCTACAGAGGTTGCACAGGCAGTCCAACTCCTCCAGTATGGCACATCAATACGTGCCATTGCCAGAAGGTTTGTTGTGTCACCCAGCACACTCTCAAGAGCATGGAGGAGATTCCAGGAGACAGGCAGTTACTCTAGGAGAGCTGGACAGGGCCGTAGAAGGTCCTTAACCCATCAGCAGATCAGAAACAGACTTCATGAGGGTGGCCTGAGGGCCCAATGTACCTCTAGTGGGCCCTGTGCTCACTGCCCGGCACCGTGGAGCTCGATTGGCATTTGCAATTGAACACCAGAATTGGCAGGTCCACCACTGGTGCCCTGTGCTTTTCACAGATGAGAGGCCGTGGAGAACGTTATGCTACCTGTAACATTGTTCAGCATGACCGGTTTGGTGGTGGGTCAGTGATGGTCTGGGGAGGCATATCCAGGGAGGGGCTCACAGACGACCCTACGCTGGTGCAGTGGGTCCTGGGTTCCTCCTGGTGCACAACAATGCCTAGCCTCATGTGGCGAGAGTATGCAGGCAGTTCCTGGAGGATGATGGAATTGATACCATTGAATGGCCCCCACGCTCGCCTGACCTAACTTCAATAGAACACATTTGGGACATTATGTTTTGGTCCTTCTGACGCCGCCAGGTTGCACCTCAGACTGTCCAGGAGCTCAGTGATGCCCTGGTCCAGATCTGGGAGGAAATACCCCAGGACACCATCCGTCGTCTCAAACATGCCAAATGTGCCCAGGCATGCATACAAGCACGTGGGGGCCATACAAACTACTGAGTACCATTTTGAGTTGCTGCAATGAACTTTCTTCAAAATGGACTAGCCCGCTGCATAATTTTTTCACTTTGATTTTCAGGGTGTCTTTGAATTCAGTCCTCTGTAGGTTGATAATTTTCATTTACATCAAACGATGTGGCATCCTTTCGTTCCTAACACATTACCCAGTTCATATCAGTATAGATATCCAGCATGATATTTTTCCCCATTGAGATCTAATGTGTTTTCAAAGTGTTCCTTTAGACATCACCAACTACAAGACACCATCCCCCAGCACTGTGGTGAATCGACAACAGGCAGATGAACTGAATGAGTTCTATTGCCGGTTTGAAAAAAACACCATTAACACCTCCAACAACCCCCCTGTCCCCCACTCCTCCACTTCAGATCAGCGAAAATGACTTGTGCCAGGTCTTCAAAAAAAACAAAAGAAAAAAGCACCAGGCCCAGACGGTGTGACACCAGCCTGTCTGAAAACCTGTGCTAATCAACCGGCCCCCATCTTTTCAAAGATCTTCAATAGATCACTGGAGTTGTGTGAGGTCCCTTCCTGCTTCAAACGCTCCACCATCAACCCTGTTCCAAAGAAACCCAAGATAACAGGACTTAATGGCTACAGACCTGTGGCGCTAATGTCTGTCGTCATGAAATTGCTTGAAAAACTGGTTCTGGCTTATCTGAAGGACATCACCGGACCCTTACTGGACCCACTGCAGTTTGCTTACCGAGCAAACAGGTCTGTGGAATATGCAGTAAACATGGGTCTGCACTTCATCCTACAGCATCTGGATAAATCAGGGACTTATGTAAGGATCATGTTTATGGACTTCAGCTCAGCTTTAACACCATCATCCCAAACCTCCTCCTGCCCAAACTAACTCAGCTCTCAGTGCCCACCTCTGTCTGTCAGTGGATCACCAGCTTCTTGACAGACAGGCAACAGCTAAGAAAATTCTCATCCAGCACCCGCACCATCAGCACTGGCGCCCCTCAGGGTTGTGTCCTCTCCCTACTGCTCTTCTCCCTCTACACCAACAACTGCACCTCTAAAGACCCTTCTGTCAAGCTCCTGAAGTTTGCAGACAATGATACAGTCATCGGCCACATCCGGGATGGAGACGAGTCTGCTTACAGACAGGAGGTTAGAGAGCTGGCTGTCTGGTGCTGTCACAATAACCTATAGCTGAACATGCTCAACAGCACTGTAAAAACAGTGGAGTCTTTCAGGTTCCTCGGCAACACCATATCTCAGGACCTGAAGCGGGACATTCACATTGACTCCATTGTGAAAAAGGCCCAACAGAGGCTGTACTTCCTCCGCCAAGTGAGGAAGTTCAACCTGCCACAGGAACTGCTGAAACAGTTCTACTCTGCCATCATTGAATCCGTCCTATGCACTTAAATTACTGTCTGGTTCAGCTCAACTACTAATTCTGACCTCAGAAGACTACGTCGGACAGTCCGGACCGCTGCGCGAATCATTGGTACAACCCTCCCCACTCTCCAAGATCTGTACTTATCCAGAGTGTGCAAAAGGGCTGGCAAAATCACTCTGGACCCCTCACATCCAGCACACTCCCTCTTTGAACTGTTGCCATCTGGTCGACGCTACAGAGCCCTGAGCACCAGAATGACCAGACACAGGAACAGTTTCTTCCCTCAGGCAATCCATCTCATGAACACTTGACAATAAATGAGGAACACACAACTCACACACACACTATTATACATTAATTAATTAATTAATTAATTAATTAATTAATTTATTTATTTATTTATTTAACACACATACTTATTTACATTTCTAATTTACACCTAACATATCTGTACATAGTAAATTGCTTATTTTAATTTGTATATTGTGTCTTTGCTATTTTGCACATTGTCTATATATTTGTATATTGTTCTTTTTATTATGTCTGTCTTGTCTTGTCACTGTCACTCTGTTGCACTGTGGAGCTTCTGTCACTACAACAAATTCCTAGTATGTGTAAACATACCTGGCAATAAAGCTCATTCTGATTCTGATTCTGATTCATTTTTTGGAGCAGTGTACAAAGCACTATAGTTCTTGTGATCATGTTGTTTTGGAGGAATGACCATGAGGGAAGTTGGTCTGCAGGGTTTTTATACTCCTTACACATACAGCATAATTACAGTACACAGTAGAAGTACTTTAGATGAGAGAACTTTCTTTATTCTATGTACAGTAAATACCGTAGCACATGTTGTACACCGTTAAACCCATAATTCTCAAACTGATTTATAGCCAAGACTTCTTACACTTCGTATTTTTGCAGAACTGAGAGTCTACTGCCTAGGGGAGGGAAAGTCTTTTGTCAGAAGACTATAAGAAACTGTTGTAGTATGGCAAACATGCTCATTACCAGTACTGTAATGCAATTTGGCAGAGGATGCTAAATTTATTTATTTTTTTAATGAAGCTCATGTTCCATTCTTTGGTATTTCAACTTTTCTAGTGTTTTTTATCTACTCCATCTCTTTACAGTAATGAAAATAAACTTTTCTTAAAGCTTTTTATTGAATTTCACAGTATCTGCTATATTTAACATATATCTGCTCTATTTATGTTCTATACTGTAATAGACATTGAGCTGTAAAATGATACCTGATTATCAAAAATCATGTTTTGAATGATCTCACTAGTGTTTAAGACTATGTTGTATAGTGTGTGTATTTTTGAGGGCTTGTGTGTCATGTCTGAAAAACAAAATTTGGTTTTTCAGCAAGATTGAATGGTTTGGAGTGGAGAGCTTCATTTTATAATTTGTTTTCCTGTAACTAAATGCTCTGGATGCCATGTTCTCCATTTTTTGAGTGTCTAATGAATGATCTGATGTGTCCATGATCTGAAAATATTATTTGATATTGAGTAGATGAAATAGCTTGGAGGCAATTGTTTAATTTTGTCAGAAGAGTCAGGTTTTGTGAATGAAGATTGAAGATTTGATTTTGTGTTTAATGTTGAGTGAAGGTTTCAAGAATTGTGTCTAAGCAATTGTGAAAAACTGTAAGGATTTTTCTTTCTTTCCCAATTGCCCTGGTCTTGATGCAGTAAGGACTTACCCTGGGTCTTTTTTTATTCAGTTCATTCTGGAGCCAGCTAAACCACCTGTTACAATCAACACATCAACGCAGAAATTTCATCCGTAAGGATCTTTGACATGCTGCAGTTAAAACCCAAACCCCCCTGACTGTCCCCAAACCCCATCCTGTTATTAAACTATTTGGCACGTTTTACATTAGCTGCTCAGATCTTGAATGAACCTGGGAAATTTAGCATATGTCAAAACAACTCATGTAGAGTTTACAGCCAGATCATCCTGGGCTTATTCACTCAGAATCAGCTCTATTTAGCCTCTGAGTAAATGGCTGGGCAAATAGTGCACATGAATGAGCCCTTGTTGGCCGTCTTATGCATCTGCCTCAACAGGCCTCTGGAGGCAAGCGTGTCTGACAGTGATGCCCATGCACATATGTGAGAAGCTGTCTTTAGTTACCAAGTTTATTTTTAGCCCGTTAACGGCCTCAATTTAACTCTCGGGAATGCTATAAGGGCACAAGGCTTTTCCTCCTCCTCCTCCCGTCACTCTCTCTCCTCTGAGAGGAGATAACAGCTTCTCCTTCATTCTTCCTCAACGCTTTGAAGCAATGAACGATAGTCCCTTGCAAGTGCTGACATTGCCTACTTCTCCATACCCTGACCAGAGGCCTGGAACCAGCGGCCTAAGGAAGAAGGTCCATGTTTTCCAGTCTAAAAAGAACTACCTGCACAACTTCATTCAGTGCATCTTCTCCTCCATCGACCTGCGGGACAGGCAGGGCTCCACTATGGTGGTGGGTGGAGATGGACGCTACTTCAATTCAACTGCCATTCAGGTCATAGTACAGATGGCTGCTGCTAATGGGGTAAGTTGCAATTCGTACAGTTGTTTTCTTATGAGGAACCACTATATGCTTCTAAATCTCAACCAGGTTATCGTGATAGACACCTGGCTCTCTTCCCAAATGCATCATGACACCTGCACTGTATCTTTTGTAGTATATTATAGACCTACTTTGTATTCTTGTAGTTTGATGGCAATAAATAGGAAAGAAGCTCTAATAGAGTACTTTTTTAACGTAAGCATTGTGATGAAATAATATCAAATAGATAGCTAGTTTGATGCTGACCACTTTCCATTTTTGCATTTTCCTCAAATCAAGATATTTATTCTTGACACAAATGGTAGGAATAAAGACCCAGCTAACCTAGGCAAACATTCTGGTAAGGTTCTCGTAAAGTTATCAACAAACATTCTTTGAGTAATGTTAACAGAAGTTATAGTCTTTAATAATGTTCTGAAAATGTTAGTTGAAACATTATTTATACGTAGTTAATGGAATGTACTTTTTCTGAAAAGTTTTAATTGGATATTCATCTAACATTTTTTAAATGTTACTTGTTTCATAATGTTCAGAGAACATTCAAAAGTAATGTTCGCATAATGTTTGTAAATGATAAAATAGAATGTTCCCTTAATGTTTGAATAACCAAGAAAAAAAATTAAATACTGCACATTTTGAATATTCAGAGAACATTCAGAAATAACGTTTTCTTAATGGGAACATTAGCAAAACATTTATAGAACATATTTTTGTTAGCTGGGTATATAGGACACATTATAAGCAAATGGTGCCACAGTCTTTAATAGATATCTAATTTTGCAAATTTGGATCTGGCACAGGTGGAAAGAGCATAAAGTTACATAGTTGATCTGGTGAAACTTTTTTTGCTCTATTAACTTTTTACAGAAACACATTAACACGCTATCATTTCTCATATGTGACCCTGGACCAAAAATAAGTTGCACAGGTATATTTGTAGCAATAGACAACAATACATTACATAAATTATCGATTTTTCTTTTATGCCAAAAATCATTAGGATATTAAGTAAAGATCATGTTCCATGAAGATATTTTGTAAATACTGTAAATATATCAAAAAATTATTTTTGTAAGTAATATGCATTGCTATAGACTTCATTTGGACAACTTTGAAGGCGAATATTTTGATTTTTTTTTTTCAGGTTCCAGTTTTTCAAATTGTTGTATCTCAGCCAAATACTGTCCTATCCTATCAAACCATACATTAATGGAAAGTCCAGTTGAAATTTATACATCATGTCCTACAATAATGACCAGTAACAAATGGTGTTTAATTCAATGGGGCTGTTGAATTTCTTAGGTGGGTCGTGTTGTGATTGGTCAGAATGGCATCATGTCGACACCGGCTGTGTCTTGTCTGATAAGGAAGATCAAAGCCATTGGAGGGATTATTCTTACAGCCAGTCACAACCCTGGAGGACCTGACGGAGACTTCGGCATCAAATTTAATACTGCCAATGGAGGTAAAATAGCTCATGGGTGGTTATGAAGTTTTTTTATTTGTTTGTTTGTTTTATTGCATATCATTATAAATCTTTAATGCAGGTCCAGCACCAGAGGCGGTCACAAGCAAAATCTTCCAAATGAGCAGAATCATAGAGGAGTACGCCATCTGTCCTGAACTCAGAGTCGATCTGGGGACTATTGGCAAGCAATCCTTCGACCTGGAGAACAAATTCAAACCTTTTACAGGTGAGAACATTGGTATCTTTTTAATAAAAAGAATGGCATCTTTTTATTAAAAAAAAAAATAAAATAAAAAAAATGTCCTGTTGATATTCTGTCATGCAGTAGAAATTGTGGACCCAGTTGAATCCTATGCCAACTCTCTGAGAAACATCTTCGATTTTGCTGTTCTGAAGGAGTTGCTATCAGGAGACAACCACATACAAATCCGTTTAGATGGCATGCATGGAGGTGAGGAACCATATTTCATCCCACTGATATAGAAACAGAAAAGAGCATTTAGAGTAGCAGCTGCATCTACTTAATGGGACAAAGATGCTTCCATGTGTGCCAGTTGGATAGGGATGAGTTTAGACTTGCACTGCTGCCTGCTTCTCTGCAAGATTGAGTTTCCATATACATGCAAGTGATCTGAATGATTAAGACGAGCCATCTGACATAATACAGTTCTCCTCTTTCAAGGAGTAACTCCATGCCACATTGATGATAGGAATCTTCTACATCAAGAATTGGATGACTTCCATTATAATTGCATTACTGTAAATGCAATATCTGCTTGTTTTAAGTCTGGTAATCAAGAGAATGTCATGCTGTAGATGCAGTTTAAATTGCATTGAACCCAGAACATTCCTTTAATGGATAATTGAAAGTTTATTTTAATTGAATCAATGAAAAGGAAGGATAGTTCTCAATATGAATCACTATATGTGGTCTTGTGTCTCATTATAAAACGGCTGACTCAGAACTTTTATTGTTGAACCTCCATTGGTTCTACAGTGATTGGGCCGTATGTGAAGAAGATCCTATGTGAGGAACTGGGCTCCCCTGCAAATTCAGCCATTAACTGTGTACCTCTGGAGAACTTTGGAGGTTGCCACCCAGACCCCAACTTGACCTATGCCGCTGACCTTGTTGAGACAATGAAGAGTGGACAGTATGACTTCGGAGCAGCTTTTGATGGTGACGGTGTAGGTGTCGAGACATTGAGATCAATGTTGCTACTGTATACGACCCTTTGAGCCAAGCGAAAGTGCTCAAGTGACAGTCAGCATAAAATTTTTTTGAACCCGCCCTGACCCAGTCACTCTCTCTCTTTCTAGGACCGTAATATGATCCTTGGGAAGCACGGCTTCTTTGTTACCCCCTCCGACTCAGTTGCCATCATTGCTGCAAACATCTTCTGCATTCCTTACTTCCAGCACACAGGAGTAAGAGGCTTTGCTAGGAGTATGCCCACCAGTGCAGCTCTAGACATGTGAATATTACTCCTAAATGTTTCACATTATTAAAGATGTACACTTACTAGGACCATCTGCATCTCGACTCACTCTGCTTTTCTATGCAGGGTGGCCAGGGCCACCAAGATCCAATTATATGAAACTGCAACCGGATGGAAGTTTTTTGGGAGCTTGATGGACGCAGGTCGTCTCTCACTGTGTGGGGAGGAAAGTTTTGGCACAGGTAATGAATGTACAGTACCAAGTACAAAAATATGGTCACTTTTGGAGATGCAGACAATAAAATCTCTTAAAGAGGACCTATTATGCCCTTTTACAAAGTCCTGATTTTGTTTTTGGGGTCTACTTGAAAAGGTTTTCATGCTTGAATGTTCAAAAAATATTTGACATTGTTGCAGCACCTCTCATCCCAGTCCCTTTAAAGCCCTGGATATAATTCTTTTTTTTTTAATGTGTACATAGTCGAACGCACAGCCTTAAAAAGTATACTTCATTTGACTTCATCTTTTGCCACGAGTTACAACCCATTTAAACATCTTTGTATTCTTTCATGCTAAAGTAGTACAAATGAGGGTACTTTCTAACCTCTTCGCACAATCTCTCATCTATGTAGGCCTCCATTGTCGCTGTAGCTTGCATGCGCATTGTTCTGTTTATGCAGTTTTTCTTTGACTACGTTGTGAATCGACACCCCCTGGACACGGTTGCCATCTTGTGGATAAACTAATTACTGCAAAAAAAAAATAAAAAATTAATGCACATGTGCAACCTGCTTGTACAAAATATGCACGGTTACAAAAATCTGGCAAGGCGTGGAAAGTATGTGCGTACACTTCTGATGAAGAAATTAGCGTCACACGCACTGTACGCTGACCCTCGCGTACGCGTAAAAAGTGAAGTATACTTTGGGCTTAACGCTCCTGGCTGTGTTTCCCAAAAAGCATTGTGAGCTAAGTTGATCGTAGAGAACATTGGTGGTAAATGGTCTCCATGATCAACTTGGGTTCGTGCTTTTGGGAAACACAGCCCTGTTTAGTTCCTGCAGCCCCTCCTTCCAAAAAGTGCAATGTGCTCTGATTGGTTGGCTGGACTAGTGTGTTGTGATTGGTTAACTGCTTCAAGCATGTTTGGGAAATGTCACACCCCTTACCATAACTGTGTTTCAACACACTACTAACACAACTTAATTTACTTGTGTATGCCTTGGGCAGGAATTATTTAAATGAGGAAAATTGTGACGTGTTTGATCCTGGAAGAAAACTCAAGACTACAATCCAGGCATTTCAGGGAGTTCGGAAAGAGTGCTTACTGATAAAGACAATAATTCACTTTGGAGTGATTTTGAGCTTTGTAACTTTGCAGACCTTTTTCATGCTCAAACAGCAACATTACACACTAAATAAAGTTGAAAACATTAAAAACATAAGACCCCTTTAAAAACAAAATTGATTTTTATAGTATGTACAGGATATACAGGATGTTAAAAGTCATGAACACTTGTGCCATTTTGATCACATCACAACATTCTGAGGAAAATACAGTGAAGAAAATGGCATTTTAAACAGTTTTGATATAAAATGGCTAACTTCTTTGTCTTGCTACATTTTTAAAAGTAAAGGTTCTTAACATCCATGGAACCAAAAGTTCTTGAAAAAGGTTCTTCAGATTATTGAAAAGTTCTTTGGAAAACCCAAAATGGTTCTTCTATGGCTTTGCTGCGATTTACCTTGTTTTTTCTTTGTTTTCTTCAAACATGTATTATATATATTATATTTACATGTATATATATATATTATTTCATCTCATGCTCATTGCCTGGACTGCTGCCTCCAGTGTAAATGAGTAAAGTAACTATAGAATATTATTAAAGGATTAGTTCACTTTCAAATTAAAATTTCCTGATTATTTACTCACCCCCATGTCATCCAAGATGTTCATGTCTTTCTTTCTTCAGTCGAAAAGAAATTAAGGAAAAGAAATTAAGGTTGAAGGTTGAAGGTCAAAATTACAGTTTCAGTGCAGCTTCAAAGCGTTCTACACGATCTCAGACAAGAAATAAGGGTCTTATCTAGAGAAAACGTCACTCATTTTCTAAAAAAAAATTAAAATTTTATACATTTTAACCATAAACGCTCATCTTGAACTAGCTCTCTTCTTCTTTATTAGAATTCCGGCAGTGTAGACACTGCTAAGTGTATTACTGCCCTCCACAGGTCAAAGCTTGAACTAAATTGTCATATACAATATGCTAGTGCAAGTATATAACAATTAGTTCAAACTTTGACCTGAGGAGGGCAGTAATACACTTAGCAGTGTCTACACTGCCGGAATTCTAGAGAAGAAGAAGAAGAAGAAGAAGAGAGCTAGTTCAAGATGAGCATTTATGGTTAAAATGTATAAAATGTAAAAAAAATTTTTGAAAATGAGTGATGGTTTCTCTAGATAAGACCCTTATTTCTCCTTTGGGATCGTGTAGAACGCTTTGAAGCTGCGATGAAACTGTAATTTTGACCTTCAACCATTTGAGCTCCATTGAAGTCCACTATATGGAGAAAAATCCTGGAATGTTTTCATCAAAAACCTTAATTTCATTTCGACTGAAGAGAGAAGGACATGGACATCTTAGATGACATGGGGGTGAGTAAATTATCAGGAAATTTTAATTTGAAAGTGAACTTATCCTTTAACTATAGAAATATAACTATAGAAACAAATTGATTAGGGGTTAGGGTTAGAGTGGAAATACATAACTGAGGGACAGTTTTTATTTGTGCTATAGAATAAAACATTATAAAATTAAATAAATCAATCTATATAAAATTAATATAATTCAATAAATACTGAATTTGTTTAATTTATTATTTTCTTAGATTATTGTTTTAAAATATAATTCTTATTTCTATAATGGAATTTGATATTTTAATATAGAGCGTTTGGGTCTGGGACAAGGGTAAAAACAATAAAATCTATACAGAAAAGGCATTTTGAGTGTCCAAGATACAAGACACTCCAAGACACAGTTTTAATGTGACCTTAAATATAACAAAATATTTATTATTTATTGCTAGGACTTAAAAGTGACCAAAGCTGAAGAAACAGCCACAACAGAAAGTGTAGCAACAAAGATGTGATTAAATTTGCTATATCTTCTTGATAGGTTCAGATTATATCCGGGAGAAGGACGGGCTTTGGGCAGTGCTAGCATGGCTGTCCATCCTAGCGGTGAGGAGGCAAAGTGTAGAAGACATTATGACAGACCACTGGAGAACCTATGGGAGGAACTACTACACCAGGTGCACTATCATTAAAACTACTTCTACATATACAATCTAGTCAGACATTTCATATTGATGATATATGTACGCATGACAGATTTGATTATGAGGAGGTGGATTTAGATGCAGCTGTGGAGATGATGTTGGATCTTGAGCTGATGGTTTCAGACAAGACATTCATTGGGCAAGTGTTTACTGTGGGGGAAAAGAAATACCAAGTGGAGGCAGCAGAAAATTTTGAGTACAGCGACCCTGTGGATGGAACCATTTCAAGAAATCAGGTACTGTTTTATAGTAGATTCTCCTGAGTCAGTATATTATACAAGTAAAAAAACACACCAAAAAAACATTTAGCTATTTTATTGTTATTAAAAAGCTATTTAGCTATTTATTTATTCGCTATTTATTGAGACTCATTGCAGAAAGATTAATGAAACAGAAAAAATGTTAACATGAAATGTTGACATGTCATTTTGACAAAGGAACTTGATTTCCCTCCCCCAAACCAGTTAAGCACAAACTCTGCCCAGTAGCCAATTCTAATGATTTCATTGGTCACATCAATGACAGTGCTGATTATCCACATCAGGAGTCGATCTTTAGGGGCCGTTTACACAACAACTTAAAAACTGAAAACGTTTTATGAGTTTTGGCCATTCATTTACACAATAACAGCATTTTGGCGGCATGAAAATGCAAACTTTTGAAAATGGGATTCAAATTGCAAGTTTGTGAAAACTATACCATTATTGTCTCTGTGTAAAATACAAAAACGTGAATTTGTGAAAACGATAACATCATGGGCTATGCATCACGTGTTCAGTCTATAGGCACGTAGTGTTTCTTTACAAAGTGACATTGCCAACTACTGGCCTGGCATGAATAATACAGCGTTTTTAATCGTTTTCCAGATTTGTGTGAACGGGATCATTGACAAGGATGTCCTGTATGTGAAAAAAAATGGAAAAACTTTTACGTTTTTAGTACATTGTTGTCAAGAAAACTTACATTTAGATGACACGGACCCCCAAATATGATCATCCTCATGCAGGGACATGCATGTAAAATATATATATTGTTTTTAACCCAACATTTTTATTTAAATACATTTTTACATTTATGTTGAATCTAAAGCATTATTAAATAAATAAATTAGTTTTTGCATTGTTTTTGTCTAAACATTTCCATCTAGCACTCTCTTGCATCTCCGGACCCCAGTTGTAAACCCCTCTGCGTAAATGCGTGATTGAGTTGACCAATGAAATCGGCTGTTGGGCGGGGTTACCGTTTAACTTGTTTGGCGGAAGATCACACTGACAAAGGAGGGATACTGTGATTAATGTCTGTATGAATTCTATAACATTACAACATAAGTATTAAGAACATGTAAACATCCCCTGTAGGGTCTGCGGATCCTTTTTAAAGGAGGTTCTCGCATAATCTTTCGTCTTAGTGGGACCGATAGTTTCGGAGCCACAGTTCGTCTGTATATCGACAGTTATGAGAAAGATATAAACAAGCTCTTTCAGGACCCACAGGTAAATGAAGTTTTTTTCTTTTAAAATTATATCGTTCATTCATACCTAGGTCTTGCTAACCATATAAAACTTAAAATGAGCAATAAAATGTTTAGAGTAATAAGATGTTTTTCCCCACAACTTACCACAGGTGGCGCTGGCGGAGCTCGTCACCATTGCCCTGCAGCTTTCACAGATACATGAAAGAACCGGGCGAAGAGGCCCTTCTGTTATTACATGATTACTTTTAATGTCCTTATTACATTTTCGTTTTTTTTTTTTCTTTCTAAACATTGCATTCAGCGAACAATATAATTGCAACATGTTCCCGTCTTATCAGAAGGAGAGACAAAGTGTACTTTAGTTCTTCTTCTGCTTCTTGCTGTCACCTTTGCTTTGCTTATGAATATTAATTACGTCACTTGACGCTCCAGGAAGGTTACCGAGCAACGTGGCCATAACCTAATAAATATTCGTGAGCTAACCAACGACATGATGGACTCATAAACAAGCTCTGATGTCAAGTAATAATGTAATATCCTGGCTGAAATAATTGTGAAATGAGACGCGGCTGTCACACAGGTAGGCTAACTTCTGAAACGGATATAGTTTAAGGAAAATGATGGCTTCTATAAAACAGAAAAATGTGCTATTCCAGCACTAGTTTGAGTGGCATGATTCTTTCATTACGGGTTTTGATGTAAAGTCCTTAAAAAAAGTTGGGTAAAACTACTTAAATTAGACCTTGCTGTAAAATTGTTATATAAATATGAAACTGAATGTCTTGTGTAAAATGGTTGTCCATCTGTCTCATTTGTTTTATGCTGTAGATTCAGTAAATTCTGAATAAATATCTCGTTCACCCGGAGAGAGACATATTTCTGATACAGGCATTAGGCCAGTAGCTTTTATATTTTAGGTTAGGTTAAACAACCTACTGTAATGTCTGTGCATTTAAAAGGTTAACATTTTAGGCTACAATAAGATCCCATTAGTTAACTAACATTAATAAGCAATACATTTGTTGCCATATTTATTAATCTTTATTAATGTTAGTTAACTGTTTACTTTAGTTCATGTTAGCTCAGGTCCATTAAATAATATTAACAGATTGATTTTAAGTAAATGTTGATATTAACATAAACTAAGTATTTTGGTAACACTTTACAATAAGGTTCATTAGTTAACTACATTAGTTAACATGAACTAATAATTAACTGCACTTATACAGCATTTATTCATCTTAATGTTAATTTCAACATTTATTAACACATTAAAATCATTAGTTAATGCACTGTGAACTAACATGAACAACTGTATTTTCATTAACTAACGTTAACGAAGATTAGTAAATACAGTAACATGTATTGCTCATGGTTAGTTCATGTTAGTTAATACATTCATGTTAAAGGGATAGTTCACCCAAAAATGAAAATTTGATGTTTATCTGCTTACCCCCAGCGCATCCAAGATGTAGGTGTCTTTGGTTCTTCATTAGAACACAACTGATGATTTTTAACTCCAACTGCTGCCGTCTGTCAGTGGTATAATGCAAGTCAGCGGGAACTTGGACTATAAGAGTAAATAAAACACGACAGACAAATCCAAATGAAACCCTGAGGCTCGTGACGGCACATTGATGTCCTAAGACACGAAACGATCGGTTTGTACGAGAAACCGAACAGTATTTATATAATTTTTCACCTCTAATACACCACTATGTCCACCTGCATTCATCACTCGATTCGTAAGGTCTGATCGCGCTCTGACAACGGAAGTGATGTCTAGCACTCACTGAAGTATATGCGCGAGACATCACTGCCGTTGTCAGAGCGCGATCAGACCTCACGAATCGAGTGATGAATGCCGTTGGACATAGTGGTGTATTAGAGGTGAAAAAAAAAATGATATAAATACTGTTCGGTTTCTCGTACAAACCGATCGTTTCGTGTCTTAAGACATCAATATGTCGTCACGAGCCGCAGGGTTTCATTTGGATTTGTCTGTCGTGTTTTATTTACTCTTATAGTCCAAGTTCCCGCTGACTTGCATTATACCACTGACAGACGGCAGCGGTTGGAGTTAAAAATCATTATTTGTGTTCTACTGAAGAAACAAAGACACCTACATCTTGGATGCCCTGGGGGTAAGCAGATAAACATAAAATTTTCATTTTTGGGTGAACTATCCCTTTAACAAATGGAACCGTATAGTAAAGTGTTACTTTTAAAACTGCAAAATTTACATTGTGAACAATGTAAACAACAGTAAAATAATTTATCCCAACAACTGCATTCCAGATATTACAATCAATAAGGAAATCTCGCATGAAGCTTATTATAACACTATTTAAACCTGAAATCTGTGTAGGCAAAAGTAAAACAGTGGCCCTGTGCAGTTCTAGAAAAAAGTTAAAAACAAACAAACAAACAAGCAAACGAACACTTTATTTAAATATAAAAATGTATATATTTAATATTATTTGTATTACTGATATAATTACTGGTGTAAAAAAAGAGAGAAAGAAAGAAATATTTAATCAGACAAGCATGACTTTCCCTCACATTCCAACAGGTTACAGGCCACATGCACATACAGTACTTTTGATGAGTCAGCATAATCCACACTCATTTTAAACTGCTCTGAAATCAGTAACCATGGAAGCATATGATATGCTGTCCTGCTCTCTGTCAACACAAATCATTACAAACAGCCAGGAGCTAGAGGGTAAGAATAACCCACAAGCTCACAAACTCCACCTTTCACATCACTTGCATTACACATTATTACAACTAAATAACAACATTTACAAAAATCCTATTAAAATGACAATACTTTCAAACCATATTTTTTCACCATTTAAATCACAGATGGTGTTGCAGGTGTGGGGCTGAAGTCAAGGGAGAGGCAAGACCACAAATGTTTTAACTCTAACAATTTACTTTTTAGTTTTGTAATAGATATCATAAAAATATAGGCTTTGTAAACTAGCTCATCTTCTTTACAAGACGAGTGTGTAGAATTGCCTTTGAGGAGTATCTTGACATATGGATGAAAATCGCCACCACCAACCCAGAACTTCTGATGGGAAGCGAATGTAAGTGATTTAGTATAAGACTTATAGTGATAGTGTGGAATACATCAGCAAATCTAATGCTAGTGCACATCTTTGCAACAGGAAGATTTTATGATCTCACTAACTATATGTTTCTCTAATATGTTTTCAAATAAAGGTATGGAGATGATCTTGATATTCTTTATTACAGCTTTGGATGAATTCATCAAATATACAGAGAGATGTGAAGTCTATAATGGGTCAACAAGCGGTGAAAAAGATTGTCTCGTTCAAGCGCAGGACAACATGTGAGTTGATTTAATGCAAGTCTACTCATTACATACAAGCTCAGATAGTATTTTAGTTTCAATTAATAGTTGACTGTATCACTTTTGTCCTATATGGACTCTTGCAAGGCTCTCCTTGGGGTGCCACAAAAAATAATTTTGAGATAAAAAGTAGAATGTCAGTTATGACAATGGGCCACATTTACTAACAGCTTGCGCCAGCGCAAACCCTTTTTTTTGGCATTAAAAAACTACTGTCGGGATTTACTAAAGACACGCAGTGCAAAATTAGCTCTCAAAAGGTGTGGACTGAGTTGTTTTTGTGGCTGACCTTATTGCATATTATGCATTTGTAAGAGTTTCCCTTTCAGACGCAATATTTATGGGAGGAGAGTATTTAAATGAATCACGTAACGCAATTTACTAATGTTTGCGCTAGTCAATTTACTAGAATTTGTGGCATTATTTAACACCCAAAAAAAGCACGTCTTAATCCATTTTGCGATATGGCTGCAAATGTTGCTGCTAGGAGGAGACACCGCAGAGAACAGAGAGCACGTGGTAGAAAGGAGAAAATATTTTCCACTCGTATTAATTTCTTTGGAATGCCAGAGGAAGATGTTATCCGTATATTACGTAACAAGTTGTGCCTGTGTCGACCCACAACTGATGAGCATCAGCTCTACTTATTTGCACTGCGTTAGTCAATAAATTATTGACTGCATCTGTGTTCCTTAATTTGCACATCAGCTGTAGATCATGCGCAAAACTTGCCACTCCCATCAGAGCATTTGTGGAATTGTGCTCTCGCGATAATTTGCCCCGTTTAGTAAATAATAATTTTTTTTTTTCAAAATTATGACAGTTTATCTCATAGTTTTGAGTTTGATAAAGTCAAAATTGATAAAAAAAGAAAATTGAATTGAAGAAAATGTAGTCATAATTTTGACTGTCATATTGACTTTTTATGTAAAAATTACATAGTATCTCATCTCTATTTCTTTAATCTTATAGTTATGTGATTTTTTTTTTTTTTATGTCATAATCATGATTTATCAAAGCATGATTCTTATGTGGCTGAAATGGGTTTCCATACTCATGATGTCATCCGAAGGACTGTTTTTGCTAATTTTGTAGAATAGAAAGTAGTAAAGAACTGCACTCCATACAAACTGTTTCAACTTTATAGCTTATCGTCAATGCATGCTTTTATATAGTGGATATAATGAGCTTTACTTTTTAATATTGGAACACCTTTATAATACTGAACACCAGCTCAGTAAAATACTGTAAACATTAAGTTTTCGGTCATTATGTGCAGCCCTGTTCAGAAGCGTCCAAAGAAAGACACCCAAGTGAAGCACACCCGTGTGGAACGCATGAGAAGACTCTACATGCAGTGCAGAGCTCCAGGTGATTTTGGTCCTGTAGATCACTCTGTGTGTTCTTTCAGAGATCCCATCTCACCTCAGTTTCTGCTATGTGTATCCCACTAGAACTGCTGATCCCTCAGATACCTGGTCCTGCTCAGGGTTCAGATGGGCAGGAAAACTGGGAGCAAGAAATGGATGAACTGGTGAAATGGACCCACTCTCTCTCTTTGAAAGAATTGGATGACCTATGACCTCTAGCACAAATTTAGATAATATCAGGTGATCCTCTAAACACAAATCAGAAACTTTTAAACTTTGATTTAAGAGCATCATATTTTAGATATATTTATTTTAGCATATTTTACTGGATTTACAGTACAATATACTGAATGTCTATAGGACACATTTAACACCCAGTAACACTTTATTTAAAAAAAAATAGTAAAATGAAATGACAAGTATGACAGTATTCATCCACTCCCCATTCTACCTATCTGTCTGTCTGTGTCTTAGATATTCCAGTAAAATACAACAAATATGTCTCCTGTGATATTAAGGCACTTCTGCATTTTACCTTTCAAAAATAAATTTAGGTTAAGTGCTATGTGTAGGTTGTTGTGTTAACCAATAAGAATACACTGTATGAACAGAGTGTTTTGGAGGTAGCTGATTAACTAGCAATGATTTATGGAGAAAGTAACATGCATAATAGTTAATGCATAATAGAAGGTATAGAAAAATACAAAATGAATCTGAATTCTGTAGGTGAAACTGATGTGATGAAAGGAAGTTAGATGCTTTCTCTAGAGAGGAGAAACGTAAACTCTTCAATCAGGCTGCTGAAGTCCACTCTGTTTTCTGGGGCTTGACTCCAGCATTTATCCATCTGAGCGTACACCTGCAGCCACAGAGACATATATTGGAGAATCTAGCCATAATACAGTATAATATAATATCTGTACATTTTGTGCACAAATGCACCAAATAACAGCCCTTCCATAGACAAAAGTCCATGGGGGGCTGTTTCTCAGAGGTCAAGTATCTAACCATTTCAGGGCATGAATCTGGGCGTGGCATCCTCCAGCCTTTCTCAAGAGCTTCTACCAGTCTGGCCATAGTCATCTGCCCTTGAGACCGACCAATCATCTTCAGGAAAACCTATCGGAGACATATTTTCAGCAACATCAAAGACTGTAGATATACAAAGACGGTGCACACATATTACTATGAATGGGAGAAAGTGCAGCATTGCGGAATAAGTCCCGCCTTCTAAATAAAAAAAGCCAAACGCGGGTAAAGTCATTGCGTCACTCTGAGACGTGCACTTAGGACTGTACATGCACATTGGCTGGTCTAGCAAAAATATGTTTTTTAATGCTATTTGAGCATAAGAAACAACATTCATGGGACAGTTTATCTGCCCGGAGGAATTGCAAATATGGACAATGAGCGAACAGACTTTCCTTGAAAGGGACTTTGGCAACATATAATAACAGGAATCAGTGAATGGGCCACTGTGTTACCTGAAGTATTCAGTGAAGTTAATATCAGGTTTGTAATGGCCAGGGGCAGCTCACCTGTGGAGGGCTGCTCTCACGGTCACAGTAGGTCATTATTTCATAGAGGGTGACCCCAAATGACCAAACATCAGATGCCTTGTAGAACTTCCGATTAATCAGACACTCTGGAGCATACCTGCACAGACAGAGGACAATTAGTGTAAGGTAGCATCCGAATCAAGTTGAAATCATGGTTCTTGAGCAACAAATCACAATCCTAGAATGATTTCTGAAGGATCATGTGACATTGAAGACTGGAGTGATGATGCTGAAAATTCAGCTTTGCCATCACAGGAACAAATTACATTTTAAAATATGTTATATGTTTTTTGTTACTGTATTTTTGATCAAATAAATGCAGCCTGGGGAGCATAAGCATAATCATACAAAAAATCTTACTGACACCAAACCTTTGCATGGCACTGTATAAATCACTGGCTAATCTAAAAACTCTTCAGAAAACATTTCTCCTTTATATAAAATAATACAGTTATATAATATTCAACAAATTTAAAAACAAGAAGTTGACACAGCGATTTACATGATGATTAAAATATTTAAAGTCCAATCTAAGCAGAAATGGGTGCTGCTTTACCAGTACACAGGACTGTCCTGTTCTTCTGTCACTTTGTAATAATCCTTATCTTCTTTGATGCTCTTTGTCAGACCAAAATCCCCGATCTTCACAAGTGATTCATTCTCCACTAAGATGTTCCTCGCTGCTAGATCCCTGTGGATGTAGTTCTGAGATCCCAGGTATTCCATTCCCTGATGAACACACAGGAAACAGTCAATCCCACAGTATCTATACTGTACACCTGTAAACTAAAATTACAGTAGAAAGTGAAAATGTAAAATTAAAAGCTAAATAAAAATATTAATAAATACTATAATAATACTATAAATAATACTGACTGGGAACTAAAATGTGATCTTAAAAAATCTATGTTCTATGAATTCTATAAAAACATTTCCAAATATATTTATAAAAATTCCAGTAAGAATCCTGTATATTCAACTAGGGAAGTTTAACAGTACACAATATTTAAACTACCATCTTTCTAGTCAGCAGTGTGACAGATCACTTGACAGATGTACAGTAACGGAGTGATCGCTGCTGATGTGTGGCAAATTTGGACACTTAAGTCACAATTAAATATGTCAATGTAATTGCATTGGATCCAAAATATCAAACTAAGTGGCATCTGAAAGCTTGTTTAATGTATTAAAACACACACACACAAACATATAAACAAACAAACAAAAACAAAAAAAAACGGTATGTAATCAGATTTTTTTTTTTGATGTAATGAGTAAAGCATTACTTTATAAATGTACACAAATATTTCAGTTACTTTTATTATATATATATATATATATATATATATATATATATATATACACACACACGTTAATTTTCAGTTTAATTAATTTGCTTAAACACCTGAATTAAAATTCTCTCTCTTCTCCACAAAACAGTCAGTTAGCTCTAGGGGTCCGGAAATATTCTAAGTTGTCAGAATATAATAATATAATGTGTTTTTAAAAGAAAATGAAGGTGTATGTTAAATAGGCTATGCTGTTGAATGCATTACTGTGTTAAACACTTGCAAAAATGAGAGTCTCACTTTACTCTCAAAAAGTAACGCAAAAGTAACATAATATTTAACATAAAAAGTAACTAATTAGTACGCAATATTTTAAAGGCATTACTTAAAGCGGTCATGAACTGAGAAATCAAATTTTCCTTGAGATTTTGATAAGAGGTCATTGTACTATAAGAATATCCTGCAAGTTTTAGAACTGAAAACTTCCTTGCTAGTCCAATAAAAGCTTTAATTGACACCAGGCCCAGTGAATGACTAATCCTGGAATGTGCCTATCTATGATAAAGATAGGTGAAACACCGCCTCCACAGAAGAAATCATGCCTACTTCATCATTGCACCATTAGCCCTGCCCACTGGCATGTTAGTGAGATGAGGAGGAGAGAATAGCGATATAGGACAAAAATAACATTACCTTTCAAAAGATCCTAATGCTGGGAATATGTTTTTTTATTTTTAACAATGTGAATGTCTCAGTTAAGCTTTATTTCCATTCGGTATTTCACTGTGGATTCTTTGGTAAATCAATCACATTTCGGCGCAGGCTTTGCAAACAGACTTTTACGATATGGAACCGACAGTAATGCAACAACATGTAAGTAACTGAGTTACTCCTACTGTTCTAAGGCCTGATTTGATATGTAATGATTCAATGACGAATCTCTTAGTTATATCGCGTTTGCGCTGTTAGTGACAATGAAAGCATTTTTTAGTGTACAGAAATTGAGTTGCAATGACGAGATCACTGCTTTCATGCGCTTAACAACATGTCTGCGATCGGCTACAATGTTCATCACTGCAACCTTTCATGCCACAACCTAAATATAATGCCATAGATCAAAATGTAATGTAGCACTTTTCACAATTAGTTAACCTTGAGAGCTGTAATAGTCAAAACATGCTAAAAGAAAGAGTAATAAGTTGGCTATTTCAAATGGAAAGATGTTAACCAATTACAGCAGTGGGCGTTTACACTGAGGTTGCACAGCAGACACACCCTTCAAAAACATCATTGTATATTTCATTGGCTGTTGCATCGCGACACGTGACACCACAGGATATCGAGTCAGCCTATATGTTGCCTATATTACCTGACATATCTGAAGAGCATAAAGCAGCAGTCTCTTTTGTTCAGTGTTGGATTTGTTACGGGGCAGGTATTCTTTCAGACTGCCAGCGGGCAAATACTCCATAATGAGCTTGATGTTCATTCCTCCTGAGTGACACACATTCACCGCAAGCAATAAGTAATACAGTCAATGTATATATAACGGGACTATATGATCTTTTTTTTAACTCTTTTTGTTAAAATGAGGTATATAATCTTATTCATGAAGGTGTAAGCCATGAAGAATAAATACAAATGTGAATACTGTGTGTGAAGATGTGTTTACGACTTGCCTTCTTCATTGCAGATGCCTTTGTATTTAACGATATTCTCATGGAAGAGGTTTCTGATGGTGTTGATCTCTCTCCTCAGGTTGCTGCTCTCATTCTCTGTTTTCAGAGATTTGACAGCCACCAGCTCACCAGTCTGATCTCCATTAGGATCATACATACAAAGTTCCACCATCCCAAAGTTACCCTGGACAAGATAAAGATATTTATAAATATCTATATATAGAAAGATTTATAAAGAACAATATAAACAGCTAATGAATCAAGGACACATTAATCCAAAGGGATTATGCGATTTAAGAGGGATCTCATGGTGAATGGATCAAGTGTGAAATTGGTTTAACTTGGTCCAGATTTCCAATTAGAATCCCTTGTTCAAATTTCTAAAAGGAATTTATATAGCATTCCTATAAAAAAAAAAAAATCTATAACTTCCATATTATACTAATTTGAAATTTCATTAAATAGTGGTAATGATAATAGTCTCATTAGGAACAACAATGTTAACTAAAACTATTAAAAATAATATCTGTTAATTGAAATAAAGCTGAAATAAAATAAAATATAAATATTAGATAAAGAAAATTATTTTGATAAACATTAAAAATATTGTCTTAGCAGTTACATGAAATAAAATAAGTTGAAGTACTAAAATTACTACGACTGAAATAAAATATAAATTCAAGATAAATAGAAATGTTAAAAAACAAATGACAAACACATAACAAAATTACAAAAACTTAAACTAAGATTAAAATAAAAAATATATATATAAAAATAAAAGTGAATTCAAAATAACAAATACTATTCTATATTATATAAATACTAAAATAACACTGAATTAAAATGTGTTCTAAAAACTCTGTTCTAGAATCCTGTACGTTTTTTTTTTTTTAAACTAAAAGTCCAGTACCTCTCCAAGTTTTCTGATTTTTTTGAGGAATCTCCTCTTGAAATCTGCAGGATCAGTCTCCTGTGGAGGAATTTCCCCTGATATAATGGGAAGTTCTGTAGATAAAAAATTAAACAAAAAAAATACATTAAATTCAGTATAACAAATACTACCATGATGTATACTTCCAATCGTATTTTAAAATTTAAATAATACCACCTTTTAAATAACAATTTTTTAAGGAGGGTCAAGACTATAAATTTTTTTTTTTTTTTTTTTTGGTTTTTTTTTTTTTTTGGTTTTGGGGTGAAATATTAAATCTTTTGATGCACTTGATGACAACATTTTTTTTTTTTCCTTAAAAAACAGTATTAGTCATAGTATGATATTATGTGACAGATACCCTTCTCACGTTGCTCTTTGATGCGGCCCAGCTCTCTCACTATGGCTCTGAAAAACGGTCTCTTCCGGGGGTCATAGTTCATGCACTGGGAGATCAGATCAGCCAGTTCACTGATGCTGGGAGTGACCAGAGTACCGCACACCTCGTAGAATCGCTCTTTCTATTTATGTACACACAGATGTTAGATTAAAAACATAGTTTAAGAAGCAAATGACAATACATGGTTTTCAATTACAATAAAACAACAGCTGCTTTGGTCAAGTCTAAATGTAGAAACAAATTATATATGTCATCAAGGAAGTATCAAGCACCTCTGAGAGTTTCTTTTCAGACAGGGGCACCTCGCCATTGTAGCAGATCTCCCACAGCGTGGTCCCAAACCCCCACTTGTCTGCTGCAACGCTTAATGCTTTGGGGTTATTAACACACTCTGGAGCGATCCAGGGGATCCTTTCAATACACTCTGTTCACGGGCACAACGCGCAACAAACAACAAATTTGATATTTAGAAGTTTTTTATTTTTCTTCTCACCAACATTTAGATATTTAAATTGAATAAAACATCACCAATAAAAAGAACTAGCTAAGCTAGCAGATCACCTTAAAGGGTTAGTTCACCCAAAAATGAAAAACTTATCATTTACTCGCCCTCATGACGAACCAAACCCATAAGACTTTCATTCATCTTTGAAACACAAAGGACATTTTTAATGAAACCTGAGAAATTTCTGTCCCTCCATTGACGGTCAACACAACTACTGATTTGATGCTTCAGAAAGTTCAAAAAAAGAATCCATATGAATCAGCGGTTTAGTCCAAATTTTCTGAAGAGACGCGATCGCTTTATATGATGAACAGACTGAAATAAAGCTTTTATTCACATATAAATATAGATCACCGAACATAAACAGAAGCTCAACTGTACTTGATTGACATGCAAGAACAAACCTCAATGGTTCTTGCAGAAGCTCAAACATGCTTCCTAACACACGAGAAATGAACCTCATCGATTCTTGCGAAAGCTCAAACTTGCTGTGTAACACACAAGAAATGAACCTCATTGGTTCTTGCGAAAGCTCAAACTTGCTGCGTAACACTCAAGAAATGAACCTCATTGGTTCTTGCGAAAGCTCAAACTTGCTGCGTAACACTCAAGAAATGAACCTCATTCGTGTGTGTGGAAGCTCAAATAAACTGCATAACACTAAAATTAAGCTAATTGGTTCTCACATGTCAAGAAAGCCTGCTTGATCTTCCGTTTTTTGAATGTTTATATGTGAATAAAAGCCTAAATTAAAGTTATTCATCATATAAAGCAATCATGTCTTCAGAAAATTTGGACTAATCCGCTCAATTGGTATGTATTAGTTAAACAATCTCTTATTAACTTTTTGAAGCATCAAAGTGGTAGTTGCATAGATTGTCAACTGAGGGACAGAAAACTCTCAGATTTCATTTAAAATATCTTAATTTGTGCTTCAAAGATAAAGGAAAGTCTTATGGGTTTGGAACGACATGAGGGTGAGTAATTGATGACCAATTTTTCAATTTTGGGGTGAACTAACCCTTTAAAACTCTATAGATATTGCTGTCAGTTTGTTCTGCCGTTAACACTTTCTCCGACAAGTGGATGCAATGAGACTTGTTTGTTCATGTAATGTTTGGCATAAAGCCTATGGGCTCTGTCAGAAACTGTCAATGACACTTAGTCAACACTAATACACAGATTTACCTTTCCCTTGCTACAATGACATTACAAAACATAGTGAAGTTGACAAGTCAAAATATATTCAGATGTGTAAATATATTGCTACTATATTGTTCTTTTAAACACTTTAACACTGTTGCTTGCTTAGTTTCTTTTTCTGTCATGTGACAAAAAAGACCTTTTCTGTTTCTTTTTCTGTAGGCACACTACCATTCAAAAGTTGGGGGTCAGTAAGTTTGGGGTTTCTTTAAAGAAATCAAAACATTTATTCAGCAAGGACCCATTGAATTGATTGAAAAGTGACGGTAAAAAATGATTTCAAAGAAATGCTTTTCTTTCAAACTTTCTATTCATCAGGGAATCCTGAAAAAAATCACATTTCTCACAAAAATTGTAAATATTTTAATGATGCTGAAAATTCAGCTTTATCATCACAGGAATAATGTTACATTTTAATACATTAAAATAGAGAAGTTATTTTAAAATGTAATAATATTTTAGTATATTACTGTTTTTATTGTATTTTTATATAATAGATGCAGTCTTGGAGAGCATTAGAAAAAAAAAAACCTGACCACTTACTGACCACAAATTTTTGAACAGTAGTTCAAGCGCCGCCACAGTGAGTTCTCATTGGTGTATATTAACATTAAATATGTTCTGACTGGATGTGATTTTGTCACACCAAGCAGCATTTCAGTATTAGTGAAACTGAAAAATAAATTGTCAACGACACTTGTTTGGTGTAACGGTATACAGAGCCTCTATGGATAAGCGTGTATGAGCATTTGTTACCCCTTCGGCTGAGCACAGAAATGGACAATCCAGGATCGCTCAGTTTAATGAAAGGACCACCCTGTCCTTCCAGACCATCCAGCTTCAACAGGATGTTTTTAGCGCAGACATAGCCGTGGACAAGCTTATTATCCTCCTGAAAGAGAGAAAATAAGTAAAATGTCTAGGTGGATAAACTGTCCAGGCTAAAATTTATTTATAAACAGTGTGGCCTAATCTTGCTTTATTGTTTCTTTGAAAAAAAAATAAAAAATTAAAATGAAAACTGAAAATATAAAGCTAATACAATATATAAATAATTCTAAAATAACACTGACTGGGAATTAAAAATTAAAAAATTTTCTATTTATATTTAAGACGTGTGCACCTTAGATATACAATTAGAATTACCCATAACTTTTAAATATTTCACAGAATGTAAACAAGGGTGAAACAAGGTCAAGTTCAAACTTAAATAATGTACCAAATAACTCAGGACACTGGAAAGCTGCTCCGCAACCTGGAACTTCCAGGAGGGTGTGAGATCAGAGCGATGGTTTCTCATGAACAGATCCAGAGGGCCGTGCTGAACAAACTCCTCCACCATAATGACTGGCAGAACAACAGTAATGAGACATGAGATCATCTGCAGTAAAAGGCTGACCTATTCCTTTAACTTTAAAAATACAAATAAGTATTGTTGCATTTTTGTCAAGTGGAGCTACTTACTGTCCATGCTGTGCATGCATATGCCATACATCAGAGCCATGTGTTTATGGGATATCTTTTGCATTACACTGACTGTGTCCAGGAAGGCCTAAGAGAAGTAGAGCAGTATTTGTCAAAGCAATTACTCGTTATTTACTCATGTATCAAAAGATGGGTTGCTACTTACAGAAATGTAATTGTGTCCTGCTCCCAGAATTTTCAGAACCACATCCACCACCTCATGGCCTGGAAAACCCTCATCATCCTCATTTCTCAACTTCAGCTTCCCAGCATAGATGTTTGTGTGAGTGCCTTGACCCAGGTGTTTCTCCTGTTTTACAAGCATCAGCTTCATAAGACGGACCATTTTTTCTATTTCTATGCTCCACATCAATTTTTGTCTAGTTGTCCCTGCTGGAAAATCCAACCTAAACCTGGTCTATCCAGCTTCAAGACTGCAAAACTTTCTTAATCAGTATTTTTCTTGATTAAATTGATATGTACTGTAAAGCAAGACCATAAAACTTGCTTTCAGAGAATACATTTTAAATGTATTTTTTCTGTTTTTAAACATAAATCTCACTAACATGTCTTAGATTTATGCTTAACTCATGTCTTATTATTTTAGACAATTTTTTTATTTTTTATTTTTTCCCAAGAAAATGTTATTTTGTTTTAAGGGTGTTAAGATTTTTACTAGAAACCAAGACAAAAATACTAGATACCGTAAAGTCACCATGAAATCAAAATAGACAATTCTTATTTTTTATAAAATATTCCAGTATATATAAATTATAAAATAGACTCTTTAATCAAAATTGATGTTTTGCTGCTTTTTTTCTTTAGCAGTGCAACATAATGGCTGCCACAGCTGCCCACTTTGGTCAGATCTTGCAGCAGGACACAAGAAATAACTTCTCACTATAAGAAAATGTGTTTGTTTTCTAGTAAACAGATTTAACTTTATTTATGTCATGCACATAATAAAAGTTTTTGATGTCCAACCTGGGTAATTTCCTCTCTGAGGATCTTATGGAAGATTGTAGGATGATTATAGGAAGAGCGTGATGATGCTGAATCTTTTCTGGTCATCAAGACGAGGTTGGATTGCTCTGTGAAGCAGCAAATTGAAGATTATTCATGTTTCTGCCATCTTTTAAGACAGCATGATTTTAGTCACCCTGTTAAGAACAGTTACTTCTGATTTTGACATTTGATTCGTTCTCAGAAGAAAACTCAAGACTACAATCATAATGTTTTGGGGGAATTCAGAAACAGTGCTTACTGATATAGAGAATAACTCCCTTTGAAATGGACTTTGTAACTTTGCAGAACTTTTTCCTTCTCTAACATCAATATTACTCACTAAAGAAAGTTGAAAATGTAAGAAACGAGTAATAGGTTTTCTGTAAATGATTTCATTAAGAAGACAAACATTATAAATCTCTGACTTCTGCAATACTTCTGAATTCTTCTCAAAATATCACTGTTGGAGAGAAGCTCCAGTACCTCTTGGTTGGGGTGGGCAGCCACGCTCAAGTTTTAAGCTGGTGTGGTCTGTTGTGAGATACTGGCAAGACAGGTGGTCCGTAAGCTCTCTCAGAGTGGGTTTCAGAATATCTGTCCCAGTCAGGAGGTAGCCCTGTGCGCTCACTTCAATCTGGAAGTTCTTGAAGGATTTGGTGATGCCGCCATGACAATCCCTCTAGAAGAAAATTTTTGATTGATTGAAGATTTGATTGATTTAGTTATTCTGAGGGAAACATGGAAAATTGTGACATTTCCCCCTAAAGTTCAACAGATTATTGTGCAGACTTATTTTCATATAACATATGTTCTTTAAAGGCCAATTCACACTGCACTGACAGACACAGACTAATGGCAACAGTCACCAGATTACAGTGCATCATTCCAAGACAGACAAACGCCAATTCAGCATGTTCAGTCGGCGAAAACAAGCTCTGACAGATGCCAACAGACACCGACAGGGGTAAGACACTGATCTGACAAAACCCAATGCAGCCATTTGTTGGTGCAGTGTGAATTGGCCTTTATTCTATATTTTCTTGAGATACTCAACTTTTACTGAAAGCTCTTTTTTCACCAGTAGCATGTACAGTAACTGTGTATACTAGGCTTGCTGCGATAGTCTGTGTTACTGGGGTTACCGGTTACATCACTTGCCCGCCGCGGCACCGCCCCCACCGTCGTTTTGATTTTTTATAGTAGTAAAATCATTTAGTTCAGTTAAAGAACAGAAACTACTATTAAAGGATTAGTTCACTTTTAAATAAAATGTTCCTGATAATTTACTCACCCCCATGTCATCCAAGATGTTCATGTCTTTCTTTCGTCAGTCGAAAAGAAATTAAGGTTTTTGATGAAAACATTCCAGGATTACTCTCCTTATAGTGGACTTCAATGGCCTCCAAACGGTTGAAGGTCAAAATTACAGTTTCAGTGCAGCTTCAAAGGGCTTTAAACAAGGAATAAGGGTCTTATCTAGGGAAACGATCTGTCATTTTCGAAAAAAATGTAAATGTATATGCTTTATATAAACAAATGATCGCCTTTGTAAGTGCTTCCGCCAAAACCGCATTTCCGTATTCTTCAAAAAAAAGTTTACGCTGTATGTCCTACGCCTTCCCTATTCTACTTACGGAATGAACGCAGCGCCAGTTAAATTTTTTCCGTAAGTAGAATAGGGACGGCGTAGGACATACAGCGTAAACTTTTTGAAGAATATGGAAAGCGGAAGTACTTACAAAGGCGATCATTTGTTTATATAAAGCATATACATTTACATTTTTTTCGAAAATGGCCGATCGTTTCGTTCGATCGTTAAAGCCCTTTGAAGCTGCACTGAAACTGTAATTTAGACCTTCAACCGTTTGGAGGCCATTGAAGTCCACTATAAGTAGAATAATCCTGGAATTTTTCATCAAAAACCTTAATTTCTTTTCGAGTGAAGAAAGAAAGACATGAACATCTTGGATGACATGGGAGTGAGTCAAGAAAATTTCATTTGAAAGTGGACTAATCCTTTAAAGACTGAATGTGTCTGCTCAATGCAGCGTGATCCGAATGATCACGCAAGCAAGTTGCAGCACAAATCAGCAGCAGGAGTCAGATTTCATTTATCATGAGAGTGAGGAGCTGACTGACAAGACGATGGCGGAAGATTTGGTTTCAAAGCAAAATGTAAAAGCACCTATTTAAGGGAGTTTTATACTTGTACGTGAAACGTAGCACAAGGTGCACTTCATTGAAAATGTATAGGTGCTGCTATTGAGCCATTTTGCCCCGCCCAATTAACCCATAACAGATGTAAATTTTCACCACTTCTGATGCGTGTGCAAAGTTTCATACGTTTGCGAGGATGTGTAGGCCCTCAAAAATACAATTCATTTTGGAGAAGAAGAAGAAGAAGAATTAAAGCCGCAAGCAGCGATGAAAGTGCCCTCGCACCCAGGCTCACCGCCACCCGTTGGCCTTAGGAAAACAGTGAACAGTTGACAACATGCATGCAAGCGACTACTGTAAATACAGGAGAATTATGGCAAAGTCATTTCAAAGTGCCACACTTCCTGCTGCCAACCGGTGGAGCTTTGACCGTAACTGAATATTGCCATGTAGATGTCTTATCAGTACAAACATCATTGTATTGTTTTGTTGCTGTGTTTTTCATTAAGAATAATAATGAACCCACCATTCAAGCAATTGCTGCCCCCGAACTGGCGCTAATGGAAAAATGGGTAAAATGCGCATGGCCAAACCAGCATTCATAATGCTATGTGTCCACTGGTGCGGAGCAGAGCGAGCATTTTCAGTTAATTCAAGGAAGTGACGACAATGTCATCCACCCCTGCCCCCTCTCAAAGGCAAAATACAATAGAAGGAAAAACTACAATGTCACCCACCCCCACCCCCTCTCGATGAAACCGGTTTTACCAGTGTTGTCACGCGTCGATTAACCGGTGGGAAAATTTCCTCACCATCACATCCCTAGTGTATACCTCTTTGCATATGACAGTCAGGAAAATTTGATCGTAGTCATGAGTGCTCCAGCGCAGCAGGTACATGCCCTCTTCATAACCTTCCTGCTTGAGTTTATGGCTGGCATATTCATTACTGAGGGGTACAAAAGAGATACCATTACATCAGTTGTCCAAAGACATTATTGTCTATCATTTGGTTATTGGTTACATTAGACAATTGTAGATGCTGATAAAACATACTGAGCAATTTAAAGGGTTAGTTCACCCAAAAATGGAAATTATGTCATTAATGACTCACCCTCATGTCGTTCCAAACCCGTAAGACCTCCGTTCATCTTCGGAACACAGTTTAAGATATTTTAGATTTAGTCCGAGAGCTTTCTGTCCCTCCATTGAAAATGTATGTACGGTATAATGTCCATGTCCAGAAAGGTAATAAAAACATCATCAAAGTAGTCCATGTGACATGCTTCTTCTTCTTTCCTGTTTTACGGCGGTTGGCATCCAGTTTCTGCTCCGGACAGTGACACGATTAGGACATCCGCGACATGCACACCTACGCACCATTTTAAAAAATATAGCAATACCAAAATACAAACAATGTAGAATAACTTGAATACAGCGTACGTCTCCCTCAGACTGTAAACAAAGCTCGGGCGCACTAGATAACACGTCAGCAGCGTCACTGTCCGGAGCAGAAGGGGGCGGTAATGCACCAATAAGCTGGATGCCAACCGCCGTAGAAGAAGAAGAAGCAGCGTCACTGTGGAGTGAAAGCGGATATACAACAGACCCGGAAGAGAAGACAATGCTGAATAAAATCGTAATTTTTGTTATTTTTGGACCAAAATGTATTTTAGATGCTTCAAAAACTTCTAACTGACCCTCTGATGTCACATGGACTACTTTGATAACGTTTTTATTACCTTTCTGGACATGGACAGTATACCGCACATACATTTTCAATGGAGGGACAGAAAGCTCTCGGACTAAATCTAAAATATCTTAAACTGTGTTCCGAAGATAAGCGGAGGTCTTACGGGTTTGGAATGACATGAGGGTGACCCTTTAATTAGAACTATAGACCTAATTCAGAGCAGCACCATGGCAGGTATGAAAGTGAGGCTGTGAGGGATAGACTTACTGTGTTTTTAATGGCATCTGCTTTAAAAAGCTGTATAAAGCTCCTTGATCACTTATAATTTTCCAAAGTTCATACTGACTGAAGTTTTTTCTGTATTGAAATTTCTTGGAAAGATATTTTTGCAGTGTTTTGTCAATCCAAAAACACATTCAATAAAAGGACAACCCTCTGAAGAGATGTATGTCTATCCCGCACAGCCTCGCTTTCAGTCCTGTCAAAGATGGCGCTGCTGTGAATAAGGTCTGTAGAATGTTATATGAATTATGGGATGAATTAAAGTTTAATTATTACACTACCATTGAAGTGTTTGAGGGCAGTAATATTTTTTAATGTTTTTGAAAGTCTCTTATGCTAAAAAAAAAAAAATAGAGTACAAAAAGTAATATTGTGAAATATTATTACAACATATTACTACTTTTATTATTGTTACAAAATAACTGTTTTAAAAATGAAAATGTTTAAAAATGTTTTTTTTCTGTGAATTTTCAGCATCATTTCAGTCTTCAGTGTCACATGATCCTTCAGAAATCATTCTAATATGATGATTTGGTGCTCAAGAAACATTTCTTAATATTATCAAGGTTGAAAACAGTTGTGCTGCATAATATTTTTGAGGAAACGCTGATACATTTTGCATGGTTCTTAGTTAAAGATAAAAGCATTTATATGAAACAAAGCTTTTGTAACATTACAAATGTATTTACTGTCACTTTACTATTTACTTTAAAACATTTCTTTTTGTGTTTTACAGAAGAAAGAAAGTTTTGGAAGATTTGAAACAACATGAGTTAATTTTTGAGTGTGATATTCCTTTAAACAGGATGAGTGAATGTAGGTACTAACTTGATTGGACCATGGCAGCCCTCTCGTAGGTTAATTTCCAATGAGACAGGAGCCACATCCCTGCAAAGGAAATGATGTGCATCTACTGTGAGCCTAAAATATCCATCTATAAGACTGGCAAAGGACAGCGCCTCCTCATGGGATGCCAATGTCAGCTCCTGTAGAAAATCAAGAAAATAAAACAAGGTTATACTAAAATGAACCAAAATTGACAGATTACAGATCTCACAGTGAGCCTCACCATGCTTTTATTGTCCTGTTTGTGGATGGTAACCACGGAGAATTTGATGACAAGGTGCGTTATCTCATTAAAGTCTGAAAAGTGTGTCCATCTATCCTCTCCTGGATAATATGATGCTTCTTTACTCTTAGGCTTCTTTTGTTTCTTACTGTCTCTCTTTGATTCATGTCTCTCCTGGTTGGTACACAGATCTGAACAGGTCTTGGAAACAAATATCTGACATTAGAAACGGTCAAAATAGATATATTATTACTATTTAATGGATATATTATGAATACAGTTTATTAATATGTGGATATTATTTGTACTACAGCCTTCTTACCGCAGAGGGGACTTTAAACCAGTGAATGCCAGAGGTGCCAGACACCAGGATCTTGTAGTCAACATCAGCAGCACAGCTGGAGTCTGTGAGCATTTGCTCATTCTCATGTATGATAAGGGAAGAGGGTTCAAACACCTCCTGGCCAAAGTGTTTCGTTAGAGTTTCTAAAGTGGACATATACTTGACCTTCAGGTCATGTGTGCTGATCTTGTTGCCTTGCACAGTATTCCTGGTGAATTCCTCAAGGAACACTTTAAAGACGTTGGAGATGCGTAAACGTGTGAGAATGTTCCTGTGACGTATGGCCTGGCGAAGGACCCAGGGGATGTAATTCTTGTAACTGACAAAGATAAAGCATAACAATGAAAGTTACAGGGACTTTAATAGTTATATAATGGCGCAACATAATGACTACGTAACGGTAACGTTGCTTCTTAGATCACATGGTGTTGAAATTTCTCAGGGAAAACACAGATCATGCAATTATGCAATTATATTTTTGAAATATATTTCAAAATATATTTTCAGAAAAAAGAAGTTCTTACTCAAATTCACTGACAGGAAGATTTTTTTCAATGGCATCATGGGAGATGGCCATCACAGCCATACCCAAACACTCATTTTCTATCTGCTGGATGTCACTCTCATCACGGGCACAACGCAGCGGTGCTAGACCGCTCTGAAAGTCACTCTGACTCTGCCAAACATAAACACACATAGATATGAGCAGCCACAACTTTCTTGAACAACATGTCCTTTAACATTGTCCAATGTTCTTGTCACTGTACCTGTGCGTAAAGGTAGGTTAGTGAAGCTACATCCAGCACAGCTGCGCCCGTAGACCCTGTCCCTCGTTTGAGAGAGTGTCTGCACACTGGAGGAGAAGTCTTGCTGTTCCCATGCCAGTTTGTAAAATAAAACCTGCAAAGGTGATTATAATGTAAATATGTAAAAGTTAAAATATCTGTTCACTGTTTCCCATTAATTGCCTAGACTCTGACGGCCTGCCATAGCATTTGGGAACACAGCACATGCATTATTTTATAATAAATGTCATAAATATGACATTAAAATATGACATGAGATACTATGAGATAAAAAAGTTGTAAATTATGACATTCTAGTCATAATCATGACATGACATTGAATTTTTTAATCTAAATAGGAGTAAAACAGAGATCATTGTGTTTGGCTCTTCTGAAGTCCCAAACATTTCTCATGGAAATTCTGGTGTTTTATCCTCTTCAGTTAAATCAGGTGTAAAAACCTTGGGCGTCTTTATCGATAGGCAAATAAATTTAGTTGTCAAATCAAGTTTTTACCAGTCAAAGACCTTCCTTTCTTTTAAGCACTTTGAAATTGCAATTCATGCTTTTATTTCTTCTAGAATTGATTATTGTAACTCCCTGTATTTGGGAATAAACAGTTCTTTAATATCTAGATTACAAATGGTCCAAAATGCAGCTGCACATCTTTTAACCGGTGTTCGTAAATACGAAAATATTGCTCCTGTGTTAAAGGTGCCCTAGATTATGTTTTTAAAAGATGTAATATACGTCTAAGGTGTCCCCTGAATGTGTCTGTGAAGTTTCAGCTCAAAATACCCCATAGATTTTTTTTTATACATTTTTTTAACTGCCTATTTTGGGGCATCATTATAAACGCGCCGATTTATGCTGTGGCCCCTTTAAATCCCGTGCTCTCCGCCCACAGAGCTCGCGCTTGCCTTAAACAGTGCCGTAACAAAGTTTACACAGCTAATATAACCCTCAAAATGGATCTTTACAAAGTGTTTGTCATGCATGTGTCGGATTATGTGAGTATTGTATACTGTTATATTGTTTACATTGATTCTGAATGAGTTTGAGGCTGTGCTGCATGGCTAAAGCTAACATTACACACTTTTGGAGAGATTTATAAAGAATGAAGTTGTGTTTATGCATTATACAGACTGCAAGTGTTTAAAAATGAAAATAGCGACGGCTCTTGTCTCCGTGAATACAGTAAGAAACGATGGTAACTTTAACCACATTTAACAGTACATTAGCAACATGCTAACGAAACATTTAGAAAGACAATTTACAAATATCACTAAAAATATCATGATATCATGGATCATGTCAGTTATTATTGCTCCATCTGCCATTTTTCGCTGTTGTTCTTGCTTGCTTACCTAGTCTGTTGATTCAGACGTTGATCCAGACGTTTTGCCCTTGTCTAATGCCTTTTATAATGATAATGTTGGGACCGTGGGCTGGCATATGCAAATATTGGGGGCGTACACCCCGACTGTTACGTTGAGATTCGCCTGTTCTTTGGAGGTCTTTTAAACAAATGAGATTTATATAAGAAGGAGGAAACAATGGAGTTTGAGACTCACTGTATGTCATTTCCATGTACTGAACTCTTGTTATTTAACTATGACAAGATAAATTAAATTTTTCATTCGAGGGCACCTTTAATGTCTTTACATTGGCCAGTACGCTTTAGATTTGATTTTAAAGTGCTTTTGCTTGTTTTTAAATGTTTAAATGGCCACGTTCCCCTTTACCTCTCAGATCTGTTGTGTGAATATCGTCCGGAAAGAACTCTTAGGTCTGCCAACCAGAGTCTGTTAACTGTTCTTAAATTAAAATCTAGCGGTGATCGAGCTTTCGCCATAGCCGCACCTAAACTTTGGAACACGTTACCGATCCATATTAGAACTGCACCAACATTACATATTTTCAAATCAAAGTTAAAAAATTATTTTTTCACTAAGGCCCATGACTTGTGATGTTGTTTGTTTTCTGATGTTTGATTGGTTTGTATACATGTTTTTGTAAGTCCTTTACATCATTGTACAGCACATTGGTCAAATGTAGTTGTTTTTAATTGTGCTTTATAAATAAATTGAGACTTGAGATAATATGTCAGTTATGAGATAATTCGAAAAATTGTGGTGTCACAATTATGGCATACTAAATCATAATTATGAGATTAAAATGTTGAAATTATGAGATAAAGTCAAAATTAGGTCTTTCTGTGTCATATTATTATTAGATGGAAAGTCAAAATTTTGACATAAAACATCAGTATTGTCATTACTGTAATGTAAAGTCAAATAATATATGTACTGAACTGAAATATTTGGTAACACTTTATTTTAGGGTCTTTTAACTAATTGCTTATTAGCATACATATTACTAGAATACTGGATATTTATTAGTACTTATTAAGCACATATTAATGCCTTTCTGCATGACCTTATTCTACATTCTTAATCCTACCCAATACCTAAACTTAAAGAGATAGTTCACCCAAAAATAAAAATTCTGTCATCATTTACTAACCCTCAGGTTGTTCCAAACCTGTATAAATTTCTTTGTTCTGTTGAACACAAAGGAAGAGATTTTGAAGAATGTGAGAAACTGGGGCACCATTGACTTCCATAGTATTTTTTTTTTTTCCTACTAAGGAAGTCAATTTTGCCCCAAAACAGCCTGGTTACAAACTTTCTTCAAAATATCTTCCTTTGTGTTCAGCAGAAGAACAAAGAAATTAATACAGATTCGGAAAAACTTGGGGGTGAGTAAATGATGACAGAATTTTCATTTTTGGGTGAACTATCCCTTTAACAACTACCTTACTAACTATTAATAAGCAGTAAATTAGAAGTTTATTGAGCGAAAAAAGTCACAGTTAATAGTTTTTATGTGTTCCCTATACTAAAGTGTTACCAAACATTTATTACTGAAATATTTATTTTACATTTACATTTATTTTACAGTGCATTTGTTTTACAATCCTAGAGGGACAGAGGTCCAACCCCCCACTGTAGTCTAACAAAATCCTATGGGAAACACTGCTGTACCAAACTGGGAAGGAAAAATAGATGCGAAAAGACTAAGAACAGGAATACCTCATGCGATAGAAAAGCTTCAGTCTTGTCGTCTCATCAATATTGAAGGAGTAATTGGGTGGATACCAGACCCTGCTAAATTCATCATACAGGGCAAACAAACTGCTACACAGAGGAGAAATACCTGTAATGATGAGACAACAATAGTTTTGTCTTGTTTGTCTGTCATAATACAATGTTAATCTTGTGCAATAGCAGAAAAACTTACCCAACTTCTTGGCAGCTTCAACACACAGTTCCTCTGCTGTGAAAGTTCCCGAGAGATGAATAATCTGGTGTGTCTCTGGCAGGTAAAAATGGATCTCGAGCCCTTGTAATATCACTGAGGCCATGATTGACTACTTCTCAGCACTATACAGTGCTGGGCGTTTTCCATTCCAACAATTTCCTATAAATTACAGAACGCTTTAGTCAAAAGATATTCTGTCATCATATAACAACATATCCTCTTTGAAATACGAACACCTGGCGTCATTGAAGGCAGTTTAATAAAAACTGAAAGTGTAAGAAAACGCTCAATTCACAACTACCACACTTCTCTCTTATTTTCTGAATGTCATTCGAAGTCAAATGAACTTATAAATTATGTAAATCATGTAAATGTATTTTACGTTACCGTTCAATGCGAAAGATCATCTGATTCAGAGCGAGATTGGCTTCCGAAGAAACTGATGAGGAGTTTCTGATAAACTACGTGACACTCAAGCTGATCCTGATTGGCTGCTTGACGTTTCCCTCACTTGACGTCAATTTTATTTAACCCTAAATTCAATAGAGTTTTTGTCACTGTAACTCTGATCATGGTTTGGTCTATACCGACCCTTTAAGGCAGAGTCTTTACGTCATTTCCAGTGAAAACTATTTGTGGTTGCACGGTGTAACTAAGAAATGCATATTTAATAACGTCCACAATATGGCAGTTTCTATTCTCCGATATTGTCGTTTTGTTTAGTTTAAGTTTCTTTTCCTTTAATGTTTATTGCTTTAGTTTCCCCAGTAGCCTACAACTATACATATGTTTGTATATGTAAAATAAATATGGTTAAATATGTAGATATATGCATGTTAGACCTTCGTTTATTTAACATTAATTATATTCATTATTATTATTAGCAGACATACAGACAGAAGGACGGACAGATAGATAGATAGATAGATAGATAGATAGATAGATAGATTAGATGGATGATTGGATAGATAGATAGATAGATAGATAGATAGATAGATAGATAGATAGATAGATAGATAGATAGATAGATAGATAGATAGATAGATAGACTGTAAATAATAATAATAATAATTATTTTATTATCATTATTATAGTAGTAGTTGTTGTTGTACTTGTTTTTCTGAAAAGCTTCAGATCAGTGTATTTCTCATCTTGTAGATTTTGAAAGGCTGTACCTTTAAGGGTGTATCAGTAGTTGAGGAGGAAATAGGAAGTCAGGCCATTAACATTTAGCACAAAGATAAAAACAAAAGGCGTTTGTGAGTGATGGCAGGAATAAAAGGTAAAGTTAAACCGTAACTCTTGATGTGATCAACTCTTAATAGTAGTTTACACAAAACCACCCCGATCATTTTACGAGTGCTTTCGATCGCCATCTAAAAAGTCTTGTAAACTCTGTTGAGTTTAAACTAGCGATTGTTAACGTTACATGAATCTTTGCATCGAAGTAAAATATAATCACAAACGGTGCAAACTGATTAAGTAAAGTCTATAAAGTGCCATAGGGTAAATAATAAGTTGTCAACTAGAATTCAAGTTTAGCATACGTAGGTTTACTTTAGTAACTTTTACTGTTGTGGTCGAGTCTTTTTTTTTTTCTATTCAGTAACTAAACCAATAAAAATTAAGTCAATACATGTTCTTATACATCACAAAATTAATTTATTTAAAGTCTGTTTACTTAAAGTACGTCATGTCTGCAGTTGCAAGCTATTGCCGCAAAGGGGCAACAAATACACGTCATGTTTCAGTACTGAAAGCCTTGGCCTTGACTTATCTGAATTATTATTCCTTTTTAGCTCTTGTTGCGTTGTCCTTCAGTGGTGCACTTGGACTGACCTTTCTCCTTTTGGGATGCGCACTGGAACAGTTTGGGTAGGTCCATGTTTTTGTCATCAGTAGGGATTTTTACTTGACTGAAGTGCAGAAATTCAAGAGACTGTACCTTCTGCTTCTTTCCTCACAGACAGTACTGGCCCATGTTTGTCCTGCTCTTCTACATCCTGTCACCTATACCAAATTTAATAGCCAAGAGGCATGCAGATGACACTGAGTCAAGCAACGCATGCAGGGAGCTTGCATACTTCTTAACCACCGGTATTGTGGTGTCAGCCTACGGGCTCCCCATCGTGCTTGCACGAAAATCTGTGGTGAGAACACAATATATGTACCTTTTTAAAGGATTAGTTCACTTCTGAATGAAAATTTCCTAATAATTTACTCACCCCCATGTCATCCAAAGTGTTCAAGTCTTTCTTTCTTAAGTTAAAAAGAAATTAAGGTTTTTGAGGAAAACATTCCAGGATTTTTCTCCATATAGTGGACTTCAGTGGGGTACAATGGGTGGAAGGTCCAAACTGCAGTTTCAGTGCAGCTTCAAAGCGCTTTACATGATCCCAGACGAGGAATAAGGTCTTATCTAGTGAAACGATTGGTTATTTTCTAAAAAAATTTAAAATGTATATACTTTTTAACAAAAAGTTTAACAAAATGCTCGTCTTGCACTGCTCTGCGATTCGCCACGCATTGCATCATAACGTTAGAAAGGTCACATGTGAAAAATTGACGGGCACGTATGTCAGTACGTAGCCCAAAAAAAAGAAAAAAGAAATGAGGGGCTGGCCATAACCAGAGCCGTCATCCAGCTAAAGGCGCTGGATATTGCCAAAGAGCCCCTCTTTTCTTATTTCGGCTACGTACTGACACACTTTCAATTTCTCTGAAGAAGCCGCTTTGATGCGGCGTAACGGTACGTGTCCACTGGCGCAGAGCGAGTGTTTCATTCAATTCATTGGAGAACTGAGCGTGAAGCATAGAAAGGAACTGAAATGAATTGAAAACGTTCGCTCTGAGCCAGTGGACACGCACTGTAAGAATGATGTGGCGTAATGGATTAGCATTACGCTGCAGAACAAATCTTGCCCAGTGCTTGCCCTTTGACTTCAGGGAGAAACTGCTGTCTTTTCAGCTTTATGTGATCGGCCTAAGGAAAAAATATTCATATACCCTTTTCTAAAAGGTACATCTTGGAAAAGGGGGGGGTATCTTATAATCAGGGTTGTCTTATATTCTGAACAATACGGTAAGTTTCCATTTGTTAACATTAGTTCCCTTTTGAAGGGGAACGAGACACTGCATCATGGAGTTCATGCTATGGGAACACTCCTTTTGAACCGGAGGTAGTTGGATTTCACTGTTAGTGCTCCGCCTGGGCAGTACTGCAGTAGCATCCCATTTCCTTATCTGTCACAATATTTGATGGAGAAGTATCAATCTGCTTCTCTTTTAAAGGGTTAGTTCACCCAAAAATGAAAATTCTGTCTTTTTTTACTCATCCTCATGCCGTTCCACACCCGTAAGACCTTTGTTAATCTTCGGAACGCAAATTAAGATATTTTAAAAGTTGAAGTTGAAATCCGATGGCTCCGTGAGGCCTCCATAGGGAGCAATGACACTTCCTCTCTCAAGATCCATTAAGGTACTAAAAACATATTTAAATCAGTTCATGTGAGTACAGTGGTTCAATATTAATATTATAAAGCGACAAGAATATTTTTGGAGCGCCAAAAAAAACAAAATAACGACTTATTTAGTGATGGCCGATTTCCAAACACTCGGAGCATAATGAATCAGTGTATCGAATCAGCTGTTCAGAGCGCCAAAGTCACGTGATTTCAGCCGTTGGCAGTTTGACACGCGATCTGAATCATGATTCGATACACTGATTCATTAATGCTCCGATGCTTTTCTATGTGATTTAATTCGGTTTAAAGCTAGTTGAAACAGCGCTGACTTAATCAACAACACTAACGTGCAAATCAGGAGAAACATTGAGCCGATCCAGTTAGAACACTTAAACCAACAATTCGACAACATTTATCATGGATTTACTGTGGTAACACTAACTGTAACCGTTTTATATTGTCAGAAATGTAGGTTCATATCTTATTTTATTTCATTTTTAAATGCCAATAAGGCCACACTATTTTTGTCATAAACTTGTTTTATTGCATTCGTATTTATATTAAATGTGTTTATAGACTAAATAGCTTAAAGCCATTCTAGATATAGAAACAATATTATTACTTTTTACCATGTAGTGAAGTGCCATGTGTGGTTTTACCTGCACTGATCTAATTAGAGTACTTTTAATTTAAATAAGAATAGAGTTCTAACTCAGTAATAATATTTAAATTTCACCCTTTAAAAACAAGGTTAAGTTTTATAGATATTGTTTGTGTATTAAATTTGCATCTGTGTCCTATCTCATACTACTGTACTGTCAGCTCAAGCTTTGGTCAAATCTATGTTTTCAAAAAACAAAACATGTAGGCCTAATATATATATATATATATATATATATATATAAGGAACCGGCCTCCAGATGTGTCCACGACATCGGATCTGGCCCCCTTTTAAAAAAGTTTGGACACCCCTGATGTAGAGCATACAGTTTTTGCTTCAAATCAAAGTTTGTAGTGTTGTGATTCACCTCGTAGCGGATTGGCTTTGTAAACGTAAACACAAATTAATAATAAAATTAAAAGAAATATCTAATCATCCTCAAAAACACGGTTGTTGTTCAAATCTCATATCATCAGTAAACCATTGCATTACTTAGGCCCGGGTCGGCAAGCAATGGAAGGTTACGCAATGGCCCGACGGTGGAAAAGCGCCTATTGTAACAAATCACAGACATATATGTTGAGCACTTGAACACAATGGCCAATCAGAGGCGTTTACGAATCCTCTCAAAGCGTCACATTTTTAAAATTTCAGTACCGACTTGGTTTCGGAGTGTGTGTTTTTTTTTTTGTTTTTTTTGTCTTCAGACCAAACTTGGGTGTTTAGCCGACAAAGTTTAAATCGCATCTGACTAGCACGTTTCCCATAATGTTTATGTGTTAAGTCAGTATAGGCCGGGAGTAGGCGGTCTTTTGTGGCTGTTCGAACACATACGACCACATGATCGCCTACACTACGAAAGCAATCCGGTTGAATGCATTTTCAACTATCTCTGGAAGCTATCGAAAGTAGACAAGCTCAAAACGTTTTAGAACCTGTTTACACTTGCATTTAGCGTTGTCCGCTTGTGATCCAGTCAACCAGGTATAAACGGGGACAAGGTCTACTGGGGAGGAATATCGGAATGCAAAATCTTAATGGTTTAAAAAATACTGTGTCTTCTGTTCATTCAATTTTGTTCTTGCTTGTTCATATAGCAGCTCAGAGGTTCTGATTTTGTAGAGGGAAAAACCTCTATGACTGAGGAGGCACTAATTAAATTTCATAAAATTTTTGTTCAGATTGCATTTAGTGCTTACATGTCCATAAAATGATTTAAAAGCATGCACAGGCAGAATATGCTTTCTAAAATAGCAAATGGGTTTTATCAGATACATTGAATTAAATGTGTCACCATCAATGAAGCTAATGCGTATCTTCCTCTGCAGATCCAGTGGGGTGCCTGTGGCCTGGTAATGGCAGGCAATTGTGTAATTTTTCTGACCATTCTGGGTTTCTTCCTGATATTCGGAGGTGGAGATGACTTCAGCTGGGAACAGTGGTAAAACCCATCAGGAGGAAGTACATCACTACACTATAAACTGAAATCTTAAATAGTTTCTCATAGTAATTCTGATGAACCCAGGCCTTGACAGAGACTGTGTCCATTGCTTTGTTTTACTCTCTGTTACTCTGCTTCTGCCTTTTCATTTGCATTACATGTCAGCCTATGCATGGCTCTGTATGATTTGCTTAAAAAACGTAATTCTGAAGTTGCATTTATTGAAAGTAGAGTAAACGGCAAAATGTAAAAGGTGAATCTCTCAATCTATAATGTGCAGCTTGAGTCATATAAATCAAAAGCAATAAAAAAGTCATTTATATTTGCTTAAATAAAAAGAATCCTATTTTAGGACCATTTAAGATTGTTTTGCATTAAGTTTAAAATTAAGTTTTTTTCCCATTAACATGCTTGTTTTATACACACACATCTCTTGGTTTAGGGGTGAATTATGAACATGTGAACATTTTTTCTTGCCCTTTTTTAGCATCTTGAATTGTTAGTTACCTTGATTAAATTATTAATGATGATCCTTTGCACTTGATATATACATCTACCAGTTATGAAGCATAATTAATTCACTAACAATGCCACTGTCACCTTAGCTTTAAAGCAACCCTTTGTTTTTGAAAACTGAAGCACTGTAACCATGGCAGTCAATTAATTGTTTTTTTCTGTTGCCTTTGTTTTTGCACTAATGTCAATTATGGATTGGACCCATTAAGCTTTAACCTTCTTGAACTTGTAAATGTTTACATCAGATTACCAAAGCAGACATTTTCCTGCAGTTCTGTTCCTTCATTTCTTGTTTACATCCGGAAGTTTGTATATGGGTCTGTAGAAAAAGAAAAAAAGTGTGCAGAATTCAATCAAAAACAGCCTATGATTCATGCAATCCCAGAAATATTTTCTTATAACTGACATAATTCCACATCAAAGCTTATGAAACACTATGACATGATTGTTATGTAATTCAATATAGGCTATGTAGTAACTGCAATGTTTTGATCCAATTTCACCTGAAAGGCATAGTGTTCAGGTTCACACTACTGGTGTTGTCATTGATATTTTATAAAGGTAAGATTATCGTTAGGGTATCATTTTATCCACTGTTTCAAATCTTTCTGTTTTGTTTCTTCAGAGAATCACTTGTATAAGGGATGTTTTTGATATACCTTTGATTCTTTTTAGCACTTTCGAACAATATACATTTGATTATATGAATAAATTCATTCGAATTTTTATCTTTTTTGTCTTGTCGTAATTTTGTCTTTTTCAGTAACCAAAAATATACTTAAATCTGAGGTCTAAAAACGCGCCGGCGCGTTTTGCAGGTTTTTTTTCACATTGCAGCAAAACAGACTTAAAATACTCTGTCATTTGTTGTCAAGAGACATAAGTAATACATCAATTGAAAATATAGAATATTTCCTTTTATTTGTATACTAGAGTAAAAACAAAATTTTGCTTTTTGTAAAATAAAGAAAACTAACATGATGCGTGATTTCATCTCCCTCTGAAGAATCCAATCTGTGTTCTCAGAAAATGAAGTGTAACTTATAATACTAATCACAAAAAATTCATACTTATGTAACAAAACGTGAAATGTCAGGTTTTAAATCGTGCAATCAAATCGAAAACAAACATTCTGTGTTTATGTAATCTGTATGAAAAGAGAGCCATGTCAGAAGTCCGTGATTCAGCTCATTACCCACTAATGCGGCCACGCCCACGGAGCCAGCGCTATTCACAGGCAAATTCAGAGACAACACATGCATTCATCATCTCAATCGTGTATTTATTGCCTTGAAAATTGTTTATCTGGATGAAAAAGCCATGGTTAGCGATCTCTGGAAGACATGCAGTAAATTCCTGTTTGTTTTCTTCTATTGATAAGTTTTAAGTGAGTTTTTGTTTCTTTAGCGCCCTCCGGCTGTAGTATGAATTGGTAAACACCATTCATGGAATATCGTCTTCTTCTTAGGTGAATTTGTGGACTAAAATGCACAGAGCGCCCTCCGGCTGCAGTATGAATTGCAAACACCAGCGCTCATAGAGATAACAATGAATATTAAATAAAAAATAACTCCTCTGTATAGAAAATTGACATAAACATATGAAAATCCTATATTTCTCCAAATGTGCATGCTTTTAAACTAAAAGCCTATATTCAGACTCTTTGCATCACAGAAATACATTATATTTTAAAGTATAATATAAAACCATTATTTTACATTGTAATAACATTTTTCTGTATGTTTCATATACCATGATGAGCTTGAGACATCACAGAAGTTTTTTTTCACAGCCTACCTGACTGAAATGCCTCATTAATATGCAAGTCTTTTCAGGTCATTACTATTCAATTCTTTTGTCTTCACAGGTGAGAATGAGCCATTATTCATGGAGATTCACGCCTCCTCGCATACCGTGTTTCTTGGCAAAAAGTGTCTTACAAAAACTAAATCAGTATATTGTTATAAATGAAAGAGTAGTCAGCATAATTTTTACATAATTTTGAAGCAAAAACTCTAGTCTACAACCTTCAATACCCAAAAGTCTTGTGAACACAGATTTAATATACTTTTATTGGCCTTATATCAGTGACTTAAGTTTTTTGTTTTTCAGTAACCACGCATAAACGTTATTCCTTCAAAAACACAAACATGTACACACATGTTCCTCACATATTATGGTAGCCTAGTTTGTGCTGAATACAGTGTAATGACACTTGTGTCATTAATATGTTTATGAACAACTGAAAAAAGCACAAATGTCAGGGCATGTCAAAACTTCTCCAGGCCCCAAATCAGCCTCAGACTCCAGAGGGTTAAATAAATGTTTGTTTAAAATTGCACTATTTTTGACTGATGATTTTAAGAATGTGCACATAGTATGTCATTGTAATGGCTTCTGTTGATCTCAGGTAATAAAAGTGCCAAGTTACTTACAGGGCAGAGGATGGGTGTTCAGAAATTGTAACCATATAAGGACTGGTTTAAAGATGCGTTTACACAGCTAAATAATATATAAGTGAGTGACAGCACAATGACAGATCTGGATTTACATCATACTTTTACATCTGTCTTAATTCCCAATGTTTGCTGCAGATACTGGATGCCAATGGAGAGAGTAAAGACAAATGATTTTGTATATGGAGGTGGCAACTATTGTAGGAGTGTGAGCAGAGACCAGCTGAGAAATCACTTGATGCAATAATATGTTGGGTTTGAAGAAGCAAGATTGTTGCACCTGTTTAATCTGTCAAGGTCAATTGATCATCCTGAACATATCAGGTTTTTAATTTTTAATAAGTGAAAAGCATGGCCTTCAATTGAAATCCCAGTTGAGTTTGGGCAATAGAGGTCTTGTTCTTTAGACTCTCAGTGCTTATAATAATCTTAGTAGGTGGTCTCCTGCTAATGTCTTCATAAGCTAATGTCTGTTTTCAGTAATACTTTTGAGTCTGCTTGTGCCATTCTTTAGATAAAAAGAATAGATTTCAAAAAATTCAAAGATTGTTTGAGTCCGATGATGAGGACAGCAGATTAAGTAGTTCAAAATAACAATTTAACAAGAGCAAACAACATGTTACAGAGTGCATGGCACAAACAATAATGGAGCATAAATGTGAGAAACAGAGGAACTAAAATACACAATGATAATGAACTAAATACAGACAGGTGTGATAATAAAATGAATCTCCATGGCAACGATTAGTGTCAGGAAAAGGAGAACAAAGAAACACAGGTGACTATAAATACTGAGAGAAAAAGAAACCAAAACTGAGCATAACCGTGACAGATGGAAAAGAAAAAAAAAGTCAATGCTTCTGCGTTCTCTCGAGAAACTTTGCATCCACTCCCAAAATGTTTGTGTTCCCCCAATAAACTTTGCTTTCGCTTGCAAACCTATTGGGGGAATGCAAAACTTTTGCAAGAGAATAGTTTTTTCCATCAACATGTCCTTTTAGGGGCTCCGTACCATTTATATAAGTTGTCTGTACCAAAATAAAACATTTTTATGATAATTTTACAATGCATTTGCATCCTTTTTTAATTTTGAAGGCATCAGTCCCTGTTGATAGTAACTGCATATAATTTTTTCATATACATATTTTGCAACTTGCTTTTAAAAGTAGACCACATTAGATAAACACTTAACCCTGTACCGCACGCATTATGATAGACCTATAGAAAAAAAATATTTGACTCTTTTTCTTTTCTTATAATGGCTTTGTCACGGGAAATCACAGAAACGAACAGGCAAGATCCATTTGAAGTAATTTAATGGGGTAATCCAAAGCATAAATCCAGAAACAGGCAAGGGTCAAAATCCACAGTAACAGTCCATACACAAAACAAGAAAAACATAAGAAACCAAAACAGAGAAACCAGGAACATTTGTGAAGACACCATAATAAAGGCAAAGACAAACCAGGTATAAATAGACAGACACTAATGAACAAACACAAAACAGCTGTGTGCAATGAAACAGGATAATGAGTCTGGGAGGTGAGTATGGGTAATGAAGTCCAACAGTGAAATCAAGAGTCCGGGTTGGAGTGCCCTCTAGTTGTTGATTAGGGCACTCCCACTAATGATCATGACAGGCTTAACTTAAAGTGCTGTAAAAAAAAACATAATAATAATAATAATAGGAAAAAAATATTATTTTAAGGTACTTTATGATATGTTGCCATACGGCAACAACATACAATAGTGGAAATAATTTAGAATAAGTGTATATAGTTAATATTTTTCCTCAGAAATGTTGTTTGTATTGAATCAATTGGTGCTATTAAAAGCTTTAGCAGTGAATATAAACAACACCTTATACATATTTTCCAACATCTTGTGCTTTAATTTATTCCTGTAACGAATGGAGACTCAGGCAGGGATCCATCTGCAGCATTTTATTAAAGTAGAGTGGTCGTACAGGCAGGGTCAAAACAGGAACAAACAGGAACAGTAAGGAACAGGCAGAATCGTAGTCAGGGTACAGACAGTAGATCGAGGCAGGCGGATATCATACACAGAACGGTATACCAGGCAAGGGTCAGGACAGGCAGCAACGGGTCAAGGAACAGGAACAGGCAGCAACGGTAACAGAAAGGCAGACAAGATATAAACGCTCGGAATTGTACACTGGGGAAACAAGACTTCGCGGTGAGGTGGTGTGTGTGTGAGTCCTTTATAGTCCTGGTAATGAGTATCAGCTGGGTGTGGTGATTAGTGTGGAGTGTGCATGGCTGTATGTGGCAACAGGTGATTGGTGGAGTGAGTGCATGTGACTGACAGGGAGGATTATGGGAAATGGAGTCCGGAGTGAACAGGAACAGACTGTGATCGTGACATAACGCCCCCTCCCGGAAGGCGCGTCCTCGCGACGTAAAGGAACAGCTAGGGAGGGGGGGGTGGGTGCATTGGAGATCTAACAGCAGCTGGGAACGGGATCTCCAATGCAGCCCCAGGGACTCAGGCAGCCACGGTGGGTCAGGTGGCTCGGGCGGCCACGGCAGGTCAGGTGGCCTGGGCGGCCACGGCAGGTCGGGTGGTTCAGGCAACCACGGCAGGTCGGGTGGTTCAGGCAACCACGGCAGGTCGGGTGGTTCGGACGGCCACGGCAGGTCAGGCGGCTTGGACGGCCACGGCAGGTCAGGCGGCTTGGACGGCCACGGCAGGTCAGGCGGCTTGGACGGCCACGGCAGGTCAGGCGGCTTGGACGGCCACGGCAGGTCAGGCGGCTCGGACGGCCACGGCAGGTCAGGTGGCTTGGCCAGCCACGGCAGGTCAGGCGTCTTGGGCAGCCACGGCAGGTCAGAGTCCATACATGGCCCTAGTGGCCTACAGTCCATGAATGGCCATAGTAGTTCAGGGGCCCTTAAAGGCCATGGTTGAGCAGGGTCCCCACCCACAAGCTCCCCACCCTCAGGTACACTGCCCCCCCCAAAAAGTTCTTGGGGATTTCAGCGGGGCTCTTCGCAGGTTCGTGGGCAAGGAGTTCGGGTGGCGCCGGCAGGGCCAGGCGTGTGGGTGAAGCCGGCAGGGCAAGACGCCTGAGTGGTGCTGGCAGCGCAGGGAGCTTGGGTGGCGCTGGCAGGGCCAGGCGTGTGGGTGAAGCCGGCAGGGCGAGGAGCTCAGGTGGCGCCGGCAAGGCGAGGAGCCCAGGTGGCGCCGGCAGGGCGAGAAGCACAGGTGGCGCCGGCAAGGCGAGGAGCCCAGGTGGCGCCGGCAGGGCGAGAAGCACAGGTGGCGCCGGCAGGGCAAGAAGCACAGGTGGCACCGGCAGAGCGAGGAGCTCAGTAGGCGCCAGCAGGGCAAGACGCTTAGGCGGTGCTGGTAGAGCATGACGCTTGGGCGGAGCAGGAGAGACCTCTGGAGTGGTCTCCAGGCCCACAGCGGCCTCTTGAAGGGCGTCTGCGTCTTGAGGAGAGGAGGACGTCTTCTTCCTCCTCCTCCTCCTCCTCTGAGAGTGAGGCGATGGTTCACCAGCTGGAGCAGTCTCTGGAGCGGACTCAGTGGCTGGAACGCCCCCTACAACCTTCAGCACCGCAGGGGCGGCCATCTTGCCCGTGGGCACTGGCAAAGCAGCCATTTTGTCCATCGCGTCCAGAGCGCTTGAGTCCATAGCAACCGGTGAACTTGAGAGCGTTGAAACTGACGGACTTGAGAGTGTTGAAACTGACGGACTTGAGAGCGTTGAAACTGACGGACTTGAGAGCGTTGAAACTGAGATGGACTTGAGAGCGTTGAAACTGATGAACTTGAGAGCGTTGAAACTGATGAACTTGAAAGCGAAGCGGCCGCCGGGCTTGAGAGCGTAGCGGCCGACTGGTTTGAGAGCGAAGCGGCCGGCGAGGACTTGGGGATGCCAGCTGCTCGGACCGTAGTCAGTGGGGGATCAGCCATACTGGAACGCAACCCTCTCCGCTCCCGGACTGATCTAGAGACGTGACGTGACTCTGGGTGATCAGCAGCGACGTGACTTTGCTCTGAGCGATCAGCGGCGACGTGACGTTGCTCTGGGTGATCAGCGAAGGCGTGACGTTGCTCTGGGCGATCAGCGAAGGCGTGACGTTGCTCTGGGCGATCAGCGAAGGCGTGACGTTGCTCTGGGCGATCAGCGGAGTTGCTCTGGGCGACGTAGCGTTGCTCTGGGTGATCAGCGAAGACGTGACGTTGCTCTGGGCGATCAGCGAAGACGTGACGTTGCTCTGGGCGATCAGTGGGGACATGAACTGTTGCTGTTGTGATGGTAGCCGCTATTTTGTGCGTGTTACCTGGCGCGGCGGCCATTACGGGCTTCACCATGGTGTCGCATTCCTCCGCGACACCCACAGTAAACGGAGAGCTAACAGTCAACAATGCATAGTCCATAAAGCTACTGAGTGATGAACGCGGTCCCTCTCGTCTTAGCTTATCCCGGAGAGGGTGGTTGACGCCATCACAGAAAAAGTCAATCAAAGCACAGTCCGGTAGATCAGAGAGGTAAGCAATGTCTAGATATTCCTGCACATATTCCTCTAAGGATCGCGTGCCCTGCGAACTCCACAATAGTAATTGCGTAATGTCCATACCGTGTAGATGCTCTCCGGGGAAGCTGCTGGATCGTAGTGGCGGCGAAGTCTTCTGTAACGAATGGAGACTCAGGCAGGGATCCATCTGCAGCATTTTATTAAAGTAGAGTGGTCGTACAGGCAGGGTCAAAACAGGAACAAACAGGAACAGTAAGGAACAGGCAGAATCGTAGTCAGGGTACAGGCAGTAGATCGAGGCAGGCGGATATCATACACAGAACGGTATACCAGGCAAGGGTCAGGACAGGCAGCAACGGGTCAAGGAACAGGGACAGGCAGCAACAGGTAACAGAAAGGCAGACAAGATATAAACGCTCGGAATTGTACACTGGGGAAACAAGACTGCGCGGTGAGGTGGTGTGTGTGTGAGTCCTTTATAGTCCTGGTAATGAGTATCAGCTGGGTGTGGTGATTAGTGTGGAGTGTGCATGGCTGTATGTGGCAACAGGTGATTGGTGGAGTGAGTGCATGTGACTGACAGGGAGGATTATGGGAAATGGAGTCCGGAGTGAACAGGAACAGACTGTGATCGTGACAATTCCATTCTCTTTTGCTGAATAATGCTTTAGATTCTTTGAATTTCGTTATGTTTTTTGTGAACATTATTTAAATTGCAAATTTAGACAGTTAAAAACAAATCTAATACTGTTCATCATGTATCATAAAACATTGACATAAAACCAAAAACAGTAGTACTGGCTATGGTGGCAGTGGGCAGGCAGGTCTCCGATGTTGATTTAATCCTTAATACAAATGCCATGTATGTCCTTAACATACAACTAATCAACATTATATCACTAGCAGTAATGTTGTTATTGTTACAGCTTAACAGACTGCAGCTGGCCTTTGCTAGCTAGCTAGTAAAGGTCAGCTGCAGTCTGTTAAGCTGTAACAATTTTATTTACCAAAAACTAATTTCATAACAACTTTTTTGAGTGGTGAATATGTCATCATAACCTGAGATGATGTTACCAATTTTTTTGTGAATGTGACATGGGTGGGTCCTTGTGTGTTACTGACATTTTAGTTTGCTTTCAGCAACTACCGACAAGAGACGGCGGTCTGTCAGAAATTGCGCCACAGAAAAACAAATGCATGTTATGTGACTTAACCAAAGCACATCATTGGCTAAACTAAGGTCTTCTCTTACCAAAAAAACAAACAAAAAAAACGAGAATGTTCTCTTCAAGAGACAGTGGAAATGAACACAAAGAGTATGTTGCCATATGGCAACACCATGCCGTAGAGGGTTAAAATATCTAGACTTGTCTATACTATGCAAAATCCCAGGCATACTGCAATTTATTGCAAGGAAATGGCTAAAGTTTCAAATATTCAATACTTTAATGATGGAGGGATTAAATGACAAAATATCACAGAAACCCTGTCTGAAGACAGGAAGACAGCCATCCTGCTGAGTTGTGTCTTTCTCTGCGCTCTTCTCTTGTGCTCTGATTCAAATAAGTAAATGACTGGTCCGCAGACAGTGGCCCTTACGGCAGCGGTGCCACACGGTAATGACCTCCCCTGGGGAGTTCTGCTCTATTTTAAGCGCGATCAAAGCGGCCAGACTGAATGATGATAATTAAAGAGGAGGAAGACTGTCTTCAGAGGTGTCCTAAAGGAGATAAGAAACATTTTATAATATATTCATGCATTTGGTGCAGGTTTTCAAATATTGATGCCTTAAAAATAATGTTCTAATGGCACACGTCCTAATTAAAGAGGGAAATAAATGCAGGATTGTCAATCTGACAAGCATTTGAAATACAACAGCGTCATTCATAGGAGACGTTTACTTTCAGAAAACATCAATGAATATCTGTATGCGTAGTCACGTGCATTCATGCCTCCAGAAGAAAAAAAATCATTCAGGAATCAGTTTTCATAAATCATAATACTCATAATTCCAAGACACTGGAGAGATACAGGATAGTTCTTCTAAAAACGGTAGTTGTGGGTTAGGAAAGGGCCCTCCAGTGGCCATGAATCTCATACCTCACAACCGTTGCCTGGAAACAGCCCCGTGATCTTCTGATTTATTTATTTCATTCATTCACCAAATTTTACTCATTTTTTTTTTTTTTTTAAATTTCATTTGATAATTACTCAACAGGTAACACTGACCTTGTGCTGGACCCTCTGAGACATTGCAGATGGTTTGGCTGATTTTTTTTCTTATAAGTTTAGTGATGTGTCTCAAACACAACATATAAGGCAACTTAGTGTACAGTGGCTGTATATATACAGGTGAATGCTCTATGGAAGATCAAGCAAACATGACAACACGTTTTAATAGACACTTTTAATCCAATTTAACTGTTATTTTAAGCTATTTTCTTAAGCAAATACACGTTTCTTAGAAGGTTCATAATGAAATCTTTTACTATGTAGTGAGAAACTGAGGGAGTGTTTTTATTGTGTCAGAGATGTGTCACAGCTTCTTGGTCCAGTTTCAGTTTGAGATCTCTTACTCAGAACATAAGCTGTCCTGGAGCAGGTTAGCCATGGAGCGTTAAGTTACAATGGCGATGAACACTGCTAAAACCACTTTCATGGTGCCTAAAACCCAAGATGGTACAAATTAAACTGAAACATATCTGACTAGCCATGGTATAGGTCCCTGGTGTTTTCATGATCGGATTTGGATAGCTATCTGATCAGATGAAACGCATGAAGAGACAAGGTGTAAACAGACCATAGATACAGTAGATAGATAGATAGATAGATAGATAGATAGATAGATAGATAGATAGATAGATAGATAGATAGATAGATAGATAGATAGATAGATAGAATCCGCAGTCTCCTTTAATGTCTTGTCGTGATTCTTTGTTTTCTGGTTTCTTTCATCTTCTCCATTATCGTTCAATTGGAGGGAATAGGGGTGTCAGGAGGATCACAGCAAAACCGTCAATGCCAGAGTCCCAGAGAGGAGGAGGATGGGGAGGAGGAGGGTTGTCCCATCCGCTGGTGATGGGTGACCACTTCCAATAGGATAGGAGGGGTTTACGGAAAGGTCTGTTATATTTGCTCTCACGCCGATTTTATTCGTTCATCTGCGACTATCATCTCGAAACGACAGCGCATGCATATAAGGTAAGTTTGCACGGGTCTCTCGGTCTCGCGGGCTATTGTTCGTTGCATACAACGATGCAACCGTGCACTAGTTCGTGCACTTCATTGACAAAGCAGAACATTATATTGTCGCTTTCTAAGCATTTGACTCAGGACTTGAATCGCCTCTCGAATATCGTGACTGTGTAGGCTGATGTAAGTTGCTACTTGCATCTGTTAACGTGTTGTCATCGTAGTTCGCGCGTATGATGATTCATGTAGCCGATGTAACAGTGATCTGTTAAAGTACCGATACAATTCAGTCAAATGACTAAATATCTGCCTAGCTGTACTATTTGAAGTTCATCTCGTTTGGTCTAATGAAGTAGACCTGTTCAAACGATGCACAAGGTACGCGCAGGCTGTCAGTGAATCGTTAAGGTGTTTTTCAATGGAGACGTCATGTTATTGAATATTTTAACTAACATAGGGTTGTTTTATCCTTAAACACAACTCTTTTTCCAATGTTTAGGACCATAGGCTTGTGAATTATCTTAATTAACTTGATGAACTTCATTGGCAGATACCTTTTCGCAGTTCTGCTGTGGGAAAAGTGTGATAGCTCATCATACAATCTCATGAATATTAATTGACGTTATACAAATTTCATGGACGTGCTATCAGACTAATATAACTGCGTGGTAATAAATGCACAATGAGGCAACGTGGTTCATTCATTCATCTCTTATAATATCATCTGTATTATGGAGGAATATGGTTAAATGTTATATCGTTCTTAAAGGTATACCACATTACTTTACTTGATATTACTACCATTCCTTCAAGAATCAACTTTTTCATGTAGTTCAACATATAGAGACAACTTGATTTATTGACTCCACTTGGGCTTTAAAGGATTAGTTCACTTTCAAAATAAAATTTCCTGATAATTTACTCACCCCCATGTCATCCAAGATGTTCAAGTCTTTCTTTCTTCAGTCGAAAAGATATTAATTTTTGATGAAAACATTCCAGGATTTTTCTCCATATAGTGGACTTCAATGGAGCCCAAATGGTTGAAGGTCAAAATTACAGTTTCAGTGCAGCTTCAAAGCGTTCTACATGATCCCAGCTGAGGAATTAAGGGTCTTATCTAGAGAAACCATCGCTCATTTTCTAAAAAAAACAACAACAAAAAAACAAAAAAACAAAAAAAACATATACATTTTAATAATAAATGCTCATCTTGAACTAGCTCTCTTCTTCTCTATTAGGTTTCCGGCAGTGTAGACACTGTGAAGTGTATTACTGCCCTCCACAGGTTAAAGTTTGAACTAATTGTTATATACTTGCAGTAGCATATTGTATATGAAAATTTAGTTCAAACTTTGACCTGTGGAGGGCAGTAATACACTTAGCAGTGTCTACACTGCTGGAATTCAAATAGAGAAGAAGAAGAGAGCTAGTTCAAGAATGAGCATTTATGGTTAAAACGTATAAAATTTTATATTTTTTTTAGAAAATGAGTGATGGTTTCTCTAGATAAGATCGCTGTAAACTGTAATTTTGACCTTCAACCATTTTTACTCCATTGAAGTCCACTAGGCTATATGGAGAAAAATCCTGGAATGTTTTCATCAAAAACCTTAATTTCTTTTTGACTGAAGAAAGAAAGACCTGAACATCTTGGTTGACATGGGGGTGAGTAAATGATCAGGAAATTTTAATTTGAAAGTGAACTAATCCTTTAATGTTCACTTTCAAACAGTTACATTGAGAATAGCCTTTCTTTGTGACGACTTACTCTATATGAAAAAATTCTATGATGTAGGAATGCAGCCTTGAATAATAATTCCTGTTGACTCTTGGAATTTCCTATTGACGTTTTATTTTCAGGAGATAGGTCTAGTATTTGGTGCCACATTGAAACCTAATAGGACAAATGAAATGCATCTCACACCACGCGGTCTTCTCCTCACCAGCCTCATACAGCTCCCATCCTCATTTTCTCCAGCTCTGTCTCTCCGTCTCTTACCCTGACATACATCTTGTACATTGTTCAATACTGTATTCTGCCATTCATTAAAAGTAGGCCTAGTGGACATCATTACAAGTACTGCATACTGGATCTGATCTTAGACATCATACCAATTAAAAAAGAACAGCTCACATGACCTTGCTGTACTTTTTTCAGACAAGATCGATGCAAACGAAAATAACAGCCTTGTTCTGCACAACGTGTTAGTTTTTTGTTCTAACAATAAAACGGAAAAGCAACATTCCTTGAAAGTTAGATATTTTATTAAAAATAACCAAATGGGAACTACTGTATACATGAACATTAAGGGAACAGCTCATATGCCCTTGTTATACATTTTGTTTTCAGGACTGATGAAAACACAACAAATTTTGGTCCTCAAAATGTTTTGGGAATGTTAGTTTATGGTTCTAAAAAACCTAAAAAGAATGTTCTTAGAACGTTAGATATTGGTTCCACCTCTAAATAAATAACCAGTTGGAAAGTGAAATGTTCTGTGGAAAGTGTTGTGCCCTCTTGAGGTGAGACCATTAAAAAAAACCCAGCCATCTGTGTGCGCCCCAATCAAATAATAACTGGGACGTGTTTTTGAGATCTAATTGTCTGATGTTTATGTATAAACATTGTGCAGTGTTGAGCTATCATTCTCCAATTTGTTTTACTAGGTGTTACATGATGACTGTCTGTTTCTTACATGTAATTATATAATTCTTACATAACTGCTGAATCAATTGTGACATGGAACAAATCAAAGCTATTAATGTAGATAGAGAAACAAAGACTTGGCAAGTTGGCAACCCCAGAGGCTGTTTGTTTTGCAATGAGTTTGTTGCAGCATGCCAGTGAATTGTATAGTTCACATAGACAGTGATGTTAAATAATTATACTGAGCATTGTAGTGAGTACATTAATGAGTACACATCGCATAGCGTGACATTGTGTTGTCCAGAGATTGTTTACAGCACAGAGCAAATGATTGTACAGGCCAGTGAGAGACAACAGCTAATCTGCTTGCCCACAGGATATTACACTTAGTCAGGGGATTCAACAGGGGGTCCATGTTGGTATTGAAAACAAATCTCAAACATGTTTTTGTGGGGAAAAATAAAGTAAAAATACATTGTTAAAAAACATTTTAAAATATATTAAAATAGAAAAAAAGAATTATTTCAATTATTTAAAATTATTTATATCCTTTACCACCCCCACCCCACAATTGGGATTATTGCTTTTTTTTTTTTTTTTTGTTAGGGAAATGCTGCTTAACATAATCACAAGCAATCAGAAGGTATTACTGCATAGTTAACTATACAGTTCAAAAGTTTGGTGTCGGTAAGATTTTTAAATATTTTTGAAAGAAGTCTCATGTTCACCAAGGATGCATTTATTTGATACAGTAAAAAATACAATTAAACAGAAAAAGTGTGAAATATTGTAATTTAAATTAAAGGTGTAATGTGTAAAATTTGGGAGGATCTATTGACAGAAATGCAATATGGTGCATAAAGACCTTACATAATGAACTGTTATGTTTTTATTAGCTTAGAATAAGCCATTTCTATCTACATACACCGTGGGTCCCCCTCTATGTCAAGTCGCTGTTATGCGCTGGCATGATTCTACAGCCGCCCTAAATGGACAAACACTCTACAGAGCGCGTTTCGTCACTATGTTGTTGTTCTTCTAAATCGTTTATGTTTTTGTGGCAGCTTGCATCGTCACTACGTTGAATACGCACAAAGAAGAAGTAGTAGTAGTAGTAGTAGTCGTCTGGTTTATTAGAAGCAGAGACCGTTCTTTGTTAGAAGTAGAAACCTCATTGCTTCACACAGGCTACTCTCTGCTCTCTCAGACGACGACATGTCAGCCAGACGGCCACCGTAGCTTCTCCGAAAGGGAGGGGTGCGAGGGGCATGCACCGTTAGTTGCAGTTCGCAACCTCACTGCTAGATGCCGCTAAAATTTACACACTGCACCTTTAAATTTTTTCTATTTTAAAATTTAATTTATTCCTGTGATGATTCAAAGCTAAATTTTCAGCATCATTACTCCAGTCTTTCAGTGTCACATGATCCTTCAGGCATCTTCTAATATGCTGAATTGCTGCTCAAGAAACATTTCTTATTATTTTTAATGTTGAAATCATATAGAAAGTTTAGCAACTCTGATTTCAGAAATTTAAAATAGATTTTTTTTGTAACATTAAACTTTTTTTTAATTTAATGCAATTTAATGCATCCTTGCTGAATAAAAGTATTAATTAAAAATATTACTGACCCACACTTTTAAATGGTGGTTATATGGAGAACAAAATAAATAAACAAAAACAGATTTACATAAAATAGTTTTATTGTTGACACAATGTTAGTCTGTAGTCATCACAAATATGAAACGATTTTTATTCAGCAGCCAAATGGTTGAGCTAAAATAACAATCGGACACATACTCTAGTAGAGAGTTGTACACATACACCATATACAGTGGGGATCGAAAGTTTGGGAACCCCTTTCAGTATCTGTGAAAATGTGAAAATTTTTAACAAAACAAGAGAGATCATACAAAATGCATGTTATTTTTTGTTTAGTACTGTCCTGAGTAAGATATTTTACATAAAAGATGTTTACATATAGTCCACAAGACAAAAAAATAGCTGAATTTATTAAAATAACCCCATTCATAAGTATGTGAACCATTGATTCTCAATACTGTGTGTGGTTACCTGATGATCCATGACTGTTTTTTTGTTTTGTGATGGTTGTTCATGAGTCTCTTGTTTGTCCTGAGCAGTTAAACTGAGCTCTGTTCTTCAGAAAAATCCTCCAGCTCCTGCAGATTCTTCAGTTTTCCAGCATCTTTTGCATATTTGAACCCTTTCCAGCAGTGACTGAATGATTTTGAGATTCATCTTTTCATGCTGAGGACAACTGAGGGACTCAAACACAACTATTAAAAAAGGTTCAAACATTCACTGATGCTCCAGAAGGAAACACGATGCATTAAGATCTGGTGGGTGAAAACTTTTGAACAGGATGAAGATGTCCACATTTTTCTATTTTTGTTGAAATATATATTTTTTTCATTTAGTACTGCCCATTGGAAGCAACAGAAGATTTTCCCCAGAAGAAAAATTAAGTACAATTTACCTTGATCTTCAAATTCAAAAAGTTTTCACCCCCCAGATCTTAATGCATCGTGTTTCCTTCTGGAGCATCAGTGAATGCAGGAGCTGGAGGATTTTTTCTGAAGAACGGAGCTCAGTTTAACTGCTCAGAACAAACAAGAGACTCATGAACAACCATCACAAAACATAAAAACAGTCGTGGATCATCAGGTAACCACACACAGTATTAAGATCCAAGGGTTCCCAAACTTTTGAATGGGGTTCTTTTAATAAATTCAGCTATTTTTTTGTCTTGTGGACTATATGTAAACATCATTTATGTAAAATATCTTACTCAGGACAGTACTAAGCAAAAAATAACATGCATTTTGTATGGTCTCTCTTGTTTTGTTAAAAATTTTCACATTTTCACAGATTCTGAAAGGGGTTCCCAAACTTTCGATCCCCACTGTAAAGGCAGGCTGCATCCAAGGCAGCTGACTTGTTCACTGTAAAAAAAATTCTGTAGTTTTTACAAAATAATTTTGGCAGCTGTGGTTGCCAGAATAATTTTGTGAAAAATACAGAAAAACTGTAAATGCATTTACAGAACAAACTATAAATTTTACAGTATAAAACTGTAATTTAAGAAAATTTGAATATAAACCAATAAATTCAACAATGCACACTACAACTAAAATCTGTTTTGTACCTATACTGACAACCACCATAATAATGCCGGTGGTAAAAGAGAAAGCCACGTGAAGAATCAGAGTTCATCACAAGTAGCTTTTCCACTAGCTGAAGAATTTACTATTATAAAGAAGGTGCAAAGAGTCATTCACGCAAACGCAAAACACCATCATGGTAACCCACAATACTTAAATAATGCAATAAACTTTTATTAAACAACAGAATATGTAACATAAAACCCTATGCACATATATGTACATAACTGATAACAAAAACTATTAAGAAACATGATTTTTTAAACAAAATACTTTCAAATGTGGAGTGTCACACAGGGAATTGTGGGAACATCAGTTTACAGATTTTGACTGTAAATTACACATTGATTTTGTCTTTTTTACTTATAAAAATCGTAAAATTTACAGCATTTTACTGTGAAAATTGCATGAATATCTGGTTAGAGCTTTTACAGTTTTTCTCTGTATATAATACGGGAACTTACTGTTTACTGTACGTTTTTACAGTATTTTACCGTTAAAATCACATTCATTTTTTACAGTGTTGCTTCACAGCCTTAAAGACCCCCTGTGGTGAAAATCAAGTTTTTCATGTTATTTATATGTCAATGTGGTGTTTTCAATATGCTTTGAGACAAACCATGTGCAAATTCATGTCAACGCCAGTGCTGAGTATTTTCTCCTTAAAAAAAAAAAAAAAAAGACAGTCTCAAACCCGCAATTTGAAATCACTGGTGTCTGTGATATCACAAACTACCTTGCAACCAATCACGTCAATGTGCCGGCTGGCTTTAGCATATCATTAACAGCGAACTAGCAGGGGAGTCTTGAGAGAAGCCAGGTTATACCAATACATTTTTCTGTTGATATTAAAAATTGTGTAGATTTATCAATATGGCATTTGTATGACGTATATTACGATGTTATGATGAACTATATGCCTTTCTCTACTGACGTTCTGAGTTGTTCAAAGCGTTTGTAAGGATACTGATTGTTAGAAGGAAGCTGTCTGACTCTGAGATGATGATCGGGAACATGGTTTGTTATATTTGTATCAACACATTTTTAGCTGTTTGACAGCTAAAAATAGCAAAAGGCTAATCATATTAATTACCGTAATGTGTCCAATGTTGTAAAGAGCAATACCATTGTGCTGCGTTTACCTCAGTAAGTTAAGCGTGTTAATCTCTGAGCTGGCGTGAGTGGAGGCGGGGCTAATTTGCATATTCAGTGATGCGCGTATACTAAAAGTGAAAAGTGTTTAAATATGTCATTTTGATGATCAAAGATGAGTTTTAAGGGATAAAATAATTGACTACAGGGGGACTTTAAGTTATCCAGAATGACTTTGTAGGGAGCGTTTGAGCACAAATGTACCTCACAAAACTGTGATAACATCGCATCACTTAGGCTTGTTTTGTAAGTTGAATACGGAAGGCGTAGGACGTAGTGTAAGGCTTTACACTTTCTACGCAAGTTGAATACGGAAGGCGGTCTGGCGGAAGCTAGATATTTTACTTTATAATTGGTTAAATATGGATATTTTTCTTACAAAAACACATCACATCACGCTACCCCATCACGTTTACAGGGTTCAGTGTAACTCGCAATCCATTAAAAAAAAAAAAAGAGCCAGTTTGCATTGTCATTGTCATTTTCACAGTCATTTAATGCTGGTAATTGTTTTGGAAATTAAAAACCCTGCTTCTCAGAGCTTGACTGAATTTGAAATGGTTGGCAGAACAAAAATAAATAGATCCAATTGAAGAAGTCACAAGTCTCTGAGACCCTACATGATCTGTAAATATTTTGCTTTCATTAAATAAACATTAATGCTAGGACACATTATTTTATCAACCAAGTTATCATAACCATGTTTTTATTCAGGTCAGTGGTGGGACAGGAACGTCATTGTGGCTACACCATGTGGATATAAACAAGCGCTGGTTCTGGTAATAAGATTGTGGAGCTGGTGAGCACCATGGAGTCTTTGTTTCAGCTCAGATAACATATTGTGTCTGACGTCTCACTCAATAAACAATACACGTCTGTTTGTCAGGAATACGGAACATGAAATGTGCACTTTTGGTGCCCAGCTATGGATTTTATAAGACAAGGCAACTGTACTGCTTAAAGTGAAATCAAAACATTACAAACATGTTGTGTTAGCAATATCGGCCAGCACGACCAGTTCTGATGGCTTTATATTTAATGTTGTATTCAGTCCTATGGTGGCTGGAGAAATAGATATTAAAATGTAAAATATAGATAATCATATCCCAGCTTACCTGTTCACACCTTTCCCCTTACATGATTACAGTTCATACCTGCTGTTATAAACTAGATGTAAAATAAATTTCCACCTAATTGAATCCATCACCCTAGGTTGTAATTTTGCATAAACTCAAATCTTATCTTAGGAAATCTGTCCAACAAATTGAGTACCTCCACCAAATAAGAGAAAGACGAGGGGGAAAAAAGAAAAATAAGAAAGTGTGGACCTGAAATGTAAATTGCCTCATCAAGGTTCTGCATAAGGGGCCATGCAATCATTTTTCACCTTCTGCATAAAAACTGCATGAAAGTGAGGCAGAATCCATCAAGACATTATTATTTATCTCCCCGACCTTAAACTACAAGTACTTTATTTGGGTGGAAAGGCAAATAAAAGGCAAACAGTTTTATCACTGATGATTTAGGCCGTCAGTACTATGAAACCCTGATTTTCCAATTGAAATGGTAGTGATACACATGAAATGTAGAAAAACCATGTCAATTCACTTGTGAAAGGTTTGGTCAACCACTCAATATAATGAAATACTGTATACTGTAACTATCTGGATTAAACCAGAGGCATTCAAGCAAACGTCCAAAGGGACCTCAAGATTAAAAAAAAAAACGAGTATTAAAATAATCTTTCACCCCATTGAAGAATGGTTCATATCTGGATACTTTTAGGGTTTCAAGCCTAATTTAAAAAGTGTGATTTTTAGACCTGGAAAAGTTATGTAAATTGCTAAACTCTTAAAGATGCAGTATGGAATATTGACAGCTAGTGTTTGAAAAGGGTACTGCAGTCCAAATTCAAAACATTGGAGAGGTTTGTTTCTCCCACCCCCTCCATGTTTTAAAGGGGACCTATGATGCCCCTTTTACAAGATATAATATATGTCTCTGGTGTCCCCAGAATGTGTCTGTAAAGTTTCAGTTCAAAATACCCCACAGATCATTTATTATAGCTTGTCAAATTTGCCCCTATTTGGTTGTGAGCAAAAATACATAATTTTTCATGTAGGCCCCCTTTCCAGAAGCGAGTGGAGCTTTAACAGCTTGCGCTTTGGTTGCTCAACAACAAAGCTGGAGAATCTCACGCAGCCAAAATGATGATGGTCAGTAACGGTGTTCAGCCTTACATTGTTCAAATCGGATTTGGACACTGATGGAGAGACTCAAGAAGTTACTAATTTTTAGAATGCATCTGGATGTTTCTGAGCGGTTAATGGGTAAATTTATGTAGTTGCTGTGGAGTTGATTCAACTCATGTGCCATCATGTTAATCTTTTGTGCAAATCCAGCATTGGATTGACCCTCGTTTGTGAAGCAGTTCGTCATAAAATGACGGCATGGCAGCAACAACTCTTCCTCTTCTCTAAAGCACCCCAACATGGCCTCACCATCTTTGTTGTGTGTTCTCAGGGGCAGGGTTTATGTAAATTTTAGGGAAGAAGCTCATTGTAGTCCCTACCAGCCATTTGTTGTAGTCCTTAAAAAGCAATTTCTGTAAAAGAAAATAACTTTGTTTGCATTGAATTTTGAGCTTTGTAACTTTGCAGACATTGTTTATGCTCAAACAGCAACATTACACACTAACTAAAGTTAAAAAAGTTAAATCATAATCAACCACCCCTTTAATATGCCTCTGGACAGAGCTTTTTAGAAGAAAGCCGAGGCTTTTTAGGTCGAGTAGAATCTGCGATCTCTGACCTAGTTTGTTTTCTGGCTTCCGTGGCTACAATACCCTGTGTTTTCTGCCAAATGGCAACCCAGAGTGTCAAAATACTATTGGGTAAATTGGCAATGGGCGAGATCACATAGACCAAAACAAAAACAGACAGTCCGGCATGGAACACACATTTCAAATAGAATAACTGTATGTGAACTTAGCATGTTTCCTAAATCTCTGCTAACATATTATGGTAATTTTGTGGTTTAGTACAGTCAAAAAAATTACATACCAGCAATTCCATGGGCATGTCTAAAATAAATAGGCTATACAATTTCCTAGTAATGCCAAAGCTTTGAAATATAGATATTTTTTAAATATTTTAGAAATATTATTTTATTGAAGTTTGAGAACCACTGCTTTAGACATTTAATAAACCACATGTGGAAAGGAGACATATCAGGACTTTATTGCTGTTTTACACAACAGTTAGTTCCAGTGTCGGGACAGTCACATTCTGGACGTAAAAATGTTCATTTTCTCAGTAGAGGAATTTATTTTCAACAGCACCTTATAAACCATTAAAGACAAACCTGCTGAGAGCTACAAGGTTCTTAAGCTATATACTTTTGTTGAAGCCATCAGCTTGCATTATTATTATTTTTTTTTAATTATGTTTTTACCATCTGAATTCTTGGTGAAAAACTACATTACCATGATTCTGCAGAAAAATCTCTTCCAATCAGAGAATTGTGATGAACAAATCCTGTCAGAGCTGCGAATGACGTAATCAGTCTCCCTATGCTCTCAAACTATTTCTCTCTCTCTCTCTCTCTCTCTCTCTCTCTATATATATATATATATATATATATACAGAAGTTTCGTCTGCTCAAATTGTAATAATATTTCACAATATTACTGTTTTTACTGTATTTTTAATTAAATAAATGTAGCCTTGGTGAGCAGACGAAACTTCTTTTAAAAACATTAAAAATCTTAGTGGTTCCAAACTTTTGGACTGTACTGTGTATGTATATATATATATCATATATATATACATCATATATATATATATCATATATATATATATATTCAACATCTTTAAATCAATAGTTTTATATTTCTCCATTCAGTTAAGTCATTCACAATGCCAAAAGCTGGAACTTTTCACTGTTTGTATCATTCCACTTGTCTGTGTTTGTGCACTGCTGACAGACTGCCAGTCTGTGTAGTTGGGATTTTTTCAGTGAGTCATTCTTAAATTGTTACATCAGTAGATGTGTTTATGAATGAGTCATTGAATCATTCATTCAACCAACTCTTTAAAAAATACTGATTCATTCAGGAATGAAACAATAAACTTTGAATTAGTCATTGAATCATTCACTTGATTTGTACAAAAACACTGACCTGGTGTCAAGGTTCTGCTGCAGCTTCATTTGGAGCTGTTTTGTTGGCGGAGCAAAAACAGATGAAGCTCTGTAACTAGCAATAGTGTGTCTGTTGTATAAAAAGCAGTATAACACAATCATGCCGCCTTCTTGTTACTCCAGTAACTTCTTGTATCTGCAATGACCTAAGGCGTCATTGCTAATTCTAACTAGACACTTTTGAATTAGTAACGGAGGCTCTGAATCATCTGTTGAACTAGCAATGGCAAGTAAGTACAACTCACAAGAGAGTCTTTGTTACGCTCCTTTGTTTTTCCTTGCTTAAACTTGCAGGAGTGTGTTATGGCCATATATCAGCTGTGCTTTTGCTCATGTGATATTGCATTTATAAGACTTATCTTAGGAGTAGCTTCAAACCCATCGTCTTGCCTTGTTATTTTACATGTGGTTGCAGCCCAAAATAGGTCAGGTCAGTTCTGCCAAATACATGTGAGGCAAGGCAAGGCAAGTTTATTTATATAGCACATTTCATACACAATGGTAATACAAAGTGCTTTAGATAAAAAGGAATTAAAATAATCATAAATGCAACTAATGTAATCCAATGCATTAAACCAAGTAATCATACATAACTAGGACAGCAAAGTAAATAGACTTATCATCTTTTAAAAGGGAGTAGAAAACATTTCCCATATCATTTGTTATTGACGTCAAAGGTTTTGTGTCCAATCAAACTCTATGGTGATCAGATACTCTTGGCAGAAGCTATAAATATTTGCTCCAGTGTTTATCCATGTGTTAGGCTGGTAAATCACACTTATGCTGTGTTTTTACATTTATAGAATCGTAAATGTAAACACCAGCTTTACAATAAGTTAAGTTTTTAATACTATGATTGTACTTGATACTATGATTGATACTATGTAGAATTGAACAAGATGCCTTTTAAAAAGGACCCATTTTTCGTTTGTTTTTACATTTTCAACTTCTTTAGTGTGTAATGTTGCTGTTTGAGCATGAAAAAGGTTTTGAAAATTACAAAGCACAAAGTTCACTCCAAAAAGAGTTATTCTCTTTATCAGTAAGCACTGTTTCTGAACTCCCCGAAATGCCTTGATTGTAGTCTTGAGTTTTCTTCTGGGAAAGTACTTGTCACAATATACCTCATAATTCTTGCCCAAGGCATATGCAGAATAAAAAGTGGGCCTGGATGAGTTGCATTAGTAGGGTGTTGAAACCCGCGGTTATGGTAAGGAGCGTGACATTTCTGAGACATTTCTCAAAGGGGTTGACCAATCACAATACACTGACCCAGCCAACCAATCAGAGCCCACTGCGCTTTTTTGGAAGGAGGGGCTTCATAGAAACAGGAACTAAACAGAGCATTACTGACAGACTGGGAAAAGAGGTGCTGCAATAATGTAAAATGTGAATGTGAAAAATGAACTTTTGAAAAATGAATTTTTTTGAACAATCAAGCATGAAAACCTATTCTAGTAGACCCCAAAAACTAAATCAAGACTTTGTAAAAGGGCATAATACGGTCATCTTTAATTATGAATGCATGCAAAATGTATGGAGGGAAAATGTACTATAGGCAAAAGAAATATTTCCATGCCTTAGTTGGTTAAAAAAATAATGCTTGGAAAAAGTTCAATATTTCAGCTGGACAGGGATCTCTAAGGCAGGGGACAGAGCCATCTGGTGTGGCTCAGGAACACAAAGTCATACAGTGATCCAGTCAGACTTCTGATCTCAGTGCCAAAGAGACATTGTTGTGGCACTGTTTGAAAACTGTGATTCACTATCATCATCTGACCAACATAAACAAGCTTGAAGAAAACTGCTACAAGGATAGGCAGATATTATTAACAAACTACTATATATGCAACAATGGCAGGTAACCCAATATTCTTTTTGTTCTATTTCTATTTTAAAATTAAACCCAAATAAGATAATTGAGCAGTGATAATGTAAGACGATAAAACATAAAAACAAGAAATGTTTTGTCCCAACTGCTGTCCCAAGCCCTTTCAGTCCTCTTGTGATTCTATGTTTTGGTGAAGTAAAGCCATTTTTAAATGTCAGGTAGTAGTCCACTGTGGAGCCAGCAGGGATAGCCACCCTGTCATACACCTGGCGCAATGCAGTGCCAGGTGCGACTCAAGTGTTTTTTGCTAGTTTCAGCCCGACACAGTTATCATTTTCACGTCCTGTGCCACGTTGTTTAAATAGCAGGGAGGGTCTAGCTAGCCTCCGTTTTGTTTGACAACACTTCGAACGTCAACAGGAAGTTACTCCACCCAGGATCGCTTAGAGCACCTTTAATGGAAAAATGTAAATGACCACATGTGCACATCAGGTGCAAAATGAAATGGGATCATGTTTTCCTTCATATCTGCAATGAAGTTAGCTAAATTAAACTAGCTAATGTAACTAGTGAGCTTTACCTTGCTAGATTGCTTAAAGTTGTTTAAGGTTAACTAGCTTGCTAAGATCAGGAAAAGTTTAACTAACTAGCTGAAACTAGTAAAATGTTAAGGGGCTAAATGAACTAGCTAGTTAAAATAAGCTATCCTGATTGCACACACAGCTACATTACCACCATCTCGTTGGGCTCCTCCAGTATGGACGTTCGCTGGAGAGGTATGTGGAGGAGTTTGTTGAGTTGGCTTTTTTGACGAATTGGTCAGACGCTCGTTTAAACGCCCTGTTTCTGGACGGACTGGACGAGAGCACAATCCGTTTTGATGAACCTGACTGTTATGTTTCCTTAAACGATACTATTAATCTGATTTTGTATTTAAATGGTTCTGAGTTCATTGTCAAAGAGGTTCCAGATTTCCCGTGCTTATCTCGTCCAGTCCCCCCAGAAACACGGGCGGCCTGGCCAGTTCGTCAGTCTCCATCTTCCTCCACATGCCCCTCCAGTGAACTGTTCCCTTGTGTCCTGCTGGACCCACAAACCTCCACTGAGTCCAGAGGGCAAAAGAAGAGGAAGAAGGGCAAGCATTCTCCAGTCTCCTTCGAGCCCGATTCTCCAGTCTTCTTCGAGCCCACTCCAGTGCCAGTGGGGATTTTAATTGTGTATGAGGGGATGGATTGGACCCCTCTTCAAGCCACCGAGCCCTCTGCTCCAGCCGGTTTTTACGGACATTGACCCGCAATGGCCGCCCACGGACACTGACTTGCAGTGGCCACCCACGGACACTGACCCGCAATGGCCGCTCACGGACACTGACCCACAGTGGTCACCCACGTCTCCAGACCCGCCATGGCCGCCCAAGGCTCCTGACCCTCCGTGGCCTTCCAAGGCTCCTGACCCGCCGTGGCCTGCCAAGGCTCCTGACCCGCCGTGGCCTGCCAAGGCCCCTGACCCGCCGTGGCCGCCCTCAGCCTCTGACCCGCCATGGCTCATGGATCCGCCCTGGAGACCTCCATGGCGCCCACCCCCCCTCCCGGTTGTTCTATCTACGGCGCGAGGTCGCGCCTACCGGGAGGGGGAGGTAATGTCACAGTCCCCTTGTCTCCCGGACTCCATTTCCCATGATCCTCCTGTCTCCACACCTGCACTCACTTCCCTCGTCTTCTCCCCATCATCACGGATCACCTGCACCAGGGCTTCCTCATCAGCACTGCCTTTATAATGGACTCACTCCCTTCACTCCCTGTCCGTTCTCTGTTATGTTAATGTTATGTCCCTGGTGTTATAGTGTGCTATATTGTATTATACTCTTGATTTATCATTAAAGCCTAGTGTTTGTGGATCTCCGTACTCGCCTCATCTCTCCAGCACACGCATCTGTAATTAAATCAATCCATATTAAACTTTTTGAACAACTGAGCCCTGAAGATATAATATATAAAGTATATGCTCATGTACAAATCAGTTCTAAAATGGTGCTTGGCAGGTAGTTCATTTACTTTTCCTCCGTTATGAAATAACGTAACATGTTACCCAATTTGTGATTTTCAATGTTGTCAGATTACAGTTACTGACTTAATTTAAAGCAGATTACTTTTACACATTTTTTAAAATGTGGAATACATTTAAAAAATAGATGGGTCTGCTTACATTTGTGCAACAGTAAAGAGCCTAAAATAGAATAAATAATCAGCAAAGCTTTCTTCACACAGTTCTGTTGATTATAATGGGTGTCATTATCTTATTTCTGTGAGCAATCCAGTGCTGTTGCATCGAGCTGCTCACTTAGATATGGTTCAGACTGTGCCAAACATTAAAGAACTTTGCACCAATGTAAGATTTACAAGCAATGTATCGAAACATGACAGGTGCCTTAGAAGTTTATTCAAGTGTGCTATTAGTATACTTATTTTAAACTAAAAATAAGAAAATATACTTTGTCTACTTTTTATGTACTTCTCAGAAATATGCTTAAAATTGCACAAGTATCCTTGACTTATACATGTACTCAATCTTTTGATCGAGATATACTTTATAGTATAATTAAGTAATCTAAGTATACTTGGCTTGATTGAATAGCCAACTTTTTCACATAGTTTTACATACTGTCTTATAAACTTACATTGTTTGAAAATATAAACAAAACAGATATGTTCCTAATTTTGAGTATCTGAATTTTTGTGTAGGCTAGTCCATTGGTAGTGTACCTAGGAATTTACATCAAATCTACTTTACACTTTCCCTGCCATTCACTGAATTTTCCGGCTATCCATGTTTTGGCTGTTAGGGGCGCTATTACAAATCTTCTAGTACAGAATCTTCAGATCAAAACACAGGTAAAGAAGAAGCAGAAACAATTGATAGAAGATTGCTTACGCAAATGTAAAACAAAGCGATCATCAAGTATGAAACAGAATATAAATCAAGACTGCCTAACGTTACTGAATGAAATGTCCAACCCATGAAGAGGAGACGACTGTGGAGCTTTGGGGTGTTGACTTGAACCATCATCGTTCTGAATCTGATCTGTACGTCTTTGACAAAAAAATAAAAAAAGATTTTCTCAGCTTTTTGTTTAAAATGTTGCTTTTGTTTATTATGAAACTTACCCACATCCAAGTGTTGATAAAAAAAAAAGAATGCATGAAGCTAGAATAAAATGTTTTTTAAAGAGTTAAAGTTTAAAGTATATTTCAAGTATAAAAAATAATACTTAAATAAGAACATAGTAGTATACTAAAAGTACATAATTTATAAATAGTAAACTATAAGTATGTTATGTTAACTACATAAAACTTACAAGTATACTTGCCATATAAAACTACTAAACTAGAAGTTTACTGAGAGTACATTTCAAAGTGTACTTTCTTAAACTAAAAAAAATTACTACAAGTACTAAATACTACAAGTATTAAAATAGTAAACTGCTAGTGTAGTACAGATGCAGTACAAATGAGAAATTTAGTTGTGAACTAGTTGTGCACTTAAAGTTTACTACTGTTACACTTATACTACACTTAAAAATATACTTTCATATACTAAAAACTGGGCCAAATGAGTCCTACGCAGCATTGAAATAGTACATTTACAAGTTTACTACTAGTACATTGATATTAGTATACTTACTTCATAAAGTATACTTAACATACCTGAACATTACTTAAGTATACTTCCTAAAATGAACTTGAACTTCTTTTTTGTGAGGGGTGCCATCACATGCAAACAAACAAGAATAAGTTTGGTGTCAGTCAGTGTACAAATACTGAAAACCCAAAATCTGGGTGTTTTTCTTTACTATTTTCCATTTAGATTCCATTAATAGAGTGCCTCAGGGATGACGCATTTTTATAGGCAAAACCCGGAAGCGAGTTAGCATTTTAGGACTTCCGGTTCCAACGCCGTAAAGTCTATGGGTTTTTTGAATGGGTTTTTGCTAAATCACCTGAAATAAGGTCTGTGGTTAACAAAGCCTCTAAATACTTTCACGTTTTGATCTATGACATAAAACACACCGGTTATAACCCACTTGTGATTTTTTAAACTTTTACTGTGTCTTAAAATCGGCGGTTGCTAACAAATTGCTAAAAGGGACTACTTCCTTTGGTGGGGACTTTAGACGTCATCATGATAAACAGGACATTTGGACAGCATTTCACATGAAAAAGTGGATAAGTATTAATAACAGCGCAGATCATAATCAGCGAGCATGTTTTTAAATAAAGTTGTTTTTTAAATACAGTTTGAGGACGCACAGTGGTGGTGACGTTGATCCGCGACCATGGTGTGCTGTAGTCCGTTTATAGCCTACTGTTAGCTTTTTATATCTGATGACTTTATTTAGGCTTCAAAATCTATAAATGTTGTGTTAACTTGTAAAGATTATCTTGATAGACAAAACGTGTAAGTGTCATAACCCTTTGTTAAACACAGAGCTTATTTTCTGCGATTTTCCAAAAGTCTATGGGAAAAATGCATAGGCTTTCAATCGAGGGAACCCGTGTGCCGCTAACTTCCCGGTTGGCCTACAAAAACGCGTCATCCCTGAGGTACTCTATAACAAACTGTCTGTCCATTCCATACCATTTTAGATGAACAATCATTATACTCAACGAAAGGATGCCTTTAACTGTTACCGATACGTTAATCATCATTAATATATACATTTTGCACTTCTTGGATCCTGATGTTTACAAAAGTTTGATGTTTTTGTTTTGAGTTTGTTGTTTTTTTATTTGAGTAAACATGAGCAAACCTACAATGTGAAAACTCAATCAATATGAAATATAGTATATTTTAGAACTTTTCTTGTGATATAGTATGACCTAATTTGATGTTTATTTGGTTTTTATTGTCTTCAGTTTCATGTTACTTAACACAAAAAACTTATATCAAAACTGATCAAAAAAGTGACTTTTAATTTGTAAATTGACCCAGTGGAGGGTTTGATGAAGAATTATGCTAATGTTTTTTTTTTTCTTCTGGCTACAGTTCACAGCAGAAGTCCATTTGTATGCTGGTGGAGAGTCCCAGGAGACAGAAGAAACTTCTGAGCTGCAGCTGTCAGCAGAGAACATGAGGAAGAGCCGGAGTGTCTTGGCAGTGACACCTATAGATGTGAGACATTTTACTTTTGTGCTTAAACATGAATAGATTATAATGCTATGCTGAGATTTTTCTTTCTTTTTTACCCTAACACCCATTATTTTAGAAGTTTAGATGCGATTTAGACATTTAACAAAATCACATGTTGGTTTTTGCCCTTGAGATATTTGCCCTTGTACAACTTTGTTACATGATGAGATATAGCCAGGATTTCTGTGCAATAACATGGTGTGCTCTTCGATTTCTTGAGAAAGAACTAAAACAATCAAAAAGCTCTAGGCAAGCCTGGCCACAAGAACATAAACAACCAATTAACCACACAAACCCACACACTCATACGCATATTATTAATGGCTATTTATGAGGGACATGGGAATAAATGGCAGGTACCATAAAACCTTAATGGAATAAGAAGGACAGAACAGAGATGAAAAAGGGCAGTCATTCATTTATCTTATTCATGTTTTTAATTACCTGAACTCTGCTGGTTGTAACCAAATTAGGCTTAACGTTTTAACAGTCTTTGAATTGTAGTTTCCATAAAGTATATTACTGAAACTCTGTTTGAAGGAGAAGTGTTTCTTCCCCAAAATAATTATTCTCCAATTAGGGTTAGTTTAAGTCATTGTAGAGACAAATAACAAGCATTTGCTACCTATTTTAATTCCAAAATGTTGGCTTAACTTTTTTCTTTTGTCCTTTAGAAATTGATTTGATTATGAAAAGTGCTCTGCAGCTACAGGAAAGGTTCTGACAAGGTTCTCTCAAAGTTATGAACTCACATTATTCCAGTAACGTTAACAGAACATTTGCTCATCTAGTTTTTAATAATGCTCTTAAAACATTAGCACAAAAACATTATTTATACATCGTTCATTAAACTTTTTTTTTTTATTTTTTTTTTTTATTCTGAAACATTTTAGTTGGATGTTCGTCTAACATTTTTTAAATGTTACAACTTGTTTCAGAATGTTCAGAGAACATTCATAAGTAATGTTCCTAATGTTTGCAAAATGGTAAAATGGAATTTTCCCTTAAAGGATTAGTTCACTTTCAAATTAAAATTTCCTGATAATTTACTCACCCCCATGTCATCCAAGATGTTCATGTCTTTCTTTCTTCTTCAAAAAGAAATGAAGGTTTTTGATGAAAACATTCCTGTATTTTTCTCCATATAGTGGACTTCAATGGAGCCCAAACGGTTGAAGGTCAAAATTACAGTTTCAGTGCAGCTTCAAAGCGTTCTACACGATCCCAGACGAGGAATAAGGGTCTTATTTAGAGAAGCCATCGCTCATTTTCTAAAAAATAAAAAAATATTATATACGTTTTAACCATAAATGCTCATCTTGAACTAGCTCTCTTCTTCTTCTTCTCTATTAGAATTCCAGCAGTGTAGACACTGCTAAATGTATTACTGCCCTCCACAGGTCAAAGTTTGAACTAATTGTTATATACTTGCACTAGCATATTGTATATGACAATTTAGTTCAAACTTTGACCTGTGGAGGGCAGTTATACACTTAGCAGTGTCTACACTTCTGGAATTCAAATAGAGAAGAAGAAGAGACATTCAAAAGAACCAAAGACAATAGTGTCATTATTCAGCTCATTTTAGTTCAGTGTTGATTCAGTTCAGTTCAGTGCAAAGTTAATCAGTTAAGAAATTATTAACATTAAAATGATACCACTTAATGAAATATATGTTATGAATTTATTTTTTATTGTAAACATAATGGGATATTTTTACAGTGTACAATAAACAGTGATGTAAATATTCTTTCACCGTATTATTTGTTAACAGCCACAGTGAACATTTTCGCAGCTGGACAAACAGACCACATGTCCACCGTGAGCTGTATTTGTCCAATCAATGTTATTGACATTGTAAATATGCAAAAATAGATGTACAGTGTGAAACAATTTTAAGCGTGAAAAGCCAGTGTGATACTCTGGTTACTAGATATAGCTCAGATTCCCTTTTTTGATTTAAATGCACTACTAATAATAATATCTAGAGCTAACAAAAACATATTTTTGTTAGCTGGGTCTATGACAGTTGTTTTCTTTGGAAAAATGTGCACCAATAAATTGTTCACAATAGGACCAGATACATTTTTCAAGTAAATTTGCTACGTTTTGATTTCATGTTGGCTTTATTATGCAGAGGCAACTGTATTGATTTCTCAGAATGTTAAAACTGTCACTCAGTGATGCTTTCAAGGCATCACTCTGTTTAGTTAAATAACTCAGAACTTTTGGCTCAACCGATGGCATGTTTTTGAAACGGAACAATCGGTTTGTCTGAAAAATTATTGATGGCGGAAGCAGCACTGAAAGTGTTTGGGTAAACGGTCGTTATTTCTCCATCTGGTGTCGCATTAGTCACACAGAAATTAAATATATGACCTTTAAAGAAAGGAGTACTCGGTATCTTATTTATTTATATATTGCTAGCCGATATGACAGTCTTTTTTTTTTTTTTTTTTTGTCTTTGAAAAGTAAAAAAGCTGTTACATTGTACATTTAAGTTGGCTCTCAGTAAAGCCTTTCATAGATGGAGAATTCATAAAACATCCACAAAGTTCTGGATTAGGTTCCTGTACACAGAGGAACAGTATTCACACGCATGTGCAAACAGACAATTCACTTCAATAGTTGGCATGTGCACAATGAAGTGAAGTAATGATGCTGATGTTGATTGTCTGAAAAGGCCGTTCTCACCTTTCTTCGCTATCGCTCAGTGAAAGCTTGACACTCATCTCTCCTGCCTATGATTAACATCCACATCTGCACAGTCTATGGCAGCAACCCTATAACCCTGTTTATTCTCTAGAACAAGTGCATCTGATTACTTACTGAGACTTTCTCAGCCAAGAGTGGAGGCTGAGTTTGAGTTTTTCTCAGATGTCGGTGTAAAAAGACTGCAAATATTTTTGTAAACGTGCACGCTGTTCATACTGCGTTTATAGAACCTTATACAATCTTTCCAGGGCAGTGATGTAACAAACTAGGTTTGTTCTAAAAGGATGTGAGTGGTATTTGTCTCTGAAAAAGTTGGGCATTATGGATGATTCTGAAGTGTTTCTGAAGCATTTTATCACACTGATATAGGGTGGTTGCTTATTGGCCCAAGTCAGAAAGGTGCCAAAAGTATACACTGAGAAACTTTGTGGTGCTAGAATGTTAAAGACAGTTTAGCAACAGACAATGAATCATACATTGTAAAATATGGTAGTATGTACATTCAGGTGTTTGTTACATTTTCTGTTATTTAGTAGGGATATGCACAAATAGTCGAATATTCGATTATTCGACCTGTAATTAATATTCGAAAAATAAAAATACTATTCAAATTTTACTATGTTGCTTTCCTGGCCGTAAATGCAGTGAATCCATGATAAATCCTAAGCACAAAAACTCGCAGTTATAACTAAATGCACGGGTGGCGCTGTGGAGCGTGTTTAACAAGTTTATTTCATTTGATCGTCTGCCTCGCAAAGTTTGGAATTACTTGGATGAAAATGTCTTACAAAATGGAATTACTTTTGATCTAATTAATTAATGAAACTGAGTTATCATAATATCACCACCATATTGAGAAAGCACATGAAATCAAAACACCAGAGAGGAAAGACAGCTGTCCATCACTGCATTCACGACAGGTAAGAGCAGCTGTAAGTTATCACCGAGTGAGCCAAGATGATAACTTATCTGATAGCAAAATGATTTTGAGACATATGTTTCCTTTAAGTTTCGTCGAGGGAGATATATTTACGAACAGAAAACAAAGAAAACAAACTTTATGTTAGAAACCGTTATATTATCGTTATCTTTGTGTTTCTGTAACATCTGTCAGCGCGGCTCGTTTTCTCACCCGAGCATGTGGATAGTATTGTTTTTCTCAACATGAACATGTGAAACAATATAAACACGATAACCATATACTGACTCGAGTGTATTATGTACGTTACGTTCTGTAAGACATCTGGCGCTGTCTGCTTTATAAGCGTTTTTCCCGTTCGCGCTGCTTGAGCTTAAATGCTTTTGTTCTTAATATTTTCTGTTTACACATATTATTTAATGCTTTGAACTAAAAGAAAACCTTAAGATATAATGTAAGCTTGTTGTGTATATTGCCTAATCGTAAGCTTGTTCAGAAATGGTTACAAAATCTTGATGAATATAAAACAATAACGTCCTTCTCGTTTTACCTCATTTAAATAAACGAATATTCGAATATTCGTTTTTTACTAGCTCAAATATTCGAATACAATATTTTGTAAAAATGGCCATCCCTATTATTTAGTTAATTTTTATTGAATTATTTTAGTATTTTGTGTGTTTGACCCTGTGCACCATATTTTATGAACAGGCCACTTACAATGAACTCTGATTAATCATGTGGCTTTCTATTGTACTGCCTGTATTATTATGGTGGTTATCAGTACATTTTGAAGAAAAAAATCACATTTGGGAAGTTCAAGCAGAGTATATTAAAGGTGCAATGTGTAAATTCTAGGAGGATCTATTGACAGAAATGCAATATAATATACATAAATATGTTTTCAGTGGTGTATAAAGACCTTACGTAATGAACCGTTATGTTTTTATTACCTTAGAATGAGCCATTTCTATCTTCATACAACGCAGTTCCTCTTACATGTTAAGTCACCATTTTGTGCTGGCATGTTTCTACAGTAGCCCTAAATGGACAAACTGCTCAACAGAACGCGTTTGATTGACTAGCTAGTCTCTTCTGTCTCAGATGATGAGATATTTGTCCTGTGTTGGCCACCGTAGCTTCTCTATACTGCAATTCGCAACCTCACCGCTAGATGCTGCTAAAATTTACACACTACTCCTTTAAGTCAAGTCACATTTATTAATATGCGCTTATACAATATAAATTGTTTCAAAGCATCTTAACATTAATAAACAGGAAAATAGCAATGTCAATATTGCAAAATTCATCAGTTATGAAACAAATTCAATTTCAACTATAAAGCAGCTCTACCAAAGACAATAGTGTCATTATTCAGCTCATTTTAGTTCAGTGTTGATTCAGTTCAGTTCAATAACAATGCAAAGTTAATCAGTTATAAAATTATTAACATTAAAATTATATCACTAAATGAAAAATAAGTTACGGATTGTAAAATATACAGGTACCATCCCGTAATATCTGAAACATTGTCACCATATTTTTACAGTAAGTTTTTTTTACTTCAAATTTAATGGGATATTTTTACAGTGTACAATAAACAGTGATGTAAATATTCTTTCACCATATTATTTGTTAACAGCCACAGTGAACATTTTCGCAGCTGGACAAGTGCCCTGAGCTGTATTTGTCCAATCAATCTTATTGACATTGTAAATATGTAAAATAGATGTACCATGTGAAACAATTTTAAGTGCAAAATGCCAGTGTGATACTCTGGTTACTAGATATAGCTCAGGTTCCCTTTTTAGATTTAAGTGCACTAATAATAATATCTAGAGCTACTTATGAAATTTGTATTTCAAAGAACACACAGTCAATTGTCAGTTTCTCACATTAAAACATTAGTAGTCTGGTTTTACAGTACTGTGAATATGAGGGTGTGCGCTGTGACTCTCACATGACCATGGGAAGGCAGGGGGAACACAGAGGACATGCTGTCCATCTGTTTCTCTAAGCTACAGGAGAGAGTCTGTTCTGTCAGATGCTCATGATTTCTTATAGGAGATTCATTATTGATTTGTGAATTAACCGTTTCCCCAAACTGCAGGGCTTAAAGTATCACCATTATTCCACTCTTAATGGGCAGCCACATTTTTTCTTTAAATTCTTTTAGTGAATTTTGTGAAACTCAAAGGAAGCCAAGCACTGGTTTTCCAGTTTTATTCAAACCCAAGACCCCATTCTCCCCTCTCAAAGCACTGGCTGTGCGTGTTTACTGACAAGCCTTGTTGTTTAACCCTCAATCAAACTCATTATTAAAGGAGTCAGAGTGGTTGCCAAGGTAACCGATCCTCCCAGCAATTGGCCGGTCTCTGGACATAGTGTTTATGTATATCTCTATTTCTCTTCTTGTATGTGTTTACTTATTTATTTATTAGATCAATGCCTATGGGCAGTGTTATCCTTCTCCACCATGTTCCTTTCAATTCAGCCAATGAAAATTTCTCATTTTCTCTCTCGTCCTCAATGTTTTTCTCATTCACTCCAGAGCGTAGCAGCCTTCAGGGCTTTAATGCTGTCTGAACTGAGGAGGCATCACTTGTATTGCAGTGGCTCCACTGTTTGTAACATCTGTAAAGCATGACATGGTTATTAAATGATACCTCATACACTTCTCATGGGATTCTCCTTTCCTTTCAATTAATTTCCCCTCCATTAATTAACTGGGCTCTCTCGTTTATATGATGTCATTTTTTTTCCATGGCCTTCCAATAAAAAATAATTATTTTAAAGGTGCCGTAGAACGTCTTTTTAAAATATGTAATATAAGTCTAAGGTGTCCCCTGAATGTGTCTGTGAAGTTTCAGCTCAAAATACTGCCTATTTTGGGCATCATTAAATATGAGCCGATTTAGGCTGCGGCCCCTTTAAATGCTCACATTCCCCGCCCACGGAGCTCGCGCTTGCCTTAACCAGCATAAACAAAGTTCACACAGCTAATTTAACCCTCAAAATGGATCTTTACAAAGTGTTCATCATGCAGCATGTCTAATCGCGCAAGTATGGTATTTATTTGGATGTTTACATTTGATTCTGAATGAGTTTGAGGCTATGCTCCGTGGCTAAAGCTAACATTACACACTGTTGGAGAGATTTATAAAGAATGAAGTTGTGTTTATGAATTATACAGACTGCAAGTGTTTGAAAAAAATGAAAATAATGACAGTCTTGTCTTCGTGAATACAGTAAGAAACGATGGTAACTTTAACCACATTTAACAGTACATTAGCAACATGCTAACTAGGGATGCACCGAATATTCGGCCACCGAAAATTTTCGGCCGAAAATGGCCCAAAAGTGCATTTTCAGTTTTCGGCCGAAAGACTTTTATCACCGAAACAATACGGCCGAAATGTTGTGATGACGCAAACAGAAACCGCGAGATCAGCTCCTCTGATGCATCTGTAGCGGACGTTATTCCTTTAATTGCAGCACTAAAGCATCTCCTAAGCAAAGTGGTTGAGACGGACCATGGAGTGAAAACAATGAAAAGTACACTCTTAGAGTCTGTCAGCACACGTTTCACTGAGATTATTTGGATCCTCTGCACTTCATCGCGACTGTACTTGATCCGCGTTATAAAGACCATTACTTTCATGCGGAAATAAAGTAGCGCGCACGAGAAATGATCCAGGCCGCGATGGATGCGGAGAACCCGCGTGGAGACAGAGCAGCGCCCTGCGCAGGAGAAGGAGATCAGAGCGCAGACTCATCTCTCTGCACCAGATGAGGGGCATGCACCCTCGTTGTCTGATATGTTCAGTGAAATCCTGCAAGAAATATTTACTAAAATGTTTAACTTGACCCCACTCATGTGTACATTAAATAATAATGTACAGGACATTATTTAATGTACACATGAGTGGGGTCAAGTTAAACATATTAGTTTGAATTTTATTTTATACTGTGCATTGTTGCAATGTGCTGAATAGATATTTGCATAATTTGTAATCGATTTATTGTTTGAAACTTTAATATTAATTTATGCAATTGCAATGCCTTGATTTTAGTAAAGTTAGTACACAGTCATAGCCATAAATGCAATGGTACTAATAATTGGCATAATTTTTTTCGGTGTTTCGGTTTTCGGCCTTGGTTTCCTCTTTTTCGGTTTCGGCCAAGAATTTTCATTTCGGTGCATCCCTAATGCTAACGAAACATTTAGAAAGACAATTTACAAATATCACTAAAAATATCATGATATCATGGATCATGTCAGTTATTATTGCTCCATCTGCCATTTTTCGCTGTTGTTCTTGCTTGCTTACCTAGTCTGATGATTCAGCTGTGCACAGATCCAGACATTAATACTGGCTGCCCTTGTGTAATGCCACGATCATGGGCTGGCATATGCAAATATTGGGGACTGTTACGTAACAGTCGGTGTTATGTTGAGATTCGCCTGTTCGTCGGAGGTCTTTTAAACAAATGAGATTTATATAAGAAGGAGGAAACAATGGAGTTTGAGACTCACTGTATGTCTTTTCCATGTACTGAACTCTTGTTATTTAACTATGCCAATATAAATTCAATTTTTAATTCTAGGGCACCTTTAATGCTTAATTTCACAGTATAACTTGTAATTTCTAGTCATAGAAATTTAGAAAAAAATTAAATGTGTGTTTATTTGTCCTGGAAAATATATATGTATAATAAAATTGTCAGTATCAATGCATTTCTAGTCATAGAAAATTAGAAAAAAAACAAAAAAAACTAAATGTGAAATATATATATATATATATATGTCCTGGAAAATATTTATACATAATAAAATTATGAGTAACAAATGATCAGTATCAGCTTTTGTACAAAAACATAGTCAATACTAGCGATAGGTACAAATGTGTTTCACCAAGGTCAGCAGCTTTGCATTGTGAGGCAACATCAGCGGGTGAACAAATGAAGCGCTGTCACATAAAAAAAAGATTAGTTGCTCTGCTGCACATTTCATTTGCTGTCATTCCTGTGCTCCGACACTGTTTAAGTACCAGTCAGTTGGGACTGTTGTTAGTTGACAGATGATAATAATAAAACTGTTCAGCAAAATTAAGAACAAATTCTACAATTTTACAAGTTTACAATTTATTATAAAGAATAATGATAAATGCATATATTAATATATATGTCACAGTTGCGGTGATAATCGAACAGGCACTAAGAAGAATACTACTAAACTGAAAGGTAACACAAGAAACAAAAACACAAGAATGAAATAACCCTGATATTACTCCCCCCTTCCCACACATCCTCGCACTGTAAATAATAGTCCAACTGTGGAGGGTGAGTGGGGATATTGGAGGTCGACGTGTAACTGATGATGAACAGGGATCTGGAGGAGCCGGTAGAGGGAGACACCAAGGCGGAGCCGACGGAGAGAGGAGCCAGGATGGAGCCTTGATGGATGTTCCAGGCATAGCCTGGGGACCGACTGATGGAGGCATTGCCAGAAGAGGAGACCCAGGCGGAACCAAGAGGATTACAATCCAGGATGACACAGCAGGACTGGGAGCCCAAAGTAGTGTTGAACAATATACAGTACCAATACTATAAACATATCACGATACCCTGCTATTAAAAACGTATGTTCCACATTTTATAAGGTCCGGTACTTTAAGAATGACAGCATTCTAACAAGAGCCGTATTTCATAATTTGCGTTGATGTGTGACAGTGGCACGTATGTGCAGAGCTCTGCTTCCACTCCCCGCAGGGAGTAAAATTTATCTACACAGTGCATGAGAAAATAAAGTGCTATTAAGAGCAATACGCCTCAGAAAAGGACTCAAAGCACTACTTATGCTGCCGGGCTCAATCCTGAAGCACACGTACAGAAAGCCGCCTTTCAGGCAGCATGCAAATTCAAATGCAATTCTCTTTCATGGATTACTGCACTTGAATGGTCAAAAATATGTCTTAAGGTGATAGCAGAAAAAATAGAAAAGAGAAAATTACACACTGCTTGACTGAATAATTTTAATATATTTATTAAGAATTTATTTATTAAGACTATGCAGAATTATTGTATTTTTTTTTTTTTTTTTTACAAATGATTATTTAATTTCTTACTTGAATGCTACTGTTAAAGTGTCCTACTGTAGCCTACCTGAAATTATAAAATAACTATACTGTGATATAAAATGACACTAAAAAAAAATTACATAACTAATATTGTGAAATAAGATTTTGATAATATCGCCCAACCCCATCCCAACCAGAATTGTGAATTCTCATTCGCTAACCTTTCAGAATTGTGAAAGGTTAGTGAATGTGTTTGATAATATGACTGGCAATGTGTTTTTTGTTTGTTTATTAAGTTTTTACACCGTGTTAGCATCATGGCTATTTACATGGCAAACACAAAGGTCAATATCATCCATAAAATTTACGTTATTATATAAAACATTTCAACTTAACATAAGGTAGAAAATCTAAAATACATTCAGGTGATACATTTTGAAATATTCCACAATGTGTTTTTTAAAATTAATTATAAAACAATGAATTTAAAGTTTATATTATTCAATTACTTTTACTGTTGTTGTAGTTTTTGTCATGGTATCGGTTCAGTATTGGTTTCGAGATATTTCAGTCAAGTATTGTATCGAAGTTATAAATTTGGTATTAGGGCAATACTAGTTCAGGGCAAAAGTGGAGGGAGTGAGGACAAAGGAGCAGGGAAGGAGGAGCCCGTTGGAGTCGAAGGGGTGGAGGGCTGAGGTGCAGCCGGAGGCCCGGAAGTCAGCGGTGGATTCAGGATGACGAGGGACCAAGGTGGAGCTGGAAGAACATGGAGCCCGAGGGCTGACAGTGAAGCTGAGGGAGAGTAGAGCCAAAGTGGAGCTGATAGGCTGTGGTGGCATCATGGGCCTGGTGGGAGTCCACCTCACAAGGCCGAGCTGGTGGTAGAGACACTGGAGGCAGAGCTAGAGGAAGCCAGCAGCAAGAGCTGAGTGGTACCAGCAAAGCAGGCAAGTCCAGGGAAGTTGATAGAGCCAGCGGTGAGAACAGGAACAATGGGGTGGGATGAATACCGGATGGGACTGGGGCATCTATTTAATTCACAGAGACAGACTGAGGAGGAAAGAGTTCGAGGGTGGGGACTTGCTCCGTGGTCCACAAATCAATAAGCCAGTGCTCCTCTTCTGGCTCTGGGGTGAACTGCTCTGTCAGCACTGACTCTGGGACAAACCTGGCAGCAAGCTTTGGGCAGGACTTAATGGCTGACTCTGGCTCCGTGGTGGGCGTGTGCATTGTCTGGTCTGTGGCAGAAGTTCTTTCTACCGTTGTTGGACACTCCGGGCTGAGATGATGAGTTATCCTGTTTGGAGTGGGCAGAGAGATGGCTGCTGGAGGTGGAACTGGTTGTCATCCTTGACGACTCCCACTGTGAAGGAGAATCCACACCCCCACAAGGTGTAATTGAAGTCAATCAGGGATGGTGACCCTCCTTCAACAGCAGAATCTGGCCCAAGATGTCATCTGTCCCACTCCAGAATATGTAATTGAGGGCCTCATCATCCCAGCACGCCTCATGGAACAGCTCAAGAAGCTCCTCCACTTACTCCTCCAGTATATGGCACTTTTGCAGTAAGGCCCTTTTGTGTCTGTGTCAGTTCTTCTGTCACAGTTGCTGTGGTAATTAAACAATTACAAAGAATAATACTTTTTCTGTTATCTTTGATAAACAAATCAAAGATGCAGGAGGTCGTTGGATAATCTCAGGAATAATAAATAAGCTAAACCACATGCCAGGACCAGGAGTAACAGAAACACAGGGCTATATATAATACAGGGGACGAATAAAGGCAACTAAACTAGACACAGGTGAAACTAATAAGTAACTTGGGCAACTAACAAGGTTTAATCAAGAACTAAACTGAAAGGAAACACAAGAAACAGAAACACAACAATGAAATGACAACTAAACTTAGTTACAGAACCCTGACAATATAGATATGTCAAATGAAAACATTGTGTGTATTCAGTTAATCCCCATTTGTTGTCGTATGAAAATATTAAAATGCATATGATCATACTAAAGCATTGCTTTAGGTTTCGCAAGATCCACCCAATTACTGCAGTTGCACAGTTCTCCATCACAGTGTTTAATACATTCCCCTGAGTTATAGCCAATCCTAAACTCCTGTTGATACTCAGAACAGAAACAGAACAGAAGCAGTAGCTGTTCTATCTCTCTCTCTCTCTCTCTCTCTCTCTCTCGTTCTCAATTTCTGGATTCTCATCAATTATCCCTCTCATGCCGTCCCAATCTACAGGCTGTGCTCGAGGAATTCCTGGTAGCACTTCTCACTTCTGGGCAATTCTAATTGAGCTATAAACATATTTTGTGGTGATATATTCAGTCTCCTGCTATAGGCTGTTAAAAGAGGATGTTGTCCAGAGGCTACACTGACAGTAATATGCAATCACGGTGAGGGAGCCAGACATTAAACACGCTGTATCTATAAAGAACTGTCAGGAGATAGAGTCAACATGCCGGAGTACTAGAAACAGAACAGGGCTCTATATCAGTCATGTAGCATAATTGAGAGGCTCACTCCCTAGAGCACCGTAAATCACCCAAAGCTAGTTCAGTAACATCAACCTAAACAAATCAAGATAGGAACAAAATTTATGTGCCATGCTGACAAAGTCAAATACAAATTCACATAATGATGTGTTTTATAAAACTTGCGTGACTGTAAAAATAAGTATAGTGAAAAAAATGGTGCTGAAACAATTTTTGCTCAGAAATGGCTGGTGAATTTCACAAATAGTTACAAAAACATGGCAGGTACCGCATTGAATTAAAGTGAAATTTTGAAGTAGAAAGATAATCTTTGTTTTATTTACATACAATTTAACTATTTCTAGCTTTGGCATGGAACAAATTTGAATAAAAAATGTGAAAATATAATTTACATATATGTGTAGTCATTATTTTATCTCAGGGGCCGTTTACATGACACCATTTTCAACTAAAAACGGAAAATGCGTTTTGGCCGTTCATTTACACAACAGCGTTTTGGGGGCCTGAAAAAGCAAACTTTTGAAAATGGGTTTCAATCTGCAAGTTTTTGAAAACGATACCGTTATTGTCTCTGTGAATTTTTGAAAACAGTGACATCATGCGCATGATTATTACGTGTTCAGTCTATAGTGTTTCTTTTCTACTGGCCTGGAATACATAAAACAGTGCTTTAATCGTTTTCATTTCATGTTTTTAATGGTGACCGGCTCCTGCGTCAACATCACACGAATGTGTTGTGCTGCTCACGTGAACAGCTTCGGCCAATAGTGAGTCGCCGTTCTGATGTAGAACCTGGAAGTGCTGAACGTAAACAACAGGAGGATGTTTTTGAGAATTTGTGTTTTGTTTTTGTGCACAAAAAGTATTCTCGTCACTTCATAAAATTAAGGTTGAACCACTGCAGTCACATGGACTACTTTAATAATATCTTCAGTACCTTTCTGGACCTTGAAAGTGGTGGTTAAATTGCTGTCTATATTAATTTGTGTTCTGAAGATGAACGAAGGTCTTATGGAACGACATGAGGGTGAGTAATTAATGACAGAATTTTCATTTTTGGGTGAACTAACCCTTTAACAAGAGAAAAAAATGTAAGATGGGACTTAATTTTCTCCATAAGGAATTGATTAGATTGAATGTAACAGGTGGTTTGAGGGGAAGAGCTGAAGAAAAACAAGAGTAGTTGATGATGTCAACAAGAAAAGATTTTCAGAGGCATAAATACACTACATGATTTTGTAAATAGTCCATATAGTCCTGCAAATATTCATTCAGTTGTTCATCGATTATATGGATGATTATACTGTGTGTATGTTTCTTAAAGAGTGCATACATTTCTGCTCTATTCTCATTATGTTAGGACAGCAAGGACCTCTTAGGATGTACATCTTCAGGCGCTACACTGGGTGTGGATCTCTGGCGAGGCCCCCGACGGCACTCAGGAACCCTTGTGTTGCCGCCGTTGTCATGGAGACAGACAGAGAGGGCCCGCAGTCCTCAAGATCACGTTTCCAGACCCACGTCACTGGGCTTCATTACTCCACCACGTATAGATATCACACCAGTTCCCCCTGATAGGTAAGCTTAATTTTTAATGCAGCAGCAAATACAACACCAGAAAATTGTGTCTGCACATAATTATTTCATGATGACACACAGTTCAACTTTTAAGCGCTTTTTATGTTATTTTGCATTTTATTGTACTTTGTGATTTAAATACTAACAAATTAAATAGCAACAAAACTGCTTACCATCACAGGTATAAATTTCATGTGAAAATAGATTCAAACAGAAAAGTCATTTTAAATTGGAATAATGTTTCATAATGTTCCTGTTTTTACTGTATTTTGCAGCATTGGTGAGCATAAAGATCTTCTTTTAAAAACATTTAAAAATGTTAATTATTGACTGGTGTATGTCTGTGTTTATATATGAAGACTTCAGATGCAAAAGCCTCTAAGTGTCATCTGAAATTTTCTTCTAAAATGAGCATTTTTATCAAGCTTGTATGTTTATGTTCAGTTATTTCACTTTAAAGGGATAGTTCACCCAAAAATGAAAATTTGATGTTTATCTCCTTACCCCCAGCGCATCCAAGATGTAGGTGACTTTGTTTCTTCAGTAGAACACAAATGATGATTTTTAACTCCAACCGTTGCCGTCTGTCAGTCAAATAATGCGAGTGGATGGGAACTTCTACTATAAAAGTAAATAAAACATGCACAGACAAGTCCAAATTAAACCCTGCGGCTCGTGACGACACATTGATGTCCTAAGACACGAAACGATCGGTTTGTGCAAGAAACCGAACAGTATTTATATCATTTTTTACCTCTAAACACCACTATGTCCAACTGCGTTCAGCATTCGCTTAGTGAGGTCTGATCGCGCTCTGACAACAACAGTGATGTCTCGCGCATATACTTCAACGAGTGCTAGACATCAATTTGGACTTGTCTGTGCATGTTTTATTTACTCTTATAGTAGAAGTTCCCATCCACTAGCATTATTTGACTGACAGACAGCAACGGTTGGAGTTAAAAATCATCATTTGTGTTCTACTGAAGAAACAAAGTCACCTACATCTTGGATGCGCTGGAGATAAACATCAAATTTTCATTTTTTGGTGAACTATCCCTTTAATGGCAATGAAAAGGACCTATTAATTGCCATTAAAGTGAAATTACTGAACCTAAACATACAATCTTGATAAAAATGCACATTTTAGAAGAAAATTTCAGATGACACTTAGAGGCTTTTGCATCTGAAGTCTTCATATGTATATAGTGTATGACTTCAGATGCAAAACCCTCTTAGTCCGTCTGACATTTTTTCTTTTAAATGAACATTTATCAGGCTCCTGTATTTAGGGTTCAATTTCACTTTAATAGCAATGAAAATGTTATTAGTCAGTTATTGAAATGCCTTATTTAAAAAAAAAATCACTGATAAGAGTAAAATTAAAAACAAAAATGCTCATTAGAAAAATGTCTGGCAGATTTGAGGTTTTTGCGTCTGAAGTCTTTATATGTTGTCAATTAGCCCTTAAGTAATCCTGTAAAATAATCTTGTTAAGTCCAGTTCACTTAGACCCCATTTACACCTGGTTTTATCATCTGTATTGGGTGATATGATCAAAAACTGTCAGATGTGACACATACTGTGTAAACCTGGTATCGACATCAACAAATGTCTCACTTAACTTCGCCTCTCCAGCCGCACCTGTCTGTCTGTATCAAGTTCATACTCCATCTAAACTGGGCCAAGTAGGCTGCCATGTAGAAGTTCCAAGAATGTTCCAGAAAGACGACTCTTGGGAGGGGAGGGCGTGCTGGGCAGAGGCCTGACAAGTAGGCTAGAGGGGAGGATAAAGGGAAAAGGGTTGGATTGAAGCAGATAGTGACAGAGACTGAATGTAAACAGAGTCAGGCCTACACAGCACCTCACCACACACTGCTACTGCCAAACCGCTGGATTTAAGGCTTAGCGCTTCCACAAATCTCTGTGTATGACACTTCCTCATGGATTTAAAACAAGATGCTGACATTGGCCCTGTCAGTCAGAGGATAGAGATGAGTTTGGACACAGGCTGTCAGTCTGATGTGAAAGAGCACACAGCTGGTGCAAGAAACTCACCCCAGAACTCCCCAGGCATGTTCAGAAAGCTGGTGGTGAATAAAACTGTCCGCCAACGCAGACGCTTCACAGTGGCTGTGTCTCATACCTGGTAAGACTCAGTGTTTGCAGCTTTGTTGTGCTGTATCCTTTCCTTAAATGAGTCTTACAATCAGCTTTTATTGAAATCAAAATCACTTCTTGAATATATTTGCCACCAGGATGGATGATTATAATACTGTGTAATCTAGGGAAATTTATATCGTATTTAAGTGCTATTTGTGTTTGAAGATATTTATATTTTATTCATAATGTAAACATCACTATTACTATTATTGCTCATACTTAAAGTTTATGTATTACACTTGGGTGCGTAACTCCCACAGTGTTTGTCCCTTAGACATACCTCAGTTTGTGTGGTTTATTGATATGCTTCTATTACTTTTCTATGGAATTGGATTTTCACACAGTGGGTGATAAAATGGTTAAAAAAAAAATCTATCGACCGTCACTAAGGGAGGTATCCAAGCCAGTTCTAAGGATCGAATTAGTGAAACAGTGACTGCATGCTTTTCCTGCAGCTGCATTTTCAGAAGTATTTTTCCCTTAACTCTGTAGTCATTGTTTAGAAAGATCTAAGCAATAAACCAAACCAACAATCTACGAGAGGAATCACATCATTAGCTTTGATCTGAAGCAAAAAAAAGTATATGAAAATAGTATATGAAAACACTCATCTCATGAAGCATTGCAAATAATCAAAAATGGTTTAATTTAAAAAAATAAAAAAAAAAATACTGGCTTAAAGCCAATAATTAAGAGGTCTAGGATGATAAAAAAAAAATTACGTTTAATAATAAAAATTAATTAATTTAAATGCATACCATATGCAAATATTAAGCAGCACAGCTGTTTTCAACATTGATAATAATAAAAAAAATGTTTCTTGAGCAGCAAATCATCATATTGGAATGGTTCCTGAAGAATCATGTGACACTGAAGACTGGAGTAATGACGCTGAAAATTAAGATTTGCCATCACAGGAAAAATTACATCCATCAGTCTATCCCATCTTATCCTCTGGGTTGCAGGGATGCTGGCCACAGGCAGGGGACACCTGGATGGATGTCCAGTCCATCACAGGGCTCAAACACACATTCACTCACTCAGGCAATTTTTTTGTGTGTGTGTCAAATTCACCTATGCTGCAAACCCACACAGACATGTAAACTCCACACCGAAAGGCCTCCTCTTGCTGTGATGCAACAGTGCTACCCACTGAGACACCATGTGGCCAGAATAAATTACTTTTTAAAATATATTTAAATAAAAAATTTGTGTGATAATATTTCACAAAATTAATGTTTTACAGTATTTTTGATGACACATATGGAGCCTGGTTGAGCACAAGAGACAAAAAAATTCTTACCGAGTCCGACCCCAAACTTTTTACACATTGTGCAATGCTTCATGGGAGTGGCCATGATTCTCCAAAATAACAGCAACAAGCTTTTTCGTTCATCTAACAGCAACTGTTATTGGATCTCTGTTAAGGATTGCATTATTGTTAAAAAATAAAAAATGGGATTTTTAACTTGGACCAGTAATTAATCACCCTGATCCCGCTAACAACATCCTAGCTACTACACAGAACACTTTACTGTAGCTCAGTAAATCAGTAATTCACATTTTCAGAAAAATTAAAAAATGCATTTGTTAAAAAAAAGAAAATCTGTTATGTCCTCATATTCCCTGTAGAGTTTCTGCCCTCCAGATGCCACTTATGATGATTCTGCACTTTCAGCAGTAACTAGACTCTTGCAATAGCTGCCTGTTACCACACACACACACACACAAACACATATATATATATATATATATATATATATATATATATATATATATACACGTAAGAGGTGGTGATAGTTGCTAGACTCTTCTACCAACTATTAACAACTTTTTATGTCATTCTGAGTCTGGCGTCAGACACCCTTCGCAACCTTCTGGCATAACGCCCAATGTCATTTCTCCCAGTTCCTTTTAACCGTGTCGCTCTGTAGCCTATTTTTCTGTCAGCTGAGATTTCTTCTCACTGTACTTTCTTTAATAATTGATTGTTTCTGTTCATTATGTCAACCCAAAACAGATTGTTAGTTAGTAGATATTGTTATAATAACTAAGCAGTAAACTATAAGTAGTGATCTAAATCACTAAAAACATTCCAAAGTACCAAGGAATTATTTTAAAGGCATTTGTTTCCACCGTCAGATATGAAAAAAAATATGTACTATCATGTAAAAAAGCAGTAGTGGGAGAGATTATCGTAATGTTGAGAGAAAATGTTCTTAGAACAATGTTCTTGCAACATCCATATGACGTTATTTGTACACGATGAATGTTCTCATAATGTTGAGAGAAAACATTCTTAGAATAACATTCTCGGAACATCCTTGTAATGTTATTATTATTTGCTAAATGTTTTCATAATGTTATCATAAAACGTTCTAAGTACAATGTTCATGGAACATCCTTACTATGTAATTTGTACTTAATGATTGTTCTCGTAATGTAGAGAGAAAACATTGTGAGGACAATGTTCATGAAACGTCATGGAACGAGTTAACATGTTCTCCGTGTGTCAGTGTGGGTTTCCACCACAGTTCAAAGACATGAAGCATAAGTAAATTGGCGAAACTAAATTGTCTGTGTGTGAACCTTGTGATGGCCATCTGTTTAGGGTGTTTCTCCCACCTATGGCCCGAGATGGTGGGACAGGCTCCACCAACAGCACAATCCTAAAGAGGATAAGTGGTGTGGAGAATGGATGGAAGAGTAGAAATGGATGTTTTGAACGTTCAGACAACTTTCAAAAATAACATTTCATAACATTTTGAAAATGACAGAATGGAATATTCCTTTACTGTTCACATAAACGAAAAGAAAGAAAAAAACTGGATGTTAAAAAAAGACATTTATAAATAATGTTTTCATAACTTAATGGGAATGTTAGCAAAACATTCTAAGAACATATTTTTGTTAGCTGGGTTAGTGAATTTCCAAATTAATGTAGAAACAGCATAAAGACGGTCTATTTTAAATATGTATTTAATAAATCTTTTTTTACCAAGTGCAATGCATGAAGGCCAGTATCATCAATACCAATTTTGCTTCTAATGTCTCTATTAAATAGATGTTTTGACCTTTTTTGGGGACAAAATGAGTAATTATAGCCATTCAACATTACAATATAATTAAAAGCAGTTAATTCTAACATTTAATTTGCTTAAAAGGGAACTTTTATGCTGCGTTAGCTGTTGACACTATGGGGAAGTCATACCAAAGCCTCAGTCTAGCCCAGGAAGAAGAAAAGAAAGAATGAAAAAGGTGGCAAGGGCTTAGGCAACAGCCCTATTCAATCACTCTCTCCCTTTTTTTACAGCACCCAGATCTGTGTGTGACTTTTCTACTACAGTTTCACTTTGCCCACAGTTCCTCAGAAGGAGAGCTAGCTTTAGCAACACTTGCCTCTGCTCATCTCCCTAGGAACTTGTTCCTGGAAAGGGCACAGATGATTTAGGGGGAGCTGCTGGAAGCACAGGTGAGTACACCTGAAAGGCATTTATGCCAGACGTACCTCTGCCGGTGCCAGCATACTGGCTGCAAGGTCATCAGCCAGGAGCAACACTTCATTGACGTCATTCTCCAAATATCAGCCCATGTTATGTTCCTGTCTACGACTGCCTTCCAAGTTGTCCAATTGCTCTGACATTACTGATCTTGTAGGTCTTCTCCTCCATCTTAATAACCTCTGAGATAACCAGGTTCCTCTTCTCCTTTTTTGTTTTGGCTTTGGACCACAACTTGGGAGCCATTCCCCATCCAAGGCCAGCCCTGCCTGTCTGCAGCCACCCAACAATCTCCTGGTGTTTCAGCCAATTGATTGCCTGATCTACTACATTTACTGCATTCTTACTTCCAGAACGGACTTGAACCTTGGAGTTTTGGATGGTGGGGTCAGGTGAGGCTCTTGATCGAGCTAAGAGACTTCTCCTGCTTGGAGCCCAGGCTGATGGATTTCAGGGGAAGCTGTAAGGTGTTTCTTCCAAACAGTGCTGTGTTGGAGAGGCATCGCAGGAGGCACAGACATTTATGGATGTAGCTGTTGGCTTTGCAGCCCATCTTCTCAACTGCTGTCAAGGTGATGTGACACAGCTTCAAGGGCCACATCAGACATTGGTATAGGGTGAACTGGTAACACCAGACCTTGAACTTTCCTGGTAAAAAGCTTTGGTCGGTTTTGCTTAACCCGTCTGTCAGATGAGACGTCACAGAGGTGGCCATGTGCTTGTCAGATAGCTCAGCAGTATAGAGCCTTCCAAGACTTTGGATGGGTTCTTCTGCCAACAGTGGGATTCTCTCACCATTGACTGAGAAGATGTCTTAATTTCTCACTCCTTTCCGGATTGATAGGCTTTGAGACTTGGCAGGTTTTACCTTCATATGAGCCCACTGTAGCAGCTCATCCAGTCTCCGCAGTAGCTTGTTGGTGCATGCTGCCGTTTAGAGAAGTATAGTGACATTATCCATGTTGCTCCGTATGGCCGGAAGCCACTGGCCTGATTGCAGTCTAACTCCACAAAGCACCCAGATATGTGTGTGGCTTCTCTGTTATGGTTTCACTTTGCTCCCAGGTCCTCAGAAGGAGAGCTAGCTTTAGCCACTCTCCTTTGCTCTTCTCCCCAGGAACTCTTTCCTGGAAAGGACAAAGACGGTTTAGGAAGAGCTGAAAGGAATGAAAAAAGAGTAGAGAGCTTGGGCCTCAGCATAATATGCTTGTCCAGATAGACAACACATTTACATAAATTATCAGGGGGGTCTGCGGTCATGCACAGTTTACAGACTGGTGCACCAGATTCTCCTGTGGGCTCAGGGGAAGAAGCCCAATCAGAAGTCTGGTCCGGGTATCCATTATACCTTCCACGGTACCTTCACTAGTGATGTGTGATGGCATTCCACCAATGAGTGATTACACAGGTGCTTCAGATACAATAACGCAGAGGCATTCCCATAGCTTCGCTACTCGATACAGCATCTCGTTCCCTTGTCAGGGAACAATGGTTAGTTGTAAACTGAGACATTTTCAATATACAGTATATATATTTTTATTTGATTGAAGTGAAATTGTCTTTCTCAAATGGTTTGCTTCTCTTTGCTTTCTCACTGAAGCAGGCAGCTCAATGACCTTCACTTCAATGTACTTCACTGCTCCCTGGAGTTGAAGAGTATGGTTCTCTGACCTGTGTCTTTCCTCAATGGCTCTCCATGGGAGATTCCCATCAGAAAGGACATTCTGTCCCAGGCAGGGAGCAAAAACCCTCACCCGGACTTGTTGGTTTGGAACCTGAGGGGGTCCAATTCATGAAATCTGGTCTCTCAACTGAGATTATTGAGACCATCCTAACTCTAGAGCTCCCTCCACAAGGAAACTATTTGCCTTGAAGTGGAGAATATTCACTTCATGTTTCATCTTCACTTTTTGCTTGGCTATCCCTCTCCACACTAAGGTTTTTGTGGCAGCCGGCCATAGCTGCTTATCCATGCACCTTGGGCGATGGATATCTAAGGATACATCCTCTTGTATCTTGTTACCTTTGTGGCACACTAAGGTTAAGACCTGCTATATGTGTGTGAGTCCTGGGGCTTTCTCACTCAGTAGTCGTGCAGGCCTTTTATCCTCCTCCATTTGTATCGGCGGACCAAGGGAGGCTCCAGGCTCTCAGATACATGTCCTAAGTTGTGGTCGGCATGATTTATGCTAGGACAGGCACTTGTCAGTATGGCGTAGTGGGTATTATCATTCCCATAGCGTTGCTACCTCCAACAGTGCAAGTTCCCTCAAAAGAGAACTTCTCAGGTTACGACTGTAACCATTGTTCCCTGAAAAGGGAACGAGACACTGCGTCGTCCTGCCATACTTCCTGCATGCCTGTAAGTGACTTAATTCAGCCAATCAGAAGCTGACTATGTTTGTTGCAGGTATCCTTTATAGCTTCCTCTATAGCATCACGGGACGACGGGATGAATCAGTGATTACATGGGTGCTTCAGACACAGTCATGCAGAGGTGTTCCCATAGCTTCGCTACTTCTGACGCAGCGTCTTGTTCCCTTCTCAAGGAACAATGGTTTTAAATATATGTATATTTTTATTTTATTGAAGTAAAATTGTCTTTCTCAAACAGTTTGCTTCTCTTTGCTTTCTCACTGAAGCTGCTCAATGACCTTCACTTCAAAGCATCAGTTTTGACCTGTTCTCCATGATTCCTTTCTTTCCTGTAAATCTTTTCATCTCTCTTCAGTGCTGTTTTATATTAGCTCTTTCATTGAGTGCATTCTTTTCTATTCAATAGTTTCTGCATGTATCTCTCTTTTAAACTTTGACACCATTTTTTCTCCTTTGCCTTTTTTGCTTTTTGTGCACTTTTTCCCCCTTGTACCTAAAGACTTTATCAGTATTCACTCAGTGGAGACACAGCACAAGTCTGACTGAGTCAGTGTCCACTGATTCAGTCAGACTTGTGTTTCAGGCCTCTGAGTTTTTTATGTTACACTGTCTAGATCAGCATCTCAAATGGTTTTTCTTCAGGAACCACATTTTACAATGGCTGTTTACAACTAAAGATATCGGAAGTATTTTCTCCCATTTAGGGAGTTAATGTGCAGGCTTTTATTTTTCCCTCTCATGTCCTCTGTCTTTTCTCTCTTGCAAAGTAATTTAGTCTAATCCACTTTGCAGTTTATTCTCAATAAAACCAGCCACTTAGACATAAAGAAACCTTCTGACTGACTTCTGTTAAAGTGACAACCACTTTGCATGCAGAATGTTGTTTTCCATTTGCAGACATTAATATTAGTTTGTGGGGTGGTATTTTATTCATGTAACCACAATGTTGACTCTATGTGTCTCTCTCTGTCTGTGTAGTTTGGAGGTGGAGAATGGCCCCTCTATCGGCTGCAGTCCACTGGACCTGCAAGCATCCCCAGGCTCTGGTTTGGTCCTGCATCCCAACATGGCCAGTCATGGGCAACGGCGAGAGTCTTTCCTTTACCGCTCGGACAGCGACTACGACCTCTCGCCCAAATCCACCTCTCGCAACTCCTCACTTGTTGGAGAACAGTTGTGAGTAAAAACTCAATACTTTACACCTTTACCGACTGGCACTTTACAGATTTGTTCACTTTACACCTTTACAATAATACACCGATACTGGTACAATAAATCAATGGTGCTCAGCCCAGCTACAGTCTATCACAGTTTGTTGAAAATGGACTTTTTCAAGTGGATTTTTTATGGTGTGTATCCCTGCATGCTTTCCATTTGATGATGCCACAACTCCAATGGAAGTGGAGGAGTTTGTGATTGTAAAAAGTGGTGAGAAATACTATAGAAAAAAAGAAAAAGAATAAACATCCTAACAAGATAAATGTCATTAATTTTTCACACAAAATATAGCACTATTTATTTGTTAGTACGGTAGCCTTAAAGGAATTCACTGTTAAAATTTCCTGATAATTTACTCAGCCCCATGTCATCCAAGATGTTATGTCTTTCTTTCTTTAGTCGAAAAAGCAATTATGGTTTTTGAGAAATGTTTTTTTCCCATTTAGTGGACTTTGACGGCTACCAACGGGCTGAAGGTCAAAATTGCAGTTTCAAAGGGTTCTACACAATCCCAGAAGAGGAATAAGGGTCTTATCTAGCGAAACAGTCGGTCATTTTCTAAAAAAATAAAAATGTATATACTTTTTAACCACAAATGCTTGTCTTGCACTAGCTCTGCGATGCTCTATGCATTACGTAATCACGTTGGAAAGGTCACGCATGACGTAGGCGGAAGGGATAAATTGTTTCACAGTATAACATAAATTCCAGCAGATTTTAGCTCAATCGGTACACACTACACAACTGAATCTGTAAGTTAAGGTCTTTAGGTTCACCACACTCCTACAGGCAGGTGTGTGTGAGCAGGTTTGACACTAAACTCAAGTAGGACTGCAATAAATCATTCAAGTCTTTGCAGCTGCAGAAGAGAAACCACAGAAGCAATGCAGAAATAATGCATAACCTATTTAAACCTGAGAGACAGTATAGTCTTAACATATGGGGTACGGAAAGTATTCAGACCCCCTTACATTTTTCACTCTTTGTTATATTGCAGCCATTTGCTAAAATCATTTAAGTTCATTTTTTTCCCTCATTAATGTACACACAGCACCCCATATTGACAGAAAAACACAGAATTGTTGACATTTTTGCAGATTTATTAAAAAAGAAAAACTGAAATATCACATGGTCCTAAGTATTCAGACCCTTTGTTGTGACACTCATATATTTAACTCAGGTGCTGTCCATTTCTTCTGATCATCCTTGAGATGGTTCTACACCTTCATTTGAGTCCAGCTGTGTTTGATTATACTGATTGGACTTGATTAGGAAAGCCACACACCTGTCTATATAAGACCTTACAGCTGACAGTGCATGTTAGAGCAAATGAGAATCATGAGGTCAAAGGAACTGCCTGAAGACAGAATTGTGTCAAGGCACAGATCTGGCCAAGGTTACAAAAAAATTCTGCTGCACTTAAGGTTCCTAAGAGCACAGTGGCCTCCATAATCCTTAAATGGAAGATGTTTGGGACAACCAGAACCATTACTAGAGCTGGCCGTCCGGCCAAACTGAGCTATCGGGGGAGAAGAGCCTTGGTGAGAGAGGTAAAGAAGAACCTAAAGATCACTGTGGCTGAGCTCCAGAGATGCAGTCGGGAGATGGGAGAAAGTTGTAGAAAGTCAACCATCACTGCAGCCCTCCACCAGTCGGGGCTTTATGGCAGAGTAGCCCGACGGAAGCCTCTCCTCAGTGCAAGACATGAAAGCCTGCATGGAGTTTGCTAAAAAACACCTGAAGGACTCAAAGATGGTGAGAAATAAGATTCTCTGGTCTGATGAGACCAAGATAGAACTTTTTGGCCTTAATTCTAAGCGGTATGTGTGGAGAAAACCAGAAAACCTGCTCATCACCTGTCCAATACAGTCCTAACAGTGAAGCATGGTGGTGGCAGTATCATGCTGTGGGGGTGTTTTTCAGCTGCAGGGACAGGACGACTGGTTGCAATCGAGGGAAAGATGAATGCGGCCAAGTACAGGGATATCCTGGACGAAAACCTTCTCCAGAGTGCTCAGGACCTCAGACTGGGCCGAAGGTTTACCTTCCAACAAGACAATGACCCTAAGCACACAGCTAAAATAACGAAGGAGTGGCTTCACAACAACTCCGTGACTGTTCTTGAATGGCCCAGCCGGAGCCCTGACTTAAACCCAATTGAGCATCTCTGGAGACACCTAAAAATGGCTGTCCACCAACGTTTACCATCCAACCTGACAGAACTGGAGAGAATCTGCAAGGAGGAATGGCAGAGGATCCCCAAATCCAGGTGTGAAAAACTTGTTGCATCTTTCCCAAAAAGACTCATGGTTGTATTAGATCAAAAGGGTGCTTCTACTAAATACTGAGCAAAGGGTCTGAATACTTAGGACCATGTGATATTTCAGTTTTTCTTTTTTAATAAATCTGCAAAAATGTCAACAATTTTGTGTTTTTCTGTCAATATGGGGTGCTGTGTGTATATTAATGAGGGAAAAAAATGAATTAAAAAATTTAAGGGGGTCTGAATACTTTCCGTACCCACTGTATAAGGTAAACAACTACAGTGATTTATTTTGAACAGAAGCACACAGGTTTTGTATTCTGTATGATTTTTGTTTTCTTTGGTTGTCAGACATGGTGAAGATCTGATAGTCACTCCTTTTGCTCAGGTACGTTTGACTCTTGCTTTTTCTTTTTTCTTTTTTGGAATGGAAGACTATAAAGATTACACACACGTGGACTGTTTCACCTCAGTTCATATCTGTCACTATCATTTTATTCAACAGGTGCTTGCAAGTCTTCGCACTGTTAGGAATAATGTCAGCTTCCTGACAAATGTGCCATGTCCCTCCAGCAAGTAAGTGAATTTTATGTGCGTTTCATAAAATGTAATATGAGATAATACCACAAGAGGGCAGAATTCACTTAATATGTCATTTTGTCAGACTGGATGGATATGACACTAACCTACTTTACAGGCCTTCATTTTTGCCTGGTCATTGTAACAAAATGTACAAACACTTTAACTTTGTAATTGATAAATCAGAAAAAAATTTACTCTTAAGTTTCTGAGCAGATGCTAAGTCTAGTGTGTTCATTTGGTGATGGAATTATCTGTTTCTATTTAATTTTCTCATTTATTTTCACTCTTCACTTAATAGAAGATCACCAGTCAGCAGTCAGCCGCCAATGACCAAAGGCAACCTGTCAGGTAAGATCTACTGAATCGATTCAAACACATTAGACTGAGGAAAGTTCAGTGGAACCACACTGAGAAAACCTCAATGTGGCATCACACTTATGGTAGAATTACTCATATCATCATCACTTGAAGGCTTACAGTATCATGAAGGGAAGACTATGATCTGTGTTGTTGATAAAATATTTTAGTAAATTTTTCCGGTTCAGTTTGCCATATTATCTTGCATATAAATGGTATATTAGAACAAACAGACTAACGGCCATTATAAAACACTAGCTTTAATTTCATGGGGTGTTCAAATGCAGTGGTGTAAAGGATTTGAGTAAATATAATTAGTTACTGTACTGTACAAGTATATTTGGATACTTTGTAGTTTGACTGAGTATCAAAGATATTAGCAACTTTTACTCACTTGACTGGATTTGTAAGTATGTGTACTCTTTACTCCAATACATTTCTGATGAATAATACAATCACTTGTTACATTTTGCATGGCACCTAACTTTTTCTGCAGCAGATTATTTCTGCTACAAAAGAAATGATATCGCCATCTACAGGGCATTGAAGGTTAGGAGTGGGAGAAAAAAATCTATGCATCCGATTCTGGATCTCTGGGCTTATTTTTTAACCGCAGATGCACGATGACGCTGCGTGTGTTTCAGCAATACCCATATTCTGTTTGCTTCCAATTCCTCAGACACACACACACACTAACTCGTACTATAAAGACATTCGCGGGCTTCATTTCTCTGGATATGCGTGCTTTGCTTGATGTTACCTGTGCAGTGTGCGGTCTCGCCAGCCGGTATTTTTCTTACAAATGCTCTACGAAGGTATCATTTGTGTCATTTGGAATGCAGTGAGGCTGAGCTTATATATTAAAAATATGAAACTCAATGACAGAAGGCTGCTTTCAATTTCAAATGCTCAAGTGCACTTTGTGAAGAGGGCTCGTGCATGCAGCTTCATGCAATTCCGTGTATGTGGTTAAATGTGCGTTTCAAAATGCATGCAAAATTAATTTAAACACAGTCAGTTATATCTTAAGAGATTAAACAGACAGGACAAAGGACATCTTATATTACAAAAGAGATTTGAGCATTAGTATGAATGCAGCTTATTAGATCTCCCACTGTCTATGATGTCATCAATAACAATCAAACAACAGCTGAGAAAGAAAAATCACTCACAGCTCTCGAATGGAAAGCGTTCAGATACTGAAAGCTCTCTTTGTTTATTGCTTGTAATATGTTTTTTGTCATTGTTCCTCTTTATTATTTACTACTTGCTTTTATGTTTTAAAGCTATTTTAGTTTATATATTTAAAATTCTTAACATAGGCCTACAAGTATGAATTAAATTTTTTATTTTGTAATTGTTAACCCTTAAATGCATACCTCGGGTCTTTAGTGACCCGAGACGTCATTCACTACCCTCCTCCTCTTTTATTTTTTAAAGTTAGACTTCAACCTTCTTGGTATTCCTCAATCAATTCATTATAAAGAATATAGCAAGAAAAAAATCATAAAATTATAAAAGAATGCCTATTTTTAAATTCATTTTTTGTAAAAAATTGTATAGGGTCGCTAACGACCCGAGGTGTGCATCAGTGTACGTGTATTTTTTCTGCACAACAATAATTGAATTTTAGATGACTGAATAAGTGCAATTCACCTTTATTCCACAAGGTGGCAATGTCTGATACACAATGATGAAGTGAAGATTAATTCAGACAGAAAACGAAATAATAAGAAAAACATGAAATGGCTCAGCGATTTACTGCAGAGCAAGTACTGAACGCAATCAAATATGACTGTCACTGTCACTGAATGGATCTGGTGAAGCTGTTAGCGATCGAAATATTGATTTTGAAGATGTTGAAAATTATATAGTTTTGAGAATATGTTTGAGATCACGAATGGGCTCATATTCGTGACCTCAAACATAAAACTAGCCTATTATTTGCTGAATTTACTGGGAAATGAGCTCTGACGAGGACAGTGATGATGGTATAAAACATCTGCTCAAACTGAGCCTTTTCAAGCTCCAAAAGGTAACAAAATATGATTTATTTTATTCTTCTGTAATTGTTACTCTAATATCAGAGGAGTTTTATATTATCGCGACAGGTAGAGATCCTTCCATGTTAGATATAGATCCGGGTCGATAAAGACCCGAATATGTAAGAATGTCAACAAAGCTACTTTATGCAAATGTGAGTACATTAGCAGGCAGTTGTGAATCTCAGGTGTTTCAAGTAGGCTTTGACTATTTCATTTTAATTAACCATTAATCTGTTATATTGAAGAGACCTTTTTGAAGGATACTGGTTTACTTATGCCCTTTTTGAGCACTTGAGCTTAACATGTCTGTAGATGTTTAAGAGGCTGTTGTGTCGACCTTGATTTATTGCAATATTAAAGGGTTACTTCACCCAAAAATGAAAATTGTGTCATTAATTACTCACCCTCGTGTCGTTCCACACCCATAAGTCCTTTGTTTATCTTCAAAACACAAATTAAGATATTTTTGATGAAATCCAATGGCTCAGTGATGCCTCTGTTGCCAACAAGATAATTAACACATTCAGGTGCCCAGAAAGCTACTAAAAACATATTTAAAACAGTTCATGTGACTACAGTGGTTTACTCGTAATGTTATGAACCGCTGAGAATACTTTTTGTGCGCCAAAAATACAAAATAACTACATTATTCAACAATATAGTGATGGGCGATTTCAAAACACTGCTTCCTGAAGCTTCGGAGCTTTATGAATCTTTTGTTTCAAATCAGTGGTTTGGAGCGTGAATCAAACTGCCAAAGTCACGCCCCCCAGTGGTGAACCATTGAAATTTCGAAACACTTATGACGTAACGAAGCCTCGTATACTGAAATCATGTGACTTTGGCAGTTTGATACATGCTCCGAAACACTAATTCGAAACAAAAGATTTTGTAAAGCTTCAAAGCTTCATGAAGCAGTGTTTTGAAATTGCCTATCACTAGATATTGTTGAATAAAGTCATTATTTTGTTTTTTTGCTGCACAAAAAGTATTCTCATCACTTCATAACATTAAAGTTGAACCACTGTAGTTACATGAACTGTTTTAAATATGTCTTTAGTAGCTTTCTGGGCATCTGAAAGTGTTAATTATCTTGTTGGCAATGCAGGCCTCACTGAGCCAATCGGATTTTTATAAAAAATATCTTAATTTGTGTTCCGAAGATGAACGGAGGTCTTACGGGTGTGGAAAGACATGAGGGTGAGTAATTAATAACAGAATTTCTTTTTTGGGTGAACTATCCCTTTAAGAAACATGTGATCTTATGTGTTGAGGACTAGTGCATCTTTGAGCCTACAATCAGTATGAGTAAAAAATAATTAAGTACTGTTAAAATCAGATACTCTTAAGACTTTCTCAAGTTGTATTGGAATTGGTGACTTGTAACTTGCAATGGAGTCATTTTTGCTGTAAGGTATTGTACTTTTACTCAAGTATGGTTTTCATGTACTCTTTACACCTTTGTTCAAATGGAATAAATGTTCTTGTTTTTGTGAAATGAAGCAGCAGTTGTTGTTGCGTTCTTGTGCATGTTTTTAAACACTCGTTATCACGGTTAGTATGATGGCCACCGCAGATCTCTCCATCTGAGAGGCCTGAAAATCCCAGCGTCTTTCAAGAATAGAGAAATGAGGGTGTGAGTGTGGGTGGAGGGGGAAGAATGAAAGTTTGAGTAAGATAACGTGCTTGTATGACCTCTTACACACACACACAAACCACAGAGACGCAATGTGCGTAAATGCAGCAGCGCGACGCATATAAAAAGCTGTGTTTATTGCACGCATTTGTGTGTGCGTTTGTGCGGGTGTGAATAGTCATGCGTAAGCATGCATACTTAAAAAGAGCAGGATTATGTGCGCACAGCTGTTAATAAAATTCATGAAAGTGTTTGGTGGTTTGTGTGAGAATTTACAAGTAAGTGAATCTCGTTAAACATGTCCGGGTCATATTTCACCCCAAAATCAAAATCTTTTTTCTTTTTTTCTTGTAATATTTGGGATGAATTAGACCTAGACATGTTTTTGTGAGATTTGCCCAAGTGGTTTTGGTTTATGGTGCAAGGAAAAAAAGCCATGCTCACATGTATAGTAAATGTGCCTGCAGTTGTGTTTATGTGAGCTGTGTGTGTGTGTGTGTGTGTGTGTGTGTGTGTGTGTGTGTGTGTGTGTGTGTGTGTGTGTGCTCCAGGTGTAAAGGCTTTCACCACTGATCTACTGAGCTGAGAGTTGAGAGGAGGGGGGTAAAGGATTGTGGGATGTTTTGGTTCCTGTTTCAGAGGCCTCTTAGCCTCATTGACGTCAGTCACCACCCACCTACTAGTACCTTCACTTCCTGTGTGTTTGAAAGCGCAGACGCCTCATGGTCCTGGCAGGAAGATACACTCACTCATACGCTGAAAATGGTGGAAAACTCTGCTCACTTACGTTGCACAAGCATATTAAGTTCGCCAGAGGAAATCTGAGTATATCTAATGTTGCGCAGTCCTCACGCAGACCGTTGTCCCTGTTGGCCTGTTATGCGTGTAATAACGCAGCATGAGGATGTTGCTGTTATTTGATTATAGGAGATTCATTGCTCAATACTTTTACTGAAATCTTTTGTGACCAAATGCTTGACTTTCACTTTTACTCTATTAGGTTAATTTGTTAATTACTTTATAAATACACATACATTAAATAAATATAACTTACTACTCGTACCTTTCCAAACCTGTATGCATTTCTTTCTTCCATAGAACAGGATGTTGGTAATAAACAGTTTCGGTTCCCATTGACTTGCATTGTATGGACAAAAAATCCAATGGAAGTTAATGGGAACCAAAACTGTTTGGGTATCAACATTCTTCAAAATATCTTTTTTTTGTGTTCAGCAGAAGAAAGAAATGCAAACAGGTTTGAAATGACGTGAGGGTGAATTTATGATGAGAGAATTTTAATTTTCTGGTGCAATATCCCTTTAATACATAATAAATAAGTACTCAAAGAGAGATAAACAGACCATAATCTATTATTTATTAGCATGGTTGCAATATACCAATTAGAAATTACAAAAATGCACCAAATATTTATCTTTTTTTATATCTAATTGTTGGAATATATTATTATGCCTTATTCTAGGCCTGTATCTAGTTTAGTATTGGTTTAAGTACAGCATATTGTATCGTTTCATAAAGGTAAAAAATTAAATACCTTATTTATTATATATTTAATTTATTTTGATGATGATTATTACTATTATAGGTTTAATTATAGTTTATTTAAGCTTTTGGTTTTTATTTTAACAATAATGACCGTAATTAGTATTATTGTTGTTGTTGATGTTATAAAAATATGAATATAGTTTTAATTATTGTTTGTGTTGTTTTTTTGTTTTTGATTGTCATCATCATCAAAAATAAACTACATATTTATACGCCAAACACAACCAGACAAACCAAACCAAACATACTGTCCGGTTGTTTCTATAAATAAACGTCTTTCATTGTAAAAATAGACTTGATTGAAAAGAAAACTGTAACAATACACAAGTTATATGTATAATAAAACACTTCACAGCTACGTGTTTTCAACTGAATCTGAAGTAGAGAGTGAGATTTAATTTTTTGTTGTCATTGTGTCGTCATAGTACCCTTTTGCCAGTGCCCTGGCCCTGAACCACGGCTTCATAAAACACTTCCAGAGAAATTAGGGAGGGAAAGAGGGAGAAAAAAAACAGAAAAGAAAGAAAAGAACTTTCATCAGGAGCCAGACTCTTCAGGGAGAGGGGTCTCATCCTCTGGCCTGTGTTTATACTTTCTCATGTAAATCTCTCTCTCACACTGCCAAGGGCCCGTCAGGCTGGAGAAGCAATGCCGTGCAGAAGACTATCAGGATGAATGCAGGTTTAATGACAGAAAAAGCAGCTGTGTAAAATCACTGTCTGGACTGGAGCACTGCGATTGAGCTCATGACCATTTTACTGACAACAAAGTACTTTTCAAGCAAAAAAAAAAATTAGGTTTATTAGGTTTCAACTTGAAGACTTCAGATACAAAAGCCTCTAAGTGCCATCTGAAATGTTCTTCTAAAATAAGCAATTTTATCAAGCTTGTATGTTTAGGTTCAGTAATTCCACTTTAATGGCAATTAATAGGTCCTTTTCATTGCCATTAAAGTGAAATAACTGAACACAAACATACAATGCTTATTTTAGAAGAAAATTTCAGAGGCTTTTGCATCTGAAGTCTTCACTTGTATATAATACAATGTTTCAAATGAAGACAATAAGTATTGTGACACTTTCTGGTTTGTCAGAGGGACATGTTCATAGTTAATGTGATTCTTTACACCTATGGTTACTCTGTTAGAACATCTGTGTGAATTTAAGAAGAACTAATTTAATATATCCTCTAAAAAATCATCAAAACACCAGCTGGTTAAAAATTATAGCAAAATAGGCACTGCATAATGTCTGCTTTGTTATACACTTTTCATACAGCTCAGACTGGATGTGAATCGGTGAAAATTTTTGTGGTTATCTGTGTGCTGATGCAACTTGTGCTTGAGGCATTTATAGGGGTTGTAAAGGGGTTGTAAACCATATTAGCAAGATTGTTGCAGGTTTGCATTTGTTCACATTCTGAAGAGATGTTGCAGGATGTATAAACAACCTGTGCTCACATTCACACCATGCTTGCATGCTGGAGTATGCATGTTTACATGTTTTTGCACTTAAGTCAGCTAGCATATTTTGGTACACGAAACATTGGTGGTAAAAGTTTTTGGTCAGCTGTAGAGTTTTTTTTAATAATATTATTCTAATATTATTAATAATTATATTTATTTATTACTCAGCTCTTTAAATATAACCTCAGTAACTATTACAACTTAGTCCAAATCCAAGATAACTGTTTATATTATATTATATTATATTATATTATATTATATTATATTATATTATATTATATTATATATATTATATATAACATCATTAAAGGTGCCCTAGATTATGTTTTTAAAATATGTAATATAAGTCTAAGGTGTCCCCTGAATGTGTCTGTGAAGTTTCAGCTCAAAATACCCCATAGATTTTTTTTTTATTAATTTTTTTAACTGCCTATTTTGGGGCATCATTATAAACGCGCCGATTTTATGCTGTGGCCCCTTTAAATCCCGTGCTCTCCGCCCACAGAGCTCGCACTTGCCTTAAACAGTGCCTTAACAAAGTTTACACAGCTAATATAACCCTCAAAATGGATCTTTACAAAGTGTTCGTCATGCATGCGGCATGCATGCGTCGGATTATGTGAGTATTGTATACTGTTATATTGTTTACTTCTGATTTTGAATGAGTTTGAGGCTGTGCTGCATGGCTAAAGCTAACATTACACACTGTTGGAGAGATTTATAAAGAATGAAGTTGTGTTTATGCATTTATACAGACTGCAAGTGTTTAAAAATGAAAATAGCGACGGCTCTCGTCTCCGTGAATACAGTAAGAAACGATGGTAACTTTAACCACATTTAACAGTACATTAGCAAGATGCTAACGAAACATTTAGAAAGACAATTTACAAATATCACTAAAAATATCATGTTATCATGGATCATGTCAGTTATTATTGCTCCATCTGCCATTTTTCGCTGTTGTTCTTGCTTGCTTACCTAGTCTGATGATTCAGCTGTGCACAGATCCAGATGTTAATACTGGCTGCCCTTGTCTAATGCCTTTCATAATGATAATGTTGGGCTGGCATATGCAAATATTGGGGGCGTACACCCCGACTGTTATGTAACAGTCGGTGTTATGTTGAGATTCGCCTGTTCTTCGGAGGTCTTTTAAACAAATGAGATTTATATAAGAAGGAGGAAACAATGGAGTTTGAGACTCACTGTATGTCATTTCCATGTACTGAACTCTTGTTATTTGACTATGCCAAGATAAATTCAATTTTTCATTCGAGGGCACCTTTAACTATTAATCCACCAGAACCGTTTTTATAAATATATATTTTTTAAAAATCAGCTGGAGCTGACAGAAAACTTCCATACCACCAACATTTATTATATTATATTATATTATATTGTATTATATTATATTTACAAAAACTTGCAAAAATGCCATTGTCCAATAAACAATTACATATTCAAAGAATTGTATTACCCTTTTTATTTCATTTTTTATTATAATTAATATATATATATATAGCTCAGGCATCAATTTATGACACTGCTAATGTTTTCTCCTCAAATTGGTGAGATAAAAGACAGTAGCATGCATTGTTTCCATATTTAGGTCATTCTCAACATTCTGTTTCCTATAGATATTTTCTCACATTGCAAATCCAGTCCATATTTTCTCTCCACCCAGGCTGCAAAGCGGCAGTGCAGGTCTTAAAGCGTGCACCCTGGTTAGTATTTGAATTATGCCATTGACGTCAGCAGAGCTGTAAAGCTGACCGGCGTCCCTTCCCCAAAGTAATTTCTGGCCAAAAGCTCTCTATGGTGCATTGTGGAGGCTGTCAAACAGGCACAAGATGAGTTGCAGACGTGAAAGAGAGCAAGAATGAAAGAAAGCAAAAGAGAGGGAGTATGTGAAAAGAGTTGTTAGATGTAGGTTGAGATAAAAAACCACAGTTGTAAACAGTGAAAGTAAGACCCCCGTGTAAGTGTTTCGTAGGTGCAATAAATGTCAAATAACCTACACAAGACCCTCTCGGCCCATAATGCAGATTGTGTGGCAAAAATGCAAAAGGCCCACAGAAACACGTAAGGATTAAATTGTAATCATTTACTCAAAAGTCGTTTTAACCAAATGTTTCTTTTTTCCTAGTCCCATTATTCTCCCAATAACATTGTTATGAAAAAACAATTAGTTTCATCAATGCTGATATTTTAGATGGAGTTTTTTTTTTAATTATTATTATTTTTAGCAGGTCTCTGTTCAAGTCTTTTGTTCGGACAGCAGATCAGCACGCCTGTCATTTTTGGCAGCCAGCCTGAGTGCATTTGACCCCAATGACACAGTGTTGATTCATGGAGCTGTCTGGCATTCTAGTCCTCTTGCCCACGTGCGAAGCCCAGACAAACAAAAACAAGAGTGGGATGGTGAGAGCCAATGAGCCGTGCCAGAGGACAAACATGTGCTCGCCTCTAGAACGTGATCCAGTGAGCTAAACTCCACCAATCCATCAGCTCCAACAAATAACTCAACCGCCGTGCTTCATTCATTAATGTGTGGGTTAGACATGTGGGAAGGTATCCCAGACTGTTTCATTATTTTTGGACATGCCATTTGGTTTAGAATAACACTGACAAAAACATAATAGCTGTAAAGATTCACAATATGGGTCAATGACGTGACAATCTTTTTTTCGAGCTGTTAATTTACTCTGAAATACAAAATGCGACACATAGAGTACAATAACTTAAAAAAAATTCTATATTAATATTTAAATTTTAAATTTATATTGAATTTACATTTTTGTATGGGTATTCAGTCATAAAGGTACGGAAGAGGATTAGGGCCAAGCAATAATAAAAAAATAAAACCATCTCGAGATTAAAGTTGTTAAATTTCGAGAAAAAACTCATTAAATTTCGAGAAAAAGGTTGAGATAAAATGTTGAGAATAAAGTCATTAAATTACGAGAATAAAGTCATTAAATTACGAGAAACAAGTCGTTAAATTACGAGAACAAACTCATTAAATTTCGAGAAAAAAGTCGAGATAAAATGTTGAGAATAAAGTCATTAAATTACGAGAATAAACTCATTAAATTACGAGAAAAAAGTCGTTAAATTACGAGAACAAATTTGTTAAATTACGATAATAATTTTGTTAATTTAATGACTTTATTCTCAACATTTTATCTCAACTTTTTTCTTGAAATTTAACAACTTTAATCTCGAGATGGTTTTATTTTTCTATTATTGCTTGGCCCTAATCCTCTTCTGTATAAAGGTGATGCAGTTTTCTAATGTCATAATACAAATGATTAGTGAAAAGTAGTTATTTCTTTGAAAAAAAAAAACTGATTCATTGCTTATTAATATTTGAAAAACCTTTGTCCACCAAATCGAAGTCATGTGGTGCAACCAACATTCGGAAAAAAAAAATGAAATTTAAATGAAAACTGAAAATATAAAAATAAAAACTAATTTAAAATAACAATAAACACTATCAATAATGCTAAAATAATGTTGATCAGTAAGACTGTTTAAAGGGATAGTTCTTCCAAAAATGAAAATTCTGTCATCATTTACTCACCCTAAGGTTGTTCCAAACCGGTATAAATTTCTTTGTTCTGTTGAACGCAAAGGAAGATATTTTGGAGAAAGTTTGTAACCAGGCTGCTTTGGGCCACCATTGACTTCCATAGTAGGAAAAAAAATACTATGGAAGTCAATGGTGGCCCAAAGCGACCAGGATACAAACTTTCTTCAAAATATCTTCCTTTGTTTTCAACAGAACAAAGAAATTTATACCGGATTGGAACAACCTTAGGGTCAGTAAATGATGACAGAATTTGCATTTTTGGGTGAACTATCTCTTTAAATATCAAGGCAAGACAAGGTTAGTTTAGTCTGTAAAATGTCATGTGGTGCAACACCTCAAAATCTGTAATATTTAATATTAGTATTTTTTTAAGACATTTGTGATTTTTTGAATAATCATTTTTTGTACAATCTGCCATTTTTCCTGGCACATGTTAAAATGGGTGAAAAATCCCTTAGACTTACATTGAAGGAGGGACCAGAGACAAGACTTGGCACAGGGATTTTTTAGCATACAAACACCCTGTGAATCACCTAAAACACCTTGGCATCATATAGCGGGGAGTTTTGCAGGTACAAGTACCTTTCGCATTTTCTTCAGAAATGTAATTCTAATTTGAATTTTTCATTTAAACCCATAGTTAAAGGACACATGGTCTACAGCTACAGTCTGTTTCATTTGATAAAGCATTTTACCGGCATCAGCCTGTCCACTCCATTTTGATATGACATAGAATTGGCCATGACTATCAAAAGAATCATCTGAATCATACATCTGTCGTGAGTTTGCAGCTTTATGAGTCACATCCAGCAGACCAGTCAAAACGAGAAGCCGTCGACTCTTTGCCTCTTTATGGGCGAAATCAGTAAAAACCTGGCCCATATATCAACGGTGCGGCTGGGGACACGAGGACACAGAGAGGGGCAGTGTATGGTGTAAAGGGGAGGAGGGGCTGCTGGAACAGCCAAACGCTCTCACAGAGGTGGTTTTGTGGGACAGAGGGGGTGCTGGGTAAATCTACACTATGGTCTTTTGTGAAGAGAATCAAACGGTAGGCCGATCAAACAGAAAGTCAGATGCTCTGTAGACCTTAGCAAGGAAGGTTTGACTTCTTAAAGGTCAATGGTAAAGAGTCTCAACGTTCACTTACTGCTGATGTACGTCATGGGGTTGGGCGAAAGGGAAATTGTGAAACATCTCATGACATTTGCTTTGAGTCTAATAATCAACTTGTCTACTTGTGTAATTGAATCAGATCTGCAGGTTCAGCATGAAATTAGTCCTGCTGAAAATGTGCAATGTCAGTATGTACATTTCAAATTCCGGTTAATCAGTGTTCATGTGTGACGTCTGTAGGATTTATGTATTTGAAGTTTGATTTTTGTTGCTACTATTGATTTTTTTTTCCTATGAGCCAAAATTAGATAAGATAATGCAGAGGTTGATTTGTTTAATGAAAGTTATGCAAGCCACATAACCAGCTCATTTTGAAAAAAAAAATATTTTGAAAAGTGTGCATTTATGTACAACTTGTGTACAAATGACATTGCCCAGTACAGATTGTCATGATGATTTTTGACTGTTGTCAAAGGTGTGATGCGTCCTGTTTTGACAGGAAACAATGCCCTGATGTTGTCAAGATTCTATCTGCTACTGTACCAGTAGTTGTGGAACTATTGAACTTTACTCCCTTTAATCCTGGTGTCACGCTAACAACAGAAAATGCAATGTGCATCAAGAGGGAAAATCAAAATCATAGTAGATTTATGGTAGATTTTGTGTTTTGGGAGGTTGTTAGGGCGTTTTATATATATATATATATATATATATATATATATATATATATATATATACATGGGTTATGTTGCATTTAATTAACATTATTTATTTCAGCAAACTTAAGTTTATTACATAAGGTTAATTCAATGGCATTTAGTTGAATCAGGTTAACATTCTTAATTTGTCCAGAACTATTAGGTTCAATCATCCTAAAATAAATATCAAACAAAAATTAAAACAAATAATCCAGTTTAATTGATTAGTTTATTTAGTGAATGCATTCAAGATCAATTTTTACAACATTTACAAAAGTTATCTAAGAATAATACTTTAACAAAATCTTTACTCTGTAAAGACTTTTATTGTTAGGCATTAGCCAGACGACGGATTTGTTACATTCATGGCATACCCAAAGTAGTTGTTTTTTATTATTAACCCTTAAATGCATACCTCGGGTCTTTAGTGACCCAGGACGTCATTCACTACCCTCCTCCTCGTTCAGTTTTTAAAGTTAGACATCAACCTTCTTGGTATTCCTCAATCAATTCATTATAAAGAATATAACAAGAAAAAAAATCATAAAATTATTAAAGAATGCCTATTTTTGTATTAATTTTTTGTAAAAATTGTATAGGGTCGCTAACGACCCGAGGTGTGTATGAGTGTACGTATATTTTTTCTGCACAACAATAATTAAATCTTAGATGACGGAATAAGTGGAATTCACCTTTATTCCACAAGGTGGCGATGTCTGATACACAATGCTGAAGTGACGACTCATTTAGACAGAAAACGAAAGAATAAGAAAAACATGAAATGGCTCAGTGATTTACTGCAGAGCAAGTACTGAATGCAATCAAATATGACTGTATCTGCTCAAACGGAGCCCTTTCAAGCTCCAAAAGGTAACAAAATATGATTTATTTTATTCTTCTGTAATTGTTACTTTAATATCAAAGGAGTTTAAAATTAACACGGCAGGTAGAGATCCATCAGTGTTAGATATAGATCCGGGTCGATAAAGTCCCGAATATGTAAGAATGATTGGCGAAACAGTCATGCATTTAAGGGTTAAAACAACTTTAATTCTTGTTAGCAGTTAAAGTCTTTTAAATACAGACATAAAAGAACATTAAACATTAACAAGTCTCACAATTTTATCATCTTGATAAAAAAATACATAAAATAACATTTTATTTCAACATTTACTCTCCCTATCCATCCCTGTGCGAAGGGGAAATCCTGTGTTGGATTAACTTAATTTACTTAAGTAAATTGAACAAGCATCAAATGTTATTTTTGGCTTACTTAATTGAAACATGTTCTTTCAAAATGAAAATATTGAGTTGAGCCAAAACACAACTGTTTCAAGTCAGTTTAACACAATGTAGTTGTTTGAAAGAGAAACCTAATACAATGGTGAATGAAAATTAATTTTTAAATAAACTGAACGATATCATAAAATCCTATTTTTGAGTGTGTGTATATATAGAATAATATAGTAATTTACTATGCTAAAAAATGAATAACATTATTATATATTATGTACTACAAGAGGATTAATATGTTCACAAATGCTATATTAATTATTTGCTCAAAATACAGTCTGAAACAGTAGTGCTGTGAAATATTATTACAATTTAAAACAATGTTGTCTATTTTATTTTACATATATTTTAAAATGCTGATTTGATGCTCAATAAACATTTCTTATCAACATTAAAAACATTAAAATTGTAATATTGTAAAATATTTTTGTGGAAACCATGATGTAATGTCTTTTTTAGGTTTCTTTGACGAATAGAAAGAATAAAAGAACAGCAATTATTTGTAATGGAAATCTTTTCTAGCATTATAAATGTCATTTTTGATCAATTTAATGTATCCTTGCTAAATAAAACTCAGGTTCTTTAAAATATAATCTAATATTTATGTTTCACAAATATCTAAATTACTACTTTCAATCCTCTGATTTTACCAAAATGATCCTGCCCATAATTTTTGGCATCAGTAGTTGACAGTGGCACATGCTTGGCTTCATTTAGGCCCCTGGTGAAAGTTGCCCAGTCGTTGTTCTCTCTTAAGCTCCCATGGCGATGACATATTGATGCTGTTATTCGTGTGTATCCATGCCAGGCTTCAGATCTACACACACGGCTTAAATGGACTCCATATGTGAAACATCTTGAGCGCAGGAGGCTTCTCTAAAATGACCTTATTCATCAGGAGTAATGCACTGTATATCCCTCACAGACGTCAGCAGGGTTAATGCAAACCCTTCGTTCGGTGGTATCCGGAGCTCATTGTTGGATGTGGTCACTTTATTTGTAGGTGCTCGCTGGAACTCGGTGATTAAATCATCAATTAAACTCAAGGGATCAGATTTATTGAAGCGTTTGCATTCGTGCTAATCCATGCATGTGGTATTTCTGCCACATGACCAATCATAGGTGCATGATGATGAATACCGCAGTAATTAATTGGCTGTCTTAGTCAATCCACAGCAGAAAGCCACACTTGTTTAAATCAGGTCTTTTTTCTTGCTACATGTTTAGATGGTTTCATCTGTTCCTCATCAACTGATTGTTTTAAATGACTTTAAATGACAATGGTTTGCCTTAAGATATTATTGTGTTTTAAAAAGGTAAAATGTTTACAGTAACTTTGGGGATTATATGAGGCCTGAACAATGCTCAAGTACATGAACTTCTTGTTATCTCGATTCACATGCCACTGCATTCCTAACTGTGTCAAAGTTTGTTTTTAACAGTGAAGTACAATGGAAGTACACAGGGCCAGACAGTAAACATTACATTTCCGCTTTCAAATGTATAGCCACAAGATAATAAACATTAGACATGTTGTCATGAGACTATGTGATAAAATTCAAAAGTTTGGGTTCTGTAAGATTTTGAAATAAGTCTCTTATGCTCACCAAGGCTACATTTATTTGATCCAACAACAAAAACAACAACAAAAAACAGTAATATTGTGGAATATTATTACAATTTAAAATATCCATTTTCTATTTTAATATATTTTTTAAAATATAATTTATTCCCGTGATAGCAAAGCTGAATTTTCAGCATCATTACTCCAGTCTTCAGTGTCACATGATCCTCCAGAAATCATTCTAATATGCTGATTTGTTGCTCTGGTAACATTTCTTATTATTACCAATGTTGGAAACTGTTTTGCTTAAATTTTTTGTGAAAACAGCTTTTATTTGAAATAGAATCTTTTTAGAATCTTAGAATACAATCTTTTGTAACATTATAAATGACATGACTTTACTGTCACTGATCAATTTAATTCATCCTTAATGCTGAATAAAATTCTTTAAAAATCTTACTAACCCCAAACTTTGGAACATCTGTGTATATTCAGGCCCCATTTACACTTGTGCGCTTTTTAAAATTAAAAGTCCTTGTCTACACTGGTATTTCCACAGCGTTTCAGAAACGATCTCCGTCTACTCTACACGCTCGAAAACACGTCACATGACTGTTCATGCACACTGGGCATGTGCGTACAAGTGTAAACAGTTGCCTCTTCCGCATGTAGGTACTGTAGTAGCAGTATTAAAATAATGCAGTTTTACTGCACAATGGCTGCTAAAAATGACAACAAAGCCAGCAAAGATTGCAGTTCAGTCTACATGCTAGAGCAAACATGGGCAGCCACGGCATTGTTTACAATGAAACGCAACCCTTGCTTTTTCAAACTAAAATGTGCACTGCAGCGTTTTCGAAAGTAGACATTTTCGAGGGTCGGAATAGTGTAAACAAATGTCGGAATAGTGTAAACAACATAGTAACCATAGCAAAAGTTACGTTTTTAAAACAAAAAACGCACTAGTGTAAACGGGGCCTCAGTCTGTCAACTCCATCACAATGAGCTTTGCACAAAAGGATGTCAAATCAGCATTCAACTCATAACTTTCATTGTATAAAAAAAAAAAAAACACTGGGACATTCTTCAAAATATCTCTTTTTGTATTCCACAGTGAAAAGAAAGTCAAACAGGTTGGAACAACATAAGGGTGCATGCATGCTGACAGAAGTTTCATTAACTATCACTTTAACTATTGAAATTTAAACGTTTTTTTTTTTTAATTTTTCCATCATTGATGGAATTTTCCAGCAATCCATGTTTCCACAAAACATTCACGTATCGTCACGTTATGTTTAGCACAGACCTTATTTTACTCATAAATTGAAAAACCAAATTATTAAACCCCTATTGTGCCTCTTCTGAAAGAGTACAGAATCTCCAGATCAAAACACAGGCGAAGAAGAAGCAGAAACAAGCGGTGGAAGCATTGCTTATGCACATTTAAAATAACATCAGGCATTAAACAGCATATAAATCAAAACTACCTGACGATATTGAATAAAATGTCGACCCAAGACGAGGTATAGTACTTTGCAAGCTTTGGGGGTGTTGATGGACTTGACCTACTCCATCTATGTTTTGCTCATCGTTCTGAATCTGATCCGGATGTAGTCTTTGACAAAACCATGATTTTCTAAGCTTTTTGTTCAAAATGTTTTTTTTTTTTATATACTTACTCACATTCAAGTGTTGATTTAAAAAAAGAATGCATTAAGTTTTTGGTATTGTTTAAAAGCAGAGGCTCTGATTTTTCTTTTGATTTACTGTATGTTCAGATATTCATAAAACAAATTATTCTGGGGCCCATGAAAGTTGTGTGAAAATGATCCAAAATGCTGGCGCTGACTGGCAGCTTTTTAAAAAATGCTGCGTGGCAGGGAAAGAGTTACAGGACCATGCTTGCTATGCATTGATGATGCGTTTGCATTTGTCTGAGCTGAGATTTCTAATGGTGTGTATGCAATACAGATCTGTGAGCAAAGTTTCAACTAGAAGCCAGATGACCTTGTCAGTGCAACATTTCCTATGGTCATCCTTCAAGGCAGGGAATAAAAGTTCATTTATTGTTCATCTTTGTGAAACCCAGCTGCAGCCCGAGGGGAGACTCCAGCCTTAGTGTCACACGGAAATCTGTTCCACGATTTAGCGGTGTCTCAACCTCCAGGGAAGTGGTTTACTTTGCTTGGCTCCTGTTGAGCTTTGACTGGATGCTGGCCAGCAAAGGGAGTAAAGTTTGCCTCTCGGGTTGCTCCTGCAAACACAGCCCCAGCTTTGATTTCATACCTCCTTCTCGTTAGCCCTATCGGGGGATCAAATGGAGGTGGTGGGGGGGTCCATGAGTCCTGATCTCTTGCTAAATCCCAATACCACCTTGGAAAAGGCTTGTGTCTACTAAAAGATCAGAGCCTCACTGTAAGGCTGGTGGACTTATTCAAACTGACGGATACATTGCAAACCCTTTCTGCAGAATTTGTAGTTTCATTCTTCTGAGCTTTAGGCCTTTTTACTGTTGTCTTTTTACTGTTGACTTTTCAAGGGTCATACTTCATACCTGGATCTGGGTCTTATTTCATCCCCCTTATTTTAACCCCAAAAATGACAACAATTAAAAAATGTTGTTGTTGTTGTTGTTGTTGTTGTTTGCATTGACATTATTTTCATGATAATTAAGAATATATTAATATTCTAAATCATATTCAGACATATTGTGATTCATATTAAAAACTTGAAGAGGGAAAATATGCTTTATGCATTATGAAAAATGCATTATGGTCTCAAAAATAGGCTTTATTTCATTTACGCCAAATGTTGAGTAATGGTTGAAATGTGTCCCTAACATGTTTTTTTAATTTATCCATCAAGATCATTTACTAACAAGATAATTGAGCATTAATCATTATTCTCTCCTCACTTTGGTTTCAATTAAATGCATTTTTCAGTAAACAGAAGAGGAGAGAAATTGGGATTGAGTTTTAGAGTCCCTCCCACTAAGTTCCCCTGGGTCTGAGGCTCATTGACACATCAGCACAAGGCGATGTGAGGAGAAAGAGACTGACTAGCAGACAGACTGCACAGTAGGTGAGTTTGGAGACCGAGGCTGTGACACAATGGGAAGGACTATGCAGTGAGCTATTAATCCAGCTGCTATCAGTGCAGAATGACTACATCAGCAGCACTCAGCCCACCATGAAAGATCACTGCTGCCCTATCTGCACTGCTCCCGCCGGACCACCTTTTCTGGCCATGCAGCAGAGGCTGGATCCTGAATACATATCCGTGTGTCTCTTACCAGATGAATCCTACCAGAAGCTGGCCGTGGAGACCATGGAGGAGCTAGACTGGTGCCTGGACCAGCTGGAGACCATCCAGACTTACCGCTCCGTTAGTGACATGGCCTCCAACAAGGTGAGACCTCTTCACCTGAGCATGAACTACTGCTTTCTGCATGTTTGCACGTTTGAGTCGATGCAAATTTGAATTTACTGCAAACTTTCTTTATGTTACTTTTTGATGCTTTCCACATTTGTCTGTTATTTCAAAGCCTAATAAGTCAAAGTCTTGTTGGAATATATATTCAATGCAACAAGGAGGATTGATACCCTCTTGTGGTATTCTGCAAACACTACTGAAGTATTTGATTATCAGTCTTAGACTGAACATTTTAGTCATCTTATTTCCTTAGTGTACCAGTATTAGTCAGTCACAGCTCTCAAATGCAGTTTTGAATCCTGATTTTTTTAGTGCTGATACATGAATAGAGTATGTGGTTGTTCTTGAACAGTCTAGTCATGTCTATGAGGTTAATACTGGAAACGTCATTAATGATGAGTTGTTGACGTGGGATCTACATATATTGTCGCAAAACATTTATACTGTCAGTAGCAAAGAATGTAATGAGAACTTGATTGATTGCCTGATTATTACCCAAATAATTGCATGAGAAACATTAAAATAATGTATATTAATTGTAATATCCTAGTTTATATCCAGTTTGTTGTCTTGGTGAAAGGCATTTGGCCAAGCTGACTATTATTGTTCTAACAAATGAATTAAACAAGTGTGGGTGGTTACTGGTTATGGATTCAGTGGATTTACTGGAATCAGTGTTGAAAGGAAACTATTGAAACACTCATTACTTAGAGTGAAAAACCCATTGATTGAACCAGTTTTTTTCATGCAGGCATTATTTGAGCACTGGCACTGGCCTCTTTTTCAGTTGTGACCTCATTGCTTTGTTTACCCTCATACCTAATCAGATCTAGATAGGACGCACATTACTTTACTGACATTGAAGCATTCCGGACTGAATTACACAGCATTTTATCATTTTATATATATATCAGTCAAAACAAAAATTATTTTTACTAGTGGGTGCAGGACACTAGTTCATTTAAGTCACGGCTGAAGGGCGTTGTTAGACACAACACGAAGCGGAGTGCCTGCAACCCCTTCAGCCGTGACTTATTCACGATACAGCACTAGCCTCGAGTACCTTATTGCTTTTATAAAACGGTTACCACACAATACAAATATTAAAGCCAGAAATGTGTATCAGTGCAACTTTCATGAAGTAAACTTTTTCTAAAAAGCCTTCCTTCCGCCGGAAAGAAAATAGTCCCTGACCGTGAACAGCAACAGAATGTACATTATTATGCCATTAGATGGAGGCAAAGACTGTCTTTATGAGTGTGTCAGTCAGTAGCGAAGACTCTTACATTGAAAAGACTGAACTGTTGTGAACACGGAACAAGACGCAACTGACAAATGCCTTGATTAGCGCTGTCAGTCATGGGAAAACCCCATAACTGTTAAAAGGACAAGATAATACATGGGACATTTAAATAGATTTTTTATTATGAACATAGGACTGACCTGAAGGAAAATGCTAAATCTGAATGCAGGTAATAAACTCGCTCACTCGATCTTTTTCTCACAACATAATACTGTAAGCTTCAATGAACAATATCAATTGAGAACAAACAGTTTACGTTGCTAAGAGTGGTTGCTAAGGGTGTTGTGTTGTGATACACAGAACCGTTGGGTGAAGCGGTCATAGCCGTGTTTTATCGTGAATAAACCACAGCTATTGACCAATCAGAATCAAGGACAAGACCTAACCGTTTTATAACTTTATTTAAAATATATTATTACTTTTTTCTCATATTTGAACATCACTACGCTGAGTTAAATGAGATATAAAATGAGTTTATTTTACAGAATATTTTACAGAATTTAATTATATTTCATTATATTATATAACATTTTTGTAATATTTGCTACATTTTTACATTCTATATACTTTAAAGTATATATATAAAGTATATATATTTTAAAGTTAATATATTTAGACTTAATTAACATACAATGAGTTATATAGACTTTTTAAGAAGTTCTATAATTGATTATTTAAAAAATAATTTGTTATTATTAGTTTAGTATTTATTGTTGAAAGTGGAAAGGCAACACATAATGACGTTTAGCTATGTGGTGCAAGTCTTCAATTCACGTCATAAAATATGAATGACAAAAGAGTGAGTCTTCTTGCCATGCCTTTGAAGTTTGAGTAGTAATTTAGTCAGTTCCACCCATGTCTGCAGTCAGAACAAAAGCAGCGTGGTCTCAGCGCGTCTGTACCTGAGCTTGTGGACAGAGAGAGGGAGGGGCTGTGAGTCGTGAAGGAGGAGAGCATGTCTACAGTGAGGTGAATCAGTCAGCACTTTGTCTAACGCATTTCCTGACACCCGTCACAGTGAGCTCACGGGCACTGCCTTGCCACATGCTCACCGATAGTGCACGAAACACCATCACTGCAACAATGGGACTATGCTACTCGGAGAAAAAGAGAAAGTTTGGTGTGCTAAAAAGCTGGGGAGAGGTGAGTTTTTGTTTGTTTTGTGGAGTTTTGATCACAATCTGGATTTGCTCTGTGGTTTAATACTGAAGCAACCGATTCATCTGTCTCATATATTAGAGATTGGTTGTCTTTTTTTGTATAAGAAAATAGCTTATGTTGTTAGAATAATTGAGAACATATGAGCTCAGAATTCTTTCATTTTTGGAAGTATGAATATGTTTAGATATGTGCAAAAATTTTAAGAAATTAATGAAAAAATAAATAAATTTTCAACTCTGTGAAAACAGGGAATAGTGCAGCAGTTTGACTTTCTTAAATTTGTTGTGCAATACATTTCATTTTAAAACTGCACTTTTAATTATAAAGTTTGATTTAAATTTACACTGGTAATTTATTAACAACTTGATTCATTTAAAACAGTTTTTAATATATATATATATATATATATATATATATATATATATATATATATATATATTTATATGAAAGATTAAATGTTAAAAAAAAAATAAAAATTTAAGTATTATGCATAAATAATCATTATAATTTGTATTTATGCAAAAAAAAAAAAACATTTAGACTAGGTCTAGTAGAAACTTTAGACTTGTTGACCTTGGTTCGACAATTCAGTTCTTCTATAATATCAGCTGAAGTCTACTTTCATTACATTTATGCATTTAACAGATGCTTTTGTCCAAAGCGACTTGCGACATATACATTTTAGCAATTTTGCATTCCCTGTGAATTGCCCTTCTGACCTTGCCGTTGCTAACATCATGCTACAGTGTTTGAGTTTCAGAAAAATAGCCTGTTGCAAAACCATGTTCAAAACTTCCCAGTATAGCAACATATTGCGGGAATACAGCTGATAGGAACAAATGTGTCATTTTGTACAAAATGTGGAGGATGTGCAGGACTGATTAATAATCTTGGTGTTTGTGTGCGAATTGAGTACGTACTGCTTCTGTGCAAACACTCTGCTCTGATTTTGTGAGAATTTTCTCTGATATGATTAGTTAAAAATTACTACAGCCCAAAGATCATACAGTAACTGCAAACAACTACTTTGTACCATAGATGGATATTGCATAAAAAAGTGAATATAAAAATTGAAAAACGTCAGTTAGTCTTGCAGGTTAAAGGAAGAGCATTGTGGGTTTTGTGTGTTTATGTGCATGCGTCCGTCTTTGCTGCGGCAAAGGATGTGGAGTATAACGACAGGAGAGAGAGAGAGAAAGAGACTGACAGAGAGAAGGAGGAGGAGGGTGAAAGGGAGACGGAAAATAAGCGAGAGAGACACAAGAATTAGTGTTGAAAACACACAGTACGGCAGATGCAGCAGATTTCATGGAATTCTGTCTGGATTTCTCGTCCTTGTTGCTGTTTATCTGAACCTGGCTGGGATGTGAAACAGATTACAGAGGGATGAGATCAGGAGAGACTGTGGGGCTGCTGCTGGAGTCAGCGGTGGGCTTTGTTTGAGCTGAGAAGAGTTTGTATAACTCAAATGAAGAGAGGAGTTCAGGGTTTAGGCTACTAACTGAAGACTCCAACATGCCTGAAGTCAACTACCTGCTCTCAGTGTCCTGGGGTTACATTAAGGTGCGCTTGTGGGTTATTAACCGGTGCGCATTGTTTGCCATGTATTGGTTGTTTAATTTGGATGTTGCTTGAGTTTCTTGCATTGCTGCTTAAAACGCACTGTGATGACTGGCAGTTCATGTAAGGAGAGAAATATTTATAATGTATGAATTTAATAAGGCTTGTCTTATTGTTTGTTTTAGTTCAAGAGGATGTTGAATCGGGAACTGACACATCTGTCTGAGATGAGTCGCTCTGGAAACCAGGTGTCTGAGTTCATCTCCAACACTTTCTTAGGTAAGTCTGAATCTTTGTTTCACAGTCTTATAATGTGCAGTTCAATAGAAACAGATATATGGAGAAGAAGAGAGATTAATTGCTGCTGAAATCCTGCAGTGTTTTTACTTCAGTATGCCGAATTTCAGACTAGTGGGTTAAACTGAGAAACCAAAACATCATAAGAAATTTGGTGAAAGCCATATCTCAGATGGTGACAGAGATAAAAGATGGTGGATAAAGAGGCGGTCTAGCTCCTCCATGAAAACGGTGATAGCTAGAAAGAAGCTAGAAAAAAACTCTGTTTTTCGAACCAGTCTGATCTGGTCTGGCATCAGTGCAGTGAGAGAGTGTGTGAGAGAATTGAGGGCTGAAACTGTAGTCTGCTTCAGATGCTACGGGGTCACTGTACTCCCCTAACCCTGCCGTTCAGAGCCCTACAGCCTACGCACTTACTCATCAACAGGAGAGTCATCAGCGGGGAGATTTTCAGACAAACACTCTTGATATGCAGTGTTACTGAGAGCTCACACACAGTTCAAGCTCTCCTGACTGAAAAACAAGAGGTGTTTTGAAACAGACGAAAAGAATATGTGGTTCTGGGACGTCACTGGAGAAAAGAAATTTCTTTTCATCTCAGGAGAGTTGGATGGGTTTTTTTTTAGTCCATGCATGTTTCAAGTATCAACTTTGTCTCAGATGTTTCTCTTAAAAGACCTCAGTAGAAATAACATTAGACACAAGTACCATAAATCCATAATTATACTTTGTACCAACTTAAAAAAAATTGAAAATGTATTGGGTTTCTCAAATATTTATGTTTGTTTCAAACCTTAAATTTTTGGTTTAATATTTTGATTTAATATTAATCCAAAATATTTATTTTCACAAAGACACAAACATTCATACAAAATAAAAAGATTATTTATTATAAAGACCATAGTTAATCAGTGTATCGTCTTTGTACAATTTTTGTCTTTTTACAACTTAATTTCACCATAAACAAAAGCTAAATTGGCTATAATATGAAAGTAGAATTCACTTAAAGAGTTCACCCAAAAATGAAAATTCTGTCATCATTTACTCCCCTTCAAGTTGTCCCAAACCTGTATAAATTTCTTTGATCTGCTGAAAACAAAGGAAGATATTTGGAAGAATGTTTGTAACCAAACAGATCTTGCCCCCAAATACTATGGCAGTCAATGGGGGGGGGGCAAAATCTGCTTGGTTACAAACATCCTTTTTGTAGGAAGATATTTGGATGACAGAATTTTCATTTTTGGGTGAACTCTCTCTTTAACATAAAAAATAAAACCATTTTGTTATTCAATGTTTAATTTAGTTTACTGACTATAAATAAAGACAACTTCGAAAGTCGGTAAAACCCAGTATGTGTTCTGCACATCGACACTCTGGTGTCAGGCAAACATACTATTTAAACAAAATGTTTCTGTTTTTTTTTTTTTTTTTTTTTTTTTTTTTTTTTGCTGGTCCATCTATACAGTACCAGCACCAAACTAACCTAAACCAGCCTAGGCCATCATTCAGGTCCAAGTTGTTATTTTCAGCAAGGAACCCTTAGCTGTTGCGTCAACTGTTGAACTTGGCAGAAAAGTTTTTGTAGGTGGCTTGTAGTAATATCAAACTTTTTTTGGTGACTTGAATTTACTCAACGAGTCTGAAAATTCATGGCTGTTGTTGTGAATTGAGTGTGCGAGTGCTGAAATTAACAATCTCATGAGTAACAGGCCGAAACCTCTCCCCCTGTAGATAAACAGAATGAACTGGAGATCCCATCGCCCACTTCGAAATCGCGGGAGAGGAAGAGGAGGCAGCAGCAGCAGCAGCTTATGACTCAGATCAGTGGGGTGAGGAAGGTCACGCATGGCCCGGGTCTGTCCAGCACCTGCAGTACGGCCCGTTTTGGCGTAAAAACAGATTTGGAGGACTTGCTCTCTAAGGTATGTTACAGACCACCTGTTGCATGTAAATCGTGCAATTTTGGTCAAGTTTGTACAGTACCATAATTGGACGGATCCTCCTTTTGTAGGACCTGGAGAACATCAACAAGTGGGGTCTGAACATCTTCAATGTTGCAGATCACTCTCACCACCGGCCTCTGACCTGCATCATGTATGCCATCCTTCAGGTTAGTACATAAAAAACTTATCTCATAAATGAAAAGATGTGTTTTTTAAAAATTAAATGTAACTAAAGCATGTTTTTTTTCTGTAGGAGAGAGATTTAATGAAGACATTTAAGATCCCAGTGGACACCTTTGTGACATACATGATGACTCTTGAAGACCACTACCACGCAGACGTGGCCTATCACAACAGTCTACATGCGGCTGATGTGGCCCAGTCCACACACATCCTGTTGTCCACACCTGCACTGGAAGTAAGAAACTCATATATGTAGCCAGTCGTAGCCGTTTCTGAGCCCTTTGAACTGATTTGTCTTTAATCTTTCTTATGTGTGAACCCTCTAATCTCTAAACAGGCTGCATGTTTTGACTGCAGCTGGTTTTAGCTTTGTCTTTTCTTGGTGCAAAAATAAAACTTGAAAAGACAAAGCTGTCTTTAACTACAAAATATTTTGTTTTATTAAAGGTCACTGATAAACAAAGTCAAAGCTGAATCTGTTTCAACTTTCAACTCAACTTGTGTTACAACATACAGTACTTGAAGTTCACTGCACTGAGGAAAGTTGATCCACATCATGTAACAGTCCTTTTCCGTTATTATTTACAGGCAGTCTTTACAGACCTGGAGATCCTGGCCGCTATCTTTGCAGCAGCCATCCATGACGTGGACCACCCAGGGGTCTCAAACCAGTTCCTAATTAATACCAGTGAGTGTGTTTTTATCTACACCTCCCTTTACATATTGAAGACTATGCATGCTTTTGGATCCAAACTGCTGCAGTTATTGAAACTCAAACCATATGGAAGAACAAAGCCTCAATGTTATGACTGTTTCATGACTCTCATAAACATCATGCCTCTCTTTACTGCAGACTCCGAGCTGGCGCTCATGTACAATGATGAGTCTGTTCTCGAGAACCATCACCTAGCGGTTGGTTTCAAGCTCTTGCAAGGGGAAAACTGTGATATCTTCCAAAACCTCTCCAAGAAACAGCGACAGACTCTCAGGAAAATGGTCATTGACTTGGTAGGCAGAATTAATGCTAGTTGACTTTTTCCTCTTAACCGTTACATTTTAAGGTGCGGCCTCATTAGAGAAACTTCAGCAAAATTTCACATGCAAAAAACGAGGCCCATTGAAATGCAAACATTTGAGCTTGAAAGTGCTTGTTAGTTAGTTAATGCATTAGCTAATGTTAACTAATAGGACTTTGTTGGAAAGTGTTACCAAACGTGATAATTTAAAATACACTTTAAAGTTTTTCACCCTCACACAAAACTCTCAGTCACACAAATTCCTATTGAAATGACTGGGTTTTGGCTGCAAAATTTCGTCGAACAATAGCAAGTCTCCTAAACGAGTCTCCATCTCTCTCAATAGGTACTAGCGACAGACATGTCCAAGCACATGAGCTTACTGGCTGACTTGAAGACAATGGTCGAGACCAAGAAGGTGACTAGTTCAGGAGTGTTGTTGCTTGACAACTATACTGACAGGATACAGGTGAGTCCTGGCAAATGTGTCCTCAACAACATTCAGTTCCTCACTACTTCCTCGACATTATTCAACATCCTGTCTCACTATGTCTACAGGTCTTACGAAATATGGTTCACTGTGCCGATCTGAGCAATCCCACCAAGCCATTAGATCTGTACCGGCAATGGACGGACCGCATTATGGAAGAGTTTTTCCACCAGGGTGACCGAGAGAGAGAGCGAGGCATGGAGATCAGCCCGATGTGTGACAAACACACTGCTTCAGTGGAGAAATCTCAGGTGGGCGTCCAAACAATCCATCACCTCCAAGTCATTCCATGCATTCACACTTAAGCATACTTTTAAAAAGAGCATTTGTTTTGGAAATAATATACTTTACAAAATATACTTAAGTGTTATTTACAATTAAATTAAATTTTTATAATTTGAATTTATATTAAATTTAACTTAAGAATACTTTTTTGACCCACTTAAGTATATGTACTTAAGTGGGTCAAAAAGTGTAAGCTAAAATATTATTTCTTATTGAAAGCTGTATGTTATGTATTTAAATATAGGCTATATTTGTAATTACACTTTTGCATTCAGCTACAATTCAGTAATATATGAACTTTTAATGTAATATCAAATAACACACTACAGTTCAAATTATAGTTAAGCACTTTACATGTGCTTTAGTATGTTAGTCGACACATTAAAATAAGTGTACTTTAAAGCATGACAACAGATTAGTAATGATTTCAAATACTACTTTACTTTAAAGTAAAACTTTTAATTTGACATTATTAAAAAGTGGACTTAAGTGTGTTAATAAAATCTCTTTAAGTATACTTAATGGCCTTTTATTTCATTAATATTATATTATCTGTAGATAGTTTTTTTTTAAATATATGCTTTTAAGATTTGAAGTACTGTACACTACAAGTGGACATTCAGTATAATTTAATGCATTTCTTTTTTACAAGGGATTGGTCATGTCCAGCCATTTCTAGAAGGAACTTATCATGTGTTTGTTTTCCTTTTAGGTTGGTTTCATTGACTACATTGTGCACCCACTATGGGAGACATGGGCAGACCTGGTGCATCCAGATGCACAGGATATCTTGGACACTTTAGAAGAGAACAGGAACTGGTACCACAGCATGATACCACAGAGTCCCTCCCCTCCCTTCTTTGAAACAGGAACTGACAGTGGAGATAAGTTTCAGTTCGAGTTGGAAGTTGAGGAAGGACCCAAGCAGGATACAGAGAATATCTTAGAGACAGACGATGTAGAGATTGAGACATGTTCTCCTTCATCTGCCGAGACGTAGCACCTCACTACAATGGCTATCATGTTGGCCGTATTTGATGACAGAGTAAAGTGCTGGAATGTTATTCTCCTGCTACCTGAGAATCCCTCAGAGGACCATTGTGTCTTGGGACTCTGCCGTTGTTACAGAGCCTAAAAGGGGAGTGAGTGAACATCCTACACAATATAGTTTTCACAGAAGTTGCAAGAATCCAGTCAAGTTGGAAATTGGCAGAAGTGGACGGACAGCCGTACCGAAAGTGCCATAAGATGGATTTTCTTAATCAGTCGCTACAGTCTGATCTGAATGTTGGAGTGGGTTTCTGTGAAGGAGAAATGCTGACCCTCTTATAAGAGGGGTTTGTACTACAACATCAGACTTTTTTGTAAAAAAGAAAAGAAAAAAAGACTACTTTTTGTACTTGTGTTTTGTCACTTTTTTGGTGTCACATCCAACTACACTTTTGAAAATGTCAAAAGTGATGAATGTTGTCATGCTGAAAGCAAAAGCATGTAATTCCCAGTCATGTATTTGGGAATGCAGTCTTCCTAAATTTTGGACAACAGAATAATCTAATTCTTGTGCCAGCATACTTTATCTTTATTTAAGTAATACAAAACCTTTGTACTTTGTAACAAACACTTTCTCTTTTAAAAGGCGTTCTTATAAAGCGATTCCTCTGGTACAACTAATGTGACGTTTTATGTCGTATTATCTATAAACAGGATCCAAAGAGTACAGCATTTTAGTGGTTACTCTTAAGGAATGTCCTGGGATTGATATAAATTAAGCTCTTTCAACTGTATTAGTTGCGATTATGTTGATTACCATGGAAAAAAAAAAAAAATATATATATATATATATATATATATATATATATATATATATACTTCTACTGAACTTCTATTGTAAGAGCCATTACAAGTCCAATAAGGAACTACTATTGCAAGTACCTTATTGATATTGCTTTTAAAAAAACTAATGGATAAGTCAAAATAATTTTTTTTCTCTGGTAACTGACATTATCCCACAGATGCTGTCGATCGAGCTGCACTAGTACTGAACCCAGATCATTCCTTTTAAACCACTTTAATATGGGAAACAAACATCCCAACACTTAATAGTGACATTAAACTGATTTAGCTGTCTTTATGTACTATATATTTAAAAAATTACCTCTTTGTGTCTGTAAATGTCACTAAGATACTTTTATGTCAAAGGAACAAAAGAGACTTCAGATTTAACATTTAAAAATTTCAACTCTCAAATCCCCAATTCATTTCTCGTTACATGTTATTTTTCTTAGAATCTAAGCTGTTAATATTCACGGAACAGAGTCAACAATAAACCTCATTTACACAATCACTGATGTCAAAAAATGTGGTTCCTCCTGTATGTTCTTACTGGTCAGGAACGGATGTGGTGAACACACGTCATTCTGACTGAGATTAGCCTTTAAATCAACAAGTATCTTTTCTTCCTTACAAGATGTATACTATTTGCTTTTGCTTACCCTATGTTTTGTTTTTTTTCCTCTTATTCATGGAAGCATGACTACATTTTGCCACAGTTCAACTGACGTAATTTGCCCAAATTTAAATTACGTTTACAGTATGAAGCTGTAACTTGTCTTTTTTCACTCATGGTTGTCATTGTGAAGCAGATGATGAACATGCACACTGTAGAAGAACTGTGATTTCACTGGTGGAATCACTGTTGTCTCTATTATTATTATTATATTTATTATTATTATATTATCATTTGTAGTATTAAACCTCTGTTAAAGTTGTGTTGCACATTTCTTATTTGTCAAAAAAAAACAAAAAACAAAGAAAGAAATGAAAATTATAGTGCTGTGATTCTTTTGCATGCTCCATGTCTATCTATAGACAGCCTAGAATTTTACTGAACCAAAAGGGAAAATTTGTCACAGTAACAGTCATATAATATAAATAATATAATATAGTTACAAGAAAAAAATAGTGGTCAGATTTTATATTAGTTGTCTATATAACTACTATGTACTTGTATACTGTATATATATATTTTTTTTTTTACAAATTGTCACATCAGAGGATGGTGATGAAGGAAGGAGATGGATATAATTCCAACAAACCAAAAACAAAGAATGTAATACAAATATAAACTCAAAACTCAGGAGTCAGAGAAAACTTAACAGCTTACTTAGCTAAATAACGTAGAGAGAACACACTAAACTGCAAATTGAGGAGGGTTTAGATACACAAAATAATGAGGGGTAACACAAGGCACAGGTGGGGACTTAATCAACTAATGAATCAACTAATGAATCACTATGACAACAAATGAAAAGCAGGAACATAGGGAACAAAGGCAACAGTCTACAGGAACTAAAATGAAACCAAAACAAAACATACAAATGACAACAATGTAATGTTGTACTGTGAAACACTTTAGCTGCCATTGAGGCGGGATACGGGTAAGGCAAGGGACAGGTTTGGTGGTATGGTTTAAGGGTGGGTTAAGGTGTAAGGGAAGGTCAACAGTGTAATTATAGATGAAATTACAGAAATTAATGACAGCTGTAATTAAATGCTGGTATTTTTTTAAATGCAAGTACAATGTAAAAACATGCATGCACTATATCAAATTTAAATTTTAGTACTAATAGTTAAAGACACTTAATATAAAGTGGGACCAAATTTGTTATATACTGTACCAAATTTTTATGTAAAAACAGTGTGCAATTACATGAGACAATTTTGCTTTAGTAGCTACATAGTTTGGTTGAGAGATTCAAAACTAGCAGTGATGTAAAAACTCATTAGAACAAATGTATCGAAAGTTTGTTTGCACTTAAACTGAAATCCATGCAATTATGGCACACTAAATGATTTATAAATATTTCATTTGTTTAATATCATTTCATTTATTAAATGTTATTGCATTTATTAAATACATATTAAAGTCATTTACGAATAAGGTTTTTAAAAGTGTAAAAAACATAATGGAGATATAATAAATTTTGAAGTTTTATTAAGTGTTAACAATGAGATTGTGTTTTTATAATCAATTAACAATGCTTTAGTCATTTTTTTACAAGATGGATAAAAATTTGTCACCAAAAAAGTCAAAACCAAAATTTTGGTTTTACCAAATTACACTTTTGGTTGGTTATACCGAATGACGATATTTTCAAACAATGCTAACAGGCTGATATCTAGCAAAGTTTTAAAAATATTACAAAATTTTCCATGTTTTATAGCGGTTGTACCGAATGACCTGATGTTTCGGGACATGAGCAAGTGAAAACATTTTTCAAATAGTTAAGAGAGAGTTAGTTACTTTGCTTCATGACCATGTGGTCCTTTTGCAGGTGTCTGAATGATGTCACGTCCTGTCACATGATACTGACTGCATGACTTGATCAAAATGGTGCTTTTACATTGGTTACTCCGAATGACATCAATGAACGGACATTCTTTCTCATAACAAAGAAACGACTTCTACACATAATTTTTATATATATATATATATATATGATGTTTTAAAATCATGCCAAAAAATACTTTACATTATAAGATGTTTTAATCACAAATGAAATGGAAGTATTGGCCTTTGGACGGTTAAACTGAATGACCTTTTGCCATATAAAGGTATTTTCAAATCTTTAAAATACCTTTACATGTAGCAAAATATAATTAAAACCTTTTGGATTCAATAAAAGAGATCTAGATAAACTACCTTACATACTTTGGATGTCATATCTTTGTTTTTTATTATTATTAAGGCCTTTGGACAAAAAAAAAAAACCGTCATTGACCCACATAAAAACGGGAGTTGTTAGCTATTTCCCCTGATCATGCTGACATAACAAAAACAAGAATGAATCAACCAAAAACAGAATGAATCAACGTATTCATTCACCAAATATCACAGTAAAGATCATGCAGACGTGACATCTGCCTCCACCTAGAAACAACTGAAGCGCATCCTGCTCAGCAAAACTGGTTTCATTGAGTAACAGTCATGCTAAAGTTTACCAGTATGTCGATGATCAGCTTCAGCAAGCTGACCTTTGAGTAGCGAACACTGTTCTTGTTTGCAATTTGAAGTTGTTACAAAGAGACTTAGCAACCACATATCAACACCTTAGCAACCATACACAACACATTAGCATCATGCACTCTAAAAACAAATGTCTTGGCTCAACAACAACAACAAATAAGGAACAGTTTGCATCGGTTTTGAGTTATGACAACTTCTAATGAAATTATGTTCAACCAACAAACTACACTGAGTTAGAGGAACTTAATTTGTAGCATAAGTTAATTAGGCCTATTTAAAAAATGCACTTGTTCCAACAAATTTCAACATTGAGTGCTGGCCCTGGAACCAATTAATCTTATCTAACCACAAAAACCACGTCTCTCCCTTTACTAAACAAACCCATAAAATACCACTAATTTGAAGATTTAAGGCCAACTCACACCAAGAACAATAACTGTAAAGATAGTTAAACTACAGTATAACAATAAATATTTTAGCGTCCAACACCAACGCACAATATCGTTCTATTTATTTTAAGTGCATGCAGCAGTTTTGTCATCTGCCACTTTAAATGCTTGTGCTTTTTAAAGTGGGATGCAATCTGATCGGCCTAAGCTGGAGAAAACTGTTCTGAAAGTGTTTCACACAATTTCTGTTTCTCTGTGCTGCTATTATTATAGTTGTGGTATGAACTCTACTTTTATATTTAGAACGATTTTTAGAAATATATCTTTATCGTATTGTTATAGTTATCGTCCTTGGTATGAATTGGGCCTCCTTATCTGGAATCATGGGAACTAGAAATCCACTGCCCAATTTTTTAAGTCATCAAGACCATTTTAGCAAAGATATTATCAAAGTTTTGCACAGGTTTTGCAAGTGCCAATCTAAAAATCTAGTTAGATAAATACATATGAAATATATTTTCTGACATAGTGTTGTTAATAGTAGTACTTGCTTGAAAGAACAAAAAATAGACAAGAGGATGGGGTCTCTGAGTTATTAGAGTACACGGGGAAGATGCTTGGGACGTGCTATTTAGGGTACAGTCAGTTTTTACCAAAAATCCCGTGACACTTGGGTTAACTTTTTCCATCGCTGCCATGTCAGTAGCTATGAAAGCTTGGGAATTTTTTTGGGAGCACAACAAAAACTTTGCAGTGTTTGACGTCAAAGTGCTTGTTGTTCCAATGAGCAGCACGTGGAAACTCAATACATGTGGGTCACTGGAGGCTTTTCTTAGAGCCCTGAGCTCCAGAGGAGGAAGTGATCAAGCTTCTACAGTTCATGGTGGAAACAAGTCTGATCACTTTCCCTTTACAGTAAAGGCCGACTTTCTTGATAACAGGATTGTTTATCATGCGCTCAAGATGAGGGCCTTGTTGAATATCTGATTATGGTTACACAGAATTCATTCAAGGGTAATGTTTGAGTTTGTTGATGGAGAAATTTCCTGAGAATGAGGATAGGTATATGCCACCTAGGTATAGGTATATACAAATATATATATACAAACCCGATTCCAAAAAAGTTGGGACACTGTACAAATTGTGAATAAAAAAGGAATGCAATAATTTACAAATCTCATAAACTTATATTTTATTCACAATAGAATATAGATAACATATCAAATGTTGAAAGTGAGACATTTTGAAATGTCATGCCAAATATTGGCTCATTTTGGATTTCATGAGAGCTACACATTCCAAAAAAGTTGGGACAAGTAGCAATAAGAGGCCGGAAAGGTTAAATGTACATATAAGGAACAGCTGGAGGACCAATTTGCAACTTATTAGGTCAATTGGCAACATGATTGGGTATAAAAAGAGCCTCTCAGAGTGGCAGTGTCTCTCAGAAGTCAAGATGGGCAGAGGATCACCAATTCCCCCAATGCTGCAGCGAAAAATAGTGGAGCAATATCAGAAAGGAGTTTCTCAGAGAAAAATTGCAAAGAGTTTGAAGTTATCATCATCTACAGTGCATAATATCATCCAAAGATTCAGAGAATTTGGAACAATCTCTGTGCGTAAGGGTCAAGGCCAGAAAACCATACTGGATACCCGTGATCTTCGGGCCCTTAGAAGGCACTGCATCACATGCTACTGTAATGGAAATCACAACATGGGCTCAGGAATACTTCCAGAAAACATTGTCGGTGAACAAAATCCACCATGCCATTCTCCGTTGCCGGCTAAAACTCTATAGGTCAAAAAAGAAGCCATATCTAAACATGATCCAGAAGCGTAGGCGTTTTCTCTGGGCCAAGGCTCATTTAAAATGGACTGTGGCAAAGTGGAAAACTGTTCTGTGGTCAGACGAATCAAAATTTGAAGTTCTTTTTGGAAAACTGGGACGCCATGTCATCCGGACTAGGACAACCCAAGTTGTTATCAGCGCTCAGTTCAGAAGCCTGCATCTCTGATGGTATGGGGTTGCATGAGTGCGTGTGGCATGGGCAGCTTACACATCTGGAAAGGCACCATCAATGCTGAAAGGTATATCCAAGTTCTAGAACAACATATGCTCCCATCCAGACGTCGTCTCTTTTTGAGGGAAGACCTTGCATTTTCCAACATGACAATGCCAGACCACATCCTGCATCAATTACAACATCATGGCTGCGTAGAAGGACGATCCGGCTACTGAAATGGTCAGTCTGCAGTCCAGATCTTTCACCCATAGAAAACATTTGGCGCATCATAAAGAGGAAGATGCGACAAAGAAGACCTAAGACAGTTGAGCAACTAGAAGCCTGTATTAGACAAGAATGGGACAACATTCCTATTCCTAAACTTGAGCAACTTGTCTCCTCAGTCCCCAGACCTTTGCAAACTGTTATAAAAAGAAGAGGGGATGCCTCTTGTCCCAACTTTTTTGAGATGTGTTGGTGCCATGAAATTTAAAATCAACATATTTTTCCCTTAAAATTATACATTTTCTCAGTTTAAACATTTGATATGTCATCTATGTTGTATTCTGAATAAAATATTAAAATTTGAAACTTCCACATCATTGCATTCTGTTTTTATTCATATATATATATATATATATATATATATATATATATGCATGCATGTACGTCGCTTACCTGGGGAACACACCAGGATGCACTATGGGAACAATGCACGCTGGCGGAGGCAGTGTGATGCTTTGGGCAATGTTCTGCTGGGAAACCTTGGGTCCTGCCATCCATGTGGATGTTACTTTGACATGTACCACCTACCTAAGTATTGTTGCAGACCATGTACACACCCTTTCATAGAAACGGTATTCCCTGGTGGCTGTGGCCTCTTTCAGCAGGATAATGCGCCCTGCCACAAAGCAAAAATGGTTCAGGAATGGTTTAAGGAGCACAACAATGAGTTTGAGGTGTTGACTTGGCCTCCAAATTCCCCAGATCTCAATCCAATCGAGCATCTGTGGGATGTGCTGAACAAACAAGTTCGATTCATGGGGGGCCCCATGAAAAGAACTGGGTAAAAAGACAGCTCAAATGTGATGCAATTAAAACAAAAACTTCTTTGACATACTGTAGAAATTATCTCACATCTTTTTTTATCTACATGTATGCAAGTAGGTGTAACTTACAAAGGAAGTTTATGAAATCATTCTAGTAAATCAGTCTCTTTGGAAGGTAATCTGTTGATCTAATCTTCACTCTCACCCAGCACCACAAACAGAACGTCAAACATTCTGCACAACACAAATAGAGAATTATATCTTACACATTTAGAATGAGCTACACTGCTGAACAAACATACATAATACAATTTTACTATGTTCCCTCATTGACAATTTTATAATAAAAACGTTTTTTTTTCTTTCTTTTCTTTCTTTTGTTTAATGCATTCCTTAGTTTAATACACCTTTTTCAGTATTATTAATATTATATAATATTATATTAATATTATTAATATTATTAATATTCAGTGTTGGATAGTAACTGAATAGCCAAGGCTATATGTTATCTGGATTATGTAATTAGATTCCAAAAATTAAATAGGCCTACTTCTAATTAGGTTATATATTGTGAGATATATAATATAAAATAAAAAAAAGATGTATTTCATGTATTTCTAATAATAGATGACATTTTTAAAAAAAACTCATCTTTTGTGGTCAAAAGCAGCATGCATATGATACTGTTGTGTGCATGCTGCCTCAGCAAATCATGCTACATTACAAAGTGGGGATTTAGCATTAACTAGCATGAAGAACAAATAGCCCATAGACAGACTGTGCATAGAGATCGATTTAAGACTCAAAACACTGTTCGATACAAAAACATACCTTGTGTGAGTTCTTGCTTTTAATGTTGATAATAGGCTATAATATAGCAAGAATGCAAATCCAAATATCCACACGATTGCAAATGTGACATTGATTTTACAACAGTTAAACAATAGTGATCTAAACACAGCATTGCCAGTACTGTTTGCTCTATTTTGCAATGAAGTAATAGTTCCAACAAATGAATCGTTACAGTTAATTATTCAATGACCCATTCAGAAATAAATCTGAATGAATGAATGACTGATGACTCACTCATTAAGACAGTGACTTACTGCCACCTACTGGAGGGTTTAGTTTGAATATTTAAAAGTATCACTTCGTTTTTTTTATTTAAAACATTATTGATTTTATACAGGTAAAAAAAAAATTTTTTATCAATTTAGAGAGCAAATAGTGTCCCTTAATGGAAAAGGTGTCAAAGAGAGAGGTTACTCCACTATAAAAAGTTTGGGAACCACTGGATTACCTTGACAAAATGGCAGTAATCCATTCATTCATCTCCCTGATTCTTTTTATCTTTTAAATTATTCTTTCTCAAAGATTTTATGGAATTGCGCACACAGACCAGCCACTAGTCAGGCGACTATAATTGAATAGAAAATTGAGAGGCTTCACAGCAAAAACAAATAAAATATTTAATGTTTTTTTAATTTTTTTTTTATTTTATTATAATTTAACTTTTCATAAATTTATGAACAGCCTGCATTTCCTTCCCAAACCCTAGTTAGGGAAACCCTCACATAATGTAATGTTTAATGCACTTACTGTTGTTGATAACTTTCTCGTTGTATTTTTTATCAATATGGAACAAGATTAGACTATTCAGAACAATGTTATATACAAGTTAGGTCAAGAGTAATCTAAAAGTAGTCTGATTATATTACCTAAAATGTGTAATGTAATAGATTACTAACTACAATTGTATCATGTAAACTGTATTCAGTAATGGACCTCAAGTAATCTCAGCACTGTTAATATTTATGAAACACTCTAATTTTCATTTATTTCATTGTGTATGTTTTATTGCTATTTTTATGAAGAATTTAAATGCCATTTAATCTTAATTAAAAAGAAAAACGGCTGGGTGTACAATACATGGATTACTGTAAATCCCATGTATTATTCTCTGCAATCTGTGTCTATATGTTTATTCGGTCAGAGACCTGTTAACTAACCTGAGTTGGTGTAATTACTGTTAAATGAGTCATGACCTAACTGTTTTCAGTTAGTGATCTAAGATGAGAGATTTCAGTAGTTGTTGACAGGTTTTAAAGATTTCAGTGGCCTTTTACCATCTCTTTGTACTATCTGAAAATCAGTTTTAAGTGCTGACCCCTTTTTGGCTGTTTACAGTATGGTACAGTGTTGCAAAACAGCTTTAGTAATGCATGACAATGTGCTATGCACAATGATATCACTGGAATTTTGTGTCAGAAAAATCAAAAGGCTGATGAAGACTATTTTGATTCAATAAAATACAAAGATTATATATTTATTTTTGACACTTTTTAAAAAACTAACCTTTGATGTTAGCTCATTATGTGGTGAGGGGAGGGGGGTTCACTTCAGACAGATATTACAGATCAAACTCTTACTATATTTGTTATGTTTCCTGGTCAGTACGCATGAAGAAGAAGAAGAAGAAGAAGGAGATTCAATTAGACACAGAGTATATATAGCCTACAGGGTGGTACAACTAAACAGGTGAACCATTTAATGTATTGTCACTAGTGGCCTCAGACTTTTGGTCCACCAGCAGGCGTCGCTCTATCATATGAATAGCGTTCTTAGGATCAGACCAAGGATCAGACAGTCCTTTCCTGCTCTGAGTCCGTTTGCCCCCTTATTATCCCTCCTTGTGAATGTACGAATTCTACTATAGCTTGGGCTTAGGTCATGAAATATTAATCACGCAACGTGACGCAGGCCTCGCTGATTTGTTGACAGACTGGCGTAGAACGCTAGTAAGTCTGCGAACCCACCAATCCTACCCCACCGAAAGGCGTAGCTCATGAATATAAAATTACTACGTGACTGGACGTTCCAGGAAGGTTGCCAAGCTACGTCGTCATGACCTTATAAATATTCACGAGTAAAGCCTGCGCCATAGTACGGTTCGTAATTACGCGACCCTCCCACACTCTCATTCTCCGTTCATCGGCTGTCCTCAGCATCCCCTCTGTGATGATGGCGTGTGTGGATGCTGCTGATGCGGCGGTGCCTGGGGCCTAACCCACCGGTTACCGGGAAACCCGAGAGACGAAGACGTGAGGGGCTGGGCAGTATGAGCCTTTCCTTTAACGACCGGTTACCGGATCACTACTGTATCTCATGTCAGTTTGTTTGCGCGCGTGAAACCGAGGAATGAAGTACTGCAACCATGATGCAAGGTAAAATCCACTTCGGGCCCTTAAATTCATCGCTGTCTGTTGATATTATTTATTAGGGTGGTAATCTTCTCTAGCCGACTGTGCTGTACATGACATCCAAATGCAGCACATGCATGTGTTGGTGTCTGTCTCCTTGAAGGAGGTGAAGGATTATGTGTCTCACGTTGTATGGCCAGTGAGCATGTGTATTTGCACCGTGACACACACACACAAACATCATGATGGCACATTTAAATTTAGGTTCAATATCAGAGGCCAAGGTTTACACATGTGGTCCAGTGAGCACAAGTGTAACTCCCATATAAATCTGCCATCAGGATGTTTGTGTGCCTTTGCTCTGTGGTCTACAGTCCCACCCTCATCATCTTATAGGTCATGATTTATTTTTTTCAGATTTAAAGGGATAGTTCATCCAAAAATCAAAATTATGCCAGTCATTTGTTCAATTTTATGTAGTTCCAAACCCGTATGATTTTTTTTTTCTTTTGGGAAACACAAAAGGGAATTTTGAAGAACGTATTTGGAGCTTTCAAACTTATACCATAAAAGCACAATATACACTACTGTTCAAACGTTTGATGTCAGTATTTTTTTAAGGAAATTATCTTTTAATTAACCAAGGATGCTGTTAATTTGATCAAAAGTGACAGTAAAGACTTTTATATTGTTACAAAAAATCTATTTCAAATGCTGTTTTTCCGAGCTGTCTATTAATCAAAGAATTCTCAAAACCGTTTCCACAAAAAAATATTAAGCAGCACAACTGTTGTCAACATTGATAATAAGAAATGTTTCTTGAGCAGCAAATTAGCATATTCAGATGATTTCTGAAGGATCATGTGACACTGAA